>NC_142799.1:2727548-3097548 GCF_049724085.1 Artemia sp. Qi Xiang Cuo | reverse complement strand
TATTTGGTCGCTTCGGTCTAAGCCTGAAGAAGCCAAGTCTACGTCTAATATTTCTGCTAATCAGTGGAGTGCTTACTTTAAGTCCGAGTTCAAAGCGCCTGATCCAGTTCTCCAGTCTAATTACGAGAATGAGCTGGCTTCTATGCTTACCAACACCTTCGACGATTTCTCAGTGTCACCGGTCAGAATATGCCACGCCGTTAAAAAGCTGAAAAAGGTATACTCAAAAGGCTGCGATAGTATTTGTGCTCTACATATTTCTTTAGGATGTTATGTTCTTTACCATCATATTGCCCTTCTGTTTCAGATGATTTTGACACAAGGGATAGTCCCAAGTTGCTTTAGTCTGGGTATGGTTATACCGATATTAAAGAACGGGAAGCCAGCCGAACAGCCTTCTTCGTATCGGCCAGTAACGATCTCTTCAGTATTTTGTAAACTATTCGAGATTGTTTTGTTTGATGAGATTTATGATAAGTGTGAGATGCCTCCACACCAGTTTGGTTTTCGAAAAGGTCTCGGGTGCACCCATGTACTTTATCTTCTTGCTAACATATTACTTGATGCTCATCTCTCGCGAGAAACTTTAATCTTAGCTGAATCGTAGGGTATTTTTGGGGTTCCTCTTCTTTTGGATCACATGACCGAAGTATCTCCACTTCCTATATTTGATTACTTCTGTTACAAGTGGCTGAGAAGTCTTCTTTCGCATAGTAGCGTTTGTTCCTTTTCGGTACCAGTGGATATTTAGAATGTGCCTTAAGCACATGTTTTCGAACGCGAGGAGTTTCTTTTCAAGTATTTGATCTAAGTGCCAAGTTTCAGAACCATAACAAAGTGTTGAGAGGACGTTGCTGTTGAACAGCCTCAGCTTGAGTCGGAGAGATTACTTCTGGCTTCGCCAAATTTGAGACAGTTTCCTTAAATATGCATTAGCCGGGCCGATTCTTAACTTGACTTCTCGCTGACACAATCCTGAATTATGGATGGTATTTTTTAAGTCCTTTTTTTTGGTATTTATCTTAAAGGCCAAAAGGTTCGGCAGCGTCCCTGACTTGGTTAAGGTACTGCTGGAGCTTTTGTTTGCTGGACTCTAGGAGGCTGATATCGTTAGTAAAATCAATATCTCCGAGTCTCTTATTGTCCAACTGGATCCCATGTCCATTGCAGGTCCGGAGCATATAATCAATGATAAGAATTATATATATATATATATATATATATATATATATATATATATATATATATATATATATATATATATATACATATACATAACATACATATATATATATATAATATACATATACATATACATACATATATATATATATATATATATATACATATACATATATATATATATATATATATATATATATATATATATATATAGATAAATTCGTCATGTTTAGGGAAATTTGGTTTGGATGAAACGCTAAATTACTCATTGTTCTAATAGAATTTATCGGTTTTCTGAAAAGCAGAAAAAAAGTGTTTTAGTGGTAATGTTGGGTAGGTGTTAGAATTCATCCGCAAAATTTTTGAAAAAAAATTCTTAAATTCATTTCACTTCCTTCCAGGCTGATATTTTGTCAAAAATAAATGAGGAAAATCCTGATCAGTACAACTTGGTGCAGTACTTGGAATTTTTTCAGCACAAAAACCGTCCATGCCTGGTATTTGAAATGCTGGAACAGAGCCTACATGATTTCTTGCAGCAAAACAAAGTGTTGCCTTTAAAATATATCCGACCCATTGCACAACAACTACTTACTGCATTAAAGAGATTAAAGGTAACTATTTCATATTTAGAGTATGATGTCATTCAGTATTGAAGCATTACGACGGTCCTTAAAACTGAAAAATCTGAAGGCTATTTCGAATAGAATGAAAGACAGACAGAAAAAAATCTTATACAAGATCTGCGGCCTTTCTTTTGCATTTTGCTTTAAATAGTTAAGTTATCTTAGTTTTTAGGAATGTCAGCAATGGTAACCGTAATTGGCAGGAGAGAACGCGGGGTATGAAATATCAAAACAGCTTAGTAAGCCTAATTTTGATCATTCAAAAAGAAAGGGATGGGGGCTATTGGGAAATAGTTCACAGGGGACTTAACACCCCCCCCCCTTAACTAACTTAAACTGACTGTATTTTAAACAGTAATCTATATGAAAGATGTTGTTCTATCCCATTTCGTAGGAGTTATAATGAGAGAAAGTTTGAGATGGTTGTGGCACATCTTATAGAAGACATATTTCCAAAGATCTAGGTTTTTGACCATCCATTTAGTGCCAAACGAAAGGCGGGTCCTCCTTAAATGAGGTTGAAAAAATAGGAATTTCTTGGGAGTGTGTAAAGAGGGAGGCATTGAATAGATTGGGCTAGCGGAGGTGTATATGCAGCTGTGGCTCAGCCGGCTTGGTGCAACAGTGAGTTGTTAGTGGTAAATATAGTTTTTAGATATATTGTCACTCTTTACTTAGGTTAATTAAAAAAAACTTTTGCTACAAAAAAAGTTTTTCAAAAAGAAGTAAAGAACTCAATTAAACCAAAAATGAACAAAAATAGAATCAAATAATCTACCAAGCATACAACTACCACAAAGCAGTATCAATAAATAAATGAAACCCAAAACAAACATAAATCAAAATAAATAACAGAGTCAAACTCAAACGAGTTATATTTGCCTGCAAATCTCCTTCAGATTCTCCTCTCCTTCTCCTCTCCTTCTCCTGCTCCTCTCCTTCAGATTCTGGTTCAGGTGACCGTGTCTGTTCCAAAGCCCTTTTGGTAGTAACTGGTTAGAAAAGGGCCCTAGAACTTTTGATTTCCAATTGACTTAGCCTCTTCCGAAGCTTATTCGATCACCCCTTCCACATAAAGTGCCTCTGGGGAAAAAATAACAAATATTTATACATTGAACCTCTATGAGTCTATGCCTTTACTATAGGTAATGCAATACCTTACCCTGACTTAAACAGGAGAGTAAAAATTTCAATTTCTCTTCCAATGAAAATCCTGGATTTATCCAAGGGTAAAATAGGGGAGAATTTTACGTAGGAGATATTCCGCAGGGATATTCTTTCTGGAAGGGGGGCGTAAACTCCAGTTCCCAGGATGAATAAAAAGTGTCACTGAGATGTGAAATCTAAAATAAAAATAGGGATATTAATTCTACTTTGGCCCCCCGTATTGTTGAAAATCCGGATCATGTAGTTCTTTCTGATGAGGCAACTTTAATATTTGAAGCAAATGGCCTTCCACATTCTTTTAGGAGGTAATTAAAATTAAAAAAGAATCAATAAATAGAGACCTAGCTTTAAATAGAGATACTGGCGATATTCCTATAAACCCAAATTAAAATAACTTAAAAATAAAGAATTAAAAAAAAAATGTCTTCAGTTTAAATTAAGATTCTCTGACCACACATTTAATGAAAATTTGGTCAGCAGATAAGCTAAGTCAATTACTAAGCAGAGAATTCTTAGAGAGTCAATTACTTAGAGAATATCATTTTCGCTTCCTTTTTTTTCCGCTGGCTGACATTACTCGGCTATTTTCTCGGCTATTTTTTTTTCTTGTTTGTCATATTTCAATCCTGCTTCTAGCCCTTTCTGTCTTTAATAGTTCACAGAACTAATGTAATTTTATCAAATATCTTAAATCTTAACCAATGCTCGCATTTAAGTATATTCTCATTTACCTTTGCATAAACAGTCAAGGATGCTAATTTTTTGTGGCTCATTTGTTTTCAATTTATAATTTCTTGTTTTCATTTACTTTTAATTAACTGTTTTAAATTTCTAGCCTGACGTTCCCAAAAATGGTAGTGACTTTTGATTGCAATTTTTTTTTTCAATTTGCTTCCATGTCCGTCTGTGATTGATCTTGAATAACATCTTTTGATTTAAGTTCATAATCTTAGCTAAATCTCCCTTTAAGACTCAAGAAAGTCCTGTCAAAAAGAAGAGTTGGATATCTAAAGACTGTACTTCAATGCTGCTGGAGCAGTGAGATTTAACGATTACACAGAACCACCGGTCGAAGTTTATGGACGTCCATTTGAGGCCACGGTTACGAAGAGAAATGCACCCAATCCCAGTTTACGTGTTATTCTTAGTCGGGGTACTGCTGATGCAAGTAAAATAAACAATCACGAGCTTTGTTCGACTACAGAGTTTTTGTCAATTTCAGATTTGTTACTTGTGGAGAATAAGCTCTGAAAACTAAATTCTAAAGTGATTACACATTTGGATTGTTTAGTATAACTGAGGAATTTTCAAATAAACAGTGCCAAAAGCTGTTTTGCGACCGTTAGTTTACTCTTGCATAACTTTATGATGGTATTGAAAAAATCTTTTATACAGGTAATGTTCATTATCAAGAATGATATAACGCTATGACCACTTATATTATATTAAAATTGTATGTTTACACTTTAGTTTTACAATAAAAAAATTAAATTTTCACAATTTTATTCTTTATTTATAATTTATAAAAGTCGCAGATCAAATAGACCACATTATTTGTTGGTGCCTCATTTTTATGTTCATGAAGAAGTAAGTTTGAGTTAGTTGCCGAGTGTTTAAGTATACATGACCCTTGGGAGCTTCATAACATGATATATACCTGACACTAAGCTGTGTTGAAAACAATCTTTTTTTCAACCCTTGACCGTAATACGTGGATGATCTCATCAAGTTTCAATGCATCCCCAGCTAATTGCAGCCAAATTTCTACACTTCCAGAAGACCACGCATGTGGGTAATTACACCCAAGATGAATAGAATGGTGTCGAGTATGGGAGAGGAAGGTTATTTGCCTCCCTCTATAGGTAGTAAAAACTATATTTGGGGTTTTCTGGTACTTATCTCCTAGCCAGTACACTCTCAAGAAATTAGATCTATAGAATCAGGCAAAGACTGGTTTATTGCTGATTGTAAACTGAGACAGTTTGGTTCAGTGGAAAACTACATTGTAGGTATATTTTAATAAATGTTTGGTTGGTATTTTGGTTAGGGTAGGTTAGTTTAGGTTACATTTGGCATGCAGACCCGCGATGCTTAACGACCAACCGCCCTAATGGTCAAACATTTAGAAAATTGTCTTTAAACTTTTTTAAAAGTATCCCTACTTGACACAAAAAGTCTGAAGGGCTTCCTAATTCAATTTTTTTATAGTTAAAAAGTAATACTCTACAAGCAGTTTGTATATGTTAACTTTTACTGTTCAGACCTTTAGCTGTCATACAGTAAGACTGTAATTAATTCAACTATCGCAGTCCAGGGCTCAAACTTACTACTTGATTACTGTCGTCGTTAATAATGGATGATCTAGTAACTATTTTATTATTTTTCGTCCCGCCTAGAACGAAAACTGAGTCGCTTATGAGAATCTCTTCCTCTTCCCCCAAAGAACTTTCTTCTTTTTTTCCTGAAAATTACTTGTAGCTGTCTGGACACATTACAAGAAAGTGCATTGCTGCCTGTACGTTAAATGTACTGCTTCCAATGCACTGATTCGTGTACTGTTTTAGTCAGCAGTCTGTTTCTTAGCTTGGTTTTCACGTTCTCAATCTTGTTAAATCTCCATTTGACATATGGATTGACTGTGGACAAGTAAAGATATTAAGCATAAAGCCAAATTGCTCTTCAAAACTCAATTCGTTGGTTCTACGTATTCTTTGAATGACCAAATACAGATGACTGGACTTCAAATAGTTCTCGAACGCGTGTTATTTCTTTTTTGTTTAATAAAACAGTTTAAAGCAACAAACAAATCTGCCATGAACTGTTCAAAATCCTGTAGATCCATGTTTCAACTGCCTAAAATTCTTTATTCAGTATATTGTCTCTTCTGTAGAACAAACGAAGGAAAGTAAAAACTAACTCTCACACAGGCGTCTTGCTTGAAGGCAAGAACTTTTGAAGTCTTTTCTGTTATTCCTTGATTTCCAGCTGGGTCATCTTTTCTGTGGTTTGCGATGATCGAGAGAAATAGGTTACACTGCTCCAAGATTTGTTAAACCAGTAGCCTACTTTTAGAGAAATCCGTGGCCTGTTTGCAGTCTGAAGCAAATAATGATCTTCCACCTGACCAAATCCTGATATCTTTAAAGTTAGTCCTGCCTCTTTGAACTGTTTGTCACAAATCCTACAATATCACGTACAAAAATGTTAATTCTTTTTGGTAACTTTTAATTATATCTATCAATTGTAAACATTACTTATATTAACAGAATAAAAAATACTTAAAAAGACAGCGATAAAAAAAAGACGTATATGAGGGGGTTTGCCCTCTCCTCAATACCTTACTTTATACGCTTAAGTTTTGTATAGAACTCATTCTTAACGAATCGAAATGAAAAGTCAAACTTTAGCTTACAGAGCGAAGTATTAAGGAGGGGCAAACTCCCCCCATTTGCATAATAATTTCTGTTCGTTTCATGTTTTATTGTTGCTCCTTACTTTCAGTTAAAAAAATCATTTTTTTTATTTAATTAAGCATAAAGCCAAATTGCTCTTCAAACTCAATTCTTTGGCTCTACGATATTCTTTGAATGACCAAATACAGATGGCTAAACTTCAAATAGATCTCGAATGCATTTTTTTCTTTTTTGTTTAATAAAACGGATTAAGTTGACAAAAGTTCTGTCATAAACTGTTCAAAAGCCTGTAGATCCATGTTTCAACTGCTTAAAATTCTTTATTCAGTATATTGTCTCTTCTGTAGAACAAACGAAAGAAAGTAAAGACCAATTCTCACATAGGCAAGAATTTTAGAAGTCTTTTCTGTGGCCTGCTTGCAGTCTGAAGCCAATAATGATCTTCCACCTGACAAAATCCTGATATCCTTATAATTAGTCCTGCCTCTTTGAATTGTTCTGTCACAAATCCTACAATATCACGCACAAAAATGTCAATTCTTTTTGGTAACTTTTTAATATATCTACGTATATGAAGGTTTTTACCCTCTCCTCAATACCTTACTTTATACGCTAAAGTATCTCATAGAACTTATTCTTAACGAATTGAGATGGAAAGTCAGACTTTAACTTAAAGATAGAAGCAATAAGAAGGGGTGAACTCCCCCTATATGTATAATAATTTTTGTACGTTTCATGTCTTAATGTTGCTCCTTACAGTCAGCTAATAAGCTTGATTTTTCTGTTTAAGCTCTTATCAATTTTAAATAATGCCGTGAAATCCGGCTATCCTTCAATGTAAATTCCCTTACTTCTACAGAAAATCTCTCAATCGGAATGTCTTCCCGAGTAAAATCCACCCCTACCCTTCCAGAAAAATTCCCCCTAAACAATTCCATTCTAGCTGAAAATTCCCTACGGAAATGTTTTTCTCGGACGATACCAGGTGAAAATTTTCTTAGCGCACTTCCATTTGAAGAAGGCTTTAATTTCTAATTGCTTTTAAAATAATACCGGAAATCACTTCCTCTGTGGGAGATTTTTCCAGCAAATACCCCCCCCCCCCTATAAGAAAGTTGCTCCCACCGAAAATTCCCTCTGGAGAATTTATCCCGTGGAAAAGTCCAACCTGGGGAATTTCTTCCACAGAATATCCTCCCCCCCCCCAAATGCAAAGATAATCTAGATAATTCCTACCCAGTAAAAATTTCGCTCCCCCGGACAATGACCGTTAACATATCAACATGTAAAATGGAGTAGGCAGAGAGAAAGTAAGACAAACGAAAATAATTTTCTATTGGCTACTTGCCCTTCAATCCTTTTAGTCATTTAAAAAATGCACTAGAACTTTTAATTTCCGTTCGAATGAGCCCTTTTCTCATTAATATTCTTTCCTATATTTATATTGATACTCTTGGACTGTTGGTTCTATGCAATCATCCTACAAAAAACAAACACGAATCCGTGGTCTTTTTTCTCCCAAAATAAACAAAATTTCACTTTATTAAGGATGGAAGCTGGTAACTTCTACAATAGGGTTCTCGGATACGCTGAATCTGATAGTATGATTTGATTTTTATTAAGATTCCTTGACATTTAGGGTCTGTTTCCTCATACCCCTTCTCTAAAATCAGGCAAATATTCTCGGGCTCGTAGACTTTTATGGGTAACAACAAACTTTATATTATATATATATATATATATTGAATAAGCATCATAAGCCAATTCTATTCATATATCTATTGATATCAAACTTGCGTTTTGTTGAGTTTTGGTTACTACTGAGCCGCGTAATTCCTTGCTAACAGTTCTTTACCCCAAACTGTTTGATTTACTTAAAGCCTAAATTGTTATTTTAATTTATGTCCATCGAAATTCAGGTGAAATATTAGGTATTTTATGGCGTAAAAGACCTTTGTTTTGCATAACATACTTTTTGAAAAAAACAATTCACGATTTCTTAGAAATTAGCAGAGAAACAGGGTTATACTTTCCCTTTAATGTGCAATTTTAACACAAATATACATAATTTAAGTTGACACTAAATAAATCATCACTGCTCCATAATGACAACATAGCATAGAAGAAAAAATTGAGTTCACTCAGACCAAATAGTCTTTCAAACAGTTTGTGGTAACGAACTGTATTTAAGAGCGATCAGGCTCAATAGTGACCGAAACTTTTAAAAAAGAAATTTTGTATACCAATAGATATATGAAAAGAATTGTCTTATTATGCTGAATCCAAATATATAAGTTCCATTAAGTTTAACTATACCCATCAAAAGCTACGATCCTGATAAAATTTGTCTGATTTTCAAAAAGAGGGGTAAAGACCCCCCGAAGTCATAAAATTTTAATGAAAGTCACACCAGCAGATTCGAAGTATGAAAGAATCTTACTATAGAGATTCCAAGGTCCTATCTGCCAAAATGTCGAATTTGGTAATTTTTGCCAGAAAAAATATCACGGATGCGTTTTTTTTTTGTTTTTTTTCCCCAGAGGTGATTGTATGAAACCAGTGGGCCTAGAACGCCAGGAGAGGGCTTATTCTAACAAAACCAAAAAGTTCTAATATACTTTTTAAGGGACCAAAAAAAAATTGGAGGGCAACTAGGCCCCCTTCTACGCCACTTTTTTCCCAAAATCATCCGATGAAAATTTTTAGATGAGTAATTTGTTCAGCATAGTTGAAAGGCCCAATAAATATGTCTTTGAAGATAGCATGATCCTCCAGAGCCACTGGGGAAAGGTCGTTAAATTAAAAAAATTGCCCATTGTTTACGTATAGTATTTGTTATTGCGAACAGCGAGCAAAAATTAACATAAAGAATCGAGACAAGCCCAAAACGAGCAGAAATAATAATAATCTGGACGCAAAACTCCTATGTCTCCCCATGAGCAGAAGTTAATTAGCGCTTTACTGAAAAAAATTTAAATATTTCTACTTTAATAACCTTGGGAAATCAAATAAAATTAACATTTTTATTACTAAATATCAGTATATATGTATATTAAACTGACAATCCATATACATTTGTATTATTTCTTTTCTGTAAACTCAAAATTATGTTCTTGCTATTGGAAAGCATAGGGATTCTGAGCCCTACTCATGTTGATTTCTGCTCCTTTCGGGTTAGCCTCGGTTATTTATTGTAATTTCTGTTCGTTTTGGGTTTCATTTATTTATCGAGTTCCTTACTTTTTTTTGAAAAATTTATTTTGTGAAAAAAGTTTTTTAAATTAATCTATAAAAATGACACCCGATTCAAATTTTCAGCAACAACGCCATCATTAAGGTCTTGCAATTTCTGGTACTAGTAGCAGAAGTTTCTTTCTTTTTTTCGGTATCAAATTTGTTGTGCTTATTAACTCGTTATTATTAGCTTCGCATAGCTGGTTTGGACTAGCCCATATATATCAATTACTATAAATATTTTCAACAAATAAATTTTTCCTTTCAAAATATTGAAAATCCTTTTATCATATTATTAGTTTTGTTATTTCTACATGAATACCAATAAAATTTATCTTTTTATCTTTTATTTAGGATTAACCTTTTCTGAGGCAATTGATGTGTGGAGTCTGGGCTGTTTGCTGGCAGAACTATTTCTTGGAGTGCCTTTATATCCTGCATTAAATGAGTACGACCTTATCAGGCAAATTACGATAAATCGAGGCAACCTTCCAAATACTATGCTAAAAGTTGCCTTTTATACAGCAGAGTTCTTTAGGAAGGATCCAAAATCAAACTACTATTTTTGGAAACTGAAAGAACCTGATCAGTATCACCTAGAATTTGGTAAGTTTTCTGTTCTCCTTGCTTCTTAGGAGAAGGAAAGAGGACAATCTAATGTCTGCATATATATTTTCTTATGAGTCGCATTTATAAGTTTTACATTGTTCCTTAGACTGAAATTCGTAATAGAGGAGTCTATTTTCCCCAAAAGCCATAAATACTGACTTTTGTTATGCTTCACAACATGAGAATATGAGATGTGCCTTTTTCTTTTCGCGCCGAATTCTTAACATATAAATTTTTAATTGCAGAAGAAATCAAATCGATTTTATTCTTCATTTGATTTCTGATCTTTTTTAGATAATGACGAGAACACCCTTTACCCCACAGAAAATTCCTCCACGAAAAGCTCTTGCCTCAGATCTCAATAGTGACAAGTCTTTGTCAGTCACTTTGCTCCTCCTAATTTCCAAAGAACTTCATTTTTGACGGCTGAATGGTGATAAAGAACAAAGAGTGCTTCGAGTTCTGTCAAACAGTTAAAAATACTAAATAAAATTTAAGTGTTTGTTCTAAGTGAGAAATCAAAATAACTACTTGAAAGATGAAAAATTAACTTCATGTTGAATTTTTTTTTAATTTCTTCGACACGGTTAACTTAAAATCATCAGCGATGCTAATCTTAATAAATATTTATTAAGCTTCATTCATCATTATAATGAATATTAAGGCCAGAGCTAATAAAAAGTCCCAAGTTCATATTTAATCTGTATTAAATTTAAAATAAATAAGCATTACGTTAACTTTTTACTAAAAATTCAAACTAACTAACCTGACTTATCTGAGAACACAATGAAACATTACATGAAAACAGTTCCTGTCCAAGATTTTTCTTTCGGCCGATTTTTTGGCATTCAAGATTTTTTATTTGGCTATTTCAAATATAAAATATTTTTACTGCTCTGCTAGATTTTTTTCAATGCAGTAAAGTTGAAACGTATAAACATATTAAAAATTACTTCACATTTGACCAGGTTTTTTATCCTTAAAAAGTATATATCAAAAATATCACTCACTTCAGCCGGAAAATAAAGTTCAACTTAACCAATCCATAGCATAAGCTTTCATTCTCACCTTTCTTGGCGTTTTTCATATGCAAAGTTGTATATTTGTTGTGCTAGAACAAATATAGTGCAATAAACGAAATTGGAATTACATAGAACTAAGAAATCGTAACCAGAAGAAACATTTTTAAGTCCTTTTATTTAAAGTTGTAGCCTCCATAGAACAAAAATTAAGATTCATCTTTCCAGTTTTTAAACTAAGTGTGTCAAACAGATTCATATTTTGATCTAGCTAACATTCACTGGCAATGAAATTTCAGTTTTAACATAAATTTTGATCTTTTCCTGCCATTTATTTTGACTGGATTTTTGTCTGGCTTCTTAGTGCTTTTTTCAAATTGAGATTAAAATGGTGTATAGAAATTTCAAATCATTTAATCAGAATGCTTGCAAATAAATGGGTACATGAATAGATATTATATACATAAGAACTATTGATTAGGCCTTTTTTAGGAAAACCACAATCCCATTTTGGTTGTTCTGCTTCGCGTCCCTGAATAAACATTTTGTTTTCAGGCATCAAGCCAGAAGAAGACCTAAATTACATTTTTAATTGCTTAGAAGATATTACTGAAATGGGTACACCTTCTGAATTACACGGCAAATGTCTACAGGCAGAAAACACCGACAAACTCGAATTTGTTGAAATGCTTAAAAAAATGTTAGCATTGGATCCGGTAAGATTGTTGCTTCCTTTTACCAGAAATCAATATTTTTTTTTGTTTCCATAATTTCGTTTATTTTTATCCATGGTCTTCAGAATAAAAAAGGTTAAGGTCATGAAAAAATTTGTAGATGTTTAATTAATCTGAGGTATTTCTTCAGTGGTTGAAAAAAAAATGTTTTGCCATCTTTTACAGTTTTCTTGGATGTATCCTTTAGGCCAATTTTTACAAACCACCTTATTACTTTTGTTGTTGACATACTTCACTTAAAACAACTTTGAAATGTTTATATTTGATATTTGATTGTTATTGATTGATAAGCTGTTTTAGAACAGAAGATTTTCTTACTGTTAAGGTGGAGACTTCTTGATCAATTATGAAAATAAACAACAATTCCGAGCACATTAATGGTGTTAGAAATTTAATTTATGTCAAAAACAAATTAAAGAAACTCTTGTTGTTTAGGAGATTATTATTTACAAGTTAGACAAACTTAGGAATTTGAAATTAAGTCTTTTTAGACTAAAGTGTTGTAAAACCGAGCTTTATACTGTAAATTGTCTTGAGCACAGAACTGCAGAAAATTCAGAATCAGCCAATTGACTTTGAAATATAAAAGAATAGTACTAGTGGACTTGAAGTTTTGGTGTTCAGGGTGCGCCTTGGTGCCACTGATTGAGTTCTATGTTTTTCTGATAAACACATTTCTATCGAACGGCTCTATTTTGCGTGAGACAATTGACAAACTATGTATCAAAGTTATGTTTTGACACATGTTTATTTTATAGGGGAAACGCCTAACTCCTGCCAAGGGATTGGTTCAAAGTTTTTGTACAATGGATCATCTGTCAGATTACAAACACAGTCCTTACATTACACAGGCAATCAAACTGATGGACATTTGTAACACGAGCATCTACAATCATTCTAGAAAAAGAAGCTACCAGAGATCGTTCCCTCAGCAACCTTAATTTGCCAGTCCCTTTTCCACTGGTGGATCCAAGGGGAGACCCTGTCCCCCAGGAAATTTTCTGGTACCATCATTCCTTGTTTCTTTCTGTTTTTCACTCAGTTTAAAAATAATTTTGATAATTTGGTCAATTATTGGCACCCTTTTCAAAATGAACCCCCATTCCATGATTTTGCTCTAGACCTACCTTTGCCTTCTTCCAATCTAGAGGTTCCCTTTGGTTCCTACAATTTTCTTTTAATGCTAGCAGATAGTGTTGTAAAATTATCATATAATGAAAACTCAGTAAGTAAAATTGGTAAAATAAGGCAAAATTGGTAATATAAGGTAAAATTTGTAAAAAAAAAATGCTTCCTACAATTTCCCTTTAATACTAGCAGATATTTTTTGTAAAATTACCTTATAATAAAAACTCAGTAAGTGAAATTGGTAAAATAAGGGAAAATTGGCAAAAAAAAGAGGGTAAAATATGGTACTCCCTATGAAATACAGGGTAAAATTGTGTTTTAGAATTGCCCTGTAGCTACAAGACCAGTTGAACATTTCTTCAAAGCATCACTCACACTTTTTAATGAAATTTTTTAATGATTCTGATTTTCGGGGCTTATAAAAGGTAATGCCCCTTCATCTAGAGCTTCATCAATTTAATTAACTGTCTAGTTTATCCCTTTGGTAATCTTGTGCCTAGGAAAATACCTAAGAAATTGGACAGTTCCTGATTTCGGACATCCATTTGGTAAAATCAAATGGATGAAAAAAATAAAAAAAATAAGTCAAATTTATCATTATTTGGAAGTAAATCAAATATACTTAAATAGCCGTGTCCAGCCACATTCCTCATATCATATACATGTTATTTTCATTTATTTATGAAAGTACCGAATACAATGGCTTGATTTGTTTGGTTGTCTTGGTTCAGTCTTTCTTCTGCTCAGTTACAGTTAATTCAAAATATTAGTTTTCCTTCTTATTTTTAGAGCTCTGAAGACGGCTGGGAAGAAGTCCCTGACAAAATATCTGCCTCTATCATTTTCGCTTCCTTTTTTTGTCCGCTGGCTGACATTACCCTCATTTTTCTCGGCTATTTTTTTTTTCTTGTTTGTCATATGTCAATCCTGCTTCTAGCCCTTTCTGTCTTTAATAGTTCACAGAACTCATGTAATTTTATTTCAGCTAATAATTCACCATTTCAAAATTATAAACACCTTTAATATGATACACTTTAGCGTTCTGATAGCAAGATACAAAAAACAAATTCATATTCAATTCTTTTTTCTGCCAGCCCCTATGCGCTTTTGTGCTATGAAAATTGCAAGGCGACGTAAAATATGTCAGTAAAATGTGTAATATACTGGTAAAACACGTAATTTTACGTAAAATACATGAAATAAAATATTTAAAGGGTCCGTAAAATTACGGTAAAATACCCAAAAATTACCATGACCAATTTTGCCAGTTACAACAATACCACCTGACGTATAGTGGCCCTGTTTCTAGAGACATTTTGAAAGGAAGTTGATTGAAGAAACTTAGCCAACTTCTTGGGATATCAGTATTTATTCTGGTAAAAAAGCTTTCCAGACATTATAGTACACAATATTCACTTCATCTTTATTCTGATTAATACTGACGACATTACCGTTACGACTCACCTTTCAGACAAAAGTGACCATAGTCATGACTTTAAAGAAATGTTGCCATTGATAGGACTATGTATCTATTTGTAATAGTCAGTTCTAACATTATTTTATAATTTATCAAATTTATTGATGAGCTGAAGTCTGATTATTTGTCAAATATTTGTGTTCTAGTTGTGGGAATAAACATAAAAACCATGGCAGACTTTAGTGGATCTTGGAAAAGATGCTAATTTTTTGTGGCTCATTTGTTTTCAATTTATAATTTCTTGTTTTCATTTACTTTTAATTAACTGTTTTAAATTTCTAGCCTGACGTTCCCAAAAATGGTAGTGACTTTTGATTGCAATTTTTTTTTTCAATTTGCTTCCATGTCCGTCTGTGATTGATCTTGAATAACATCTTTTGATTTAAGTTCATTATCTTAGCTAAATCTCTCTTTAAGGCTCTAGAAAGTCCTGTCAAAAAGAAGAGTTGGATATCTAAAGACTGTACTTCAATGCTGCTGGAGCAGTGAGATTTAACGGTTACACAGAACCACCGGTCGAAGTTTATGGACGTCCATTTGAGGCCACGGTTACGAAGAGAAATACACCCAACCCCAGTTTCCGTGTTATTCTTAGTCGGGGTACTGCTGATGCAAGTAAAATAAACAATCACGAGCTTTGTTCGACTACAGAGTTTTCGTCAATTTCAGATTTGTTACTTGTGAAGAATAAGCTCTGAAAACTAAATTCTAAAGTGATTACACATTTGGATTGTTTAGTCTAACTGAAGAATTTTCAAATAAACAGTGCCAAAAGCTGTTTTGCGACCGTTAGTTTACTCTTGCATAACTTTATGATGGTATTGAAAAAATCTCTTATAAAGGTAATGTTCATTGTCAAGAATGATATAACGCTATGACCACTTATATTATATTAAAATTGTATGTTTACACTTTAGTTTTACAATAAAAAAATTAAATTTTCACACTTTTATTCTTTATTTATAATTTATAAAAGTCGCAGATCAAATAGACCACATTATTTGTTGGTGCCTCATTTTTATGTTCATGAAGAAGTAAGTTTGAGTTAGTTTCCGAGTGTTTAAGCATACATGACCCTTGGGAGCTTCATAACATGATATATACCTGACACTAAGCTGTGTTGAAAACAATCTTTTTTTCAACCCTTGACCGTAATACGTGGATGATCTCATCAAGTTTTAATGCATCCCCAGCTAATTGCAGCCAAATTTCTACACTTGCAGAAGACCACGCATGTGGGTAATTACACCCAAGATGAATAGAATGGTGTCGAGTATGGGAGTGGAAGGTTATTTGCCTCCCTCTATAGTTAGTAAAAACTATATTTGGGGTTTTCTGGTACTTATCTCCAAGCCAGTACACACTCAAGAAATTAGATCTATAGAATCAGGCAAAGACTGGTTTATTGCTGATCAAACAGTTCGTGGTAACGAACTATAAATAAGGAGTGACCCGACTCAATGGTAACCGAAACTGAAGAAAATGGGTTTTTGATATCAATAGATACATCAAAAGAATTATATTTCAATGCTGATTTCAAATATTTAGCTTTCATAAAGTTTAATGCTACCCATCAAAAGTTACGCGCCTGAGAATATTTGTCTGATTTTCAAAAAAAGGGGGAAAGACC
The DNA here is from genome assembly GCF_049724085.1 of Artemia sp. Qi Xiang Cuo. Lineage (NCBI taxonomy): Eukaryota > Metazoa > Arthropoda > Branchiopoda > Anostraca > Artemiidae > Artemia > Artemia sp. Qi Xiang Cuo. The sequence continues at coordinate 3,081,329 of NC_142799.1, read as the reverse complement.
CCCTAAAAGTTATAGAACCTTAATGAAAATCACACCATCAGATTCAGAGTATCAGAGAACCCTATTTTAGAGGTATCAAGCTCCAGTCTACAAAAATGTGGAATTTTTAATTTTTTGTCAGAAGAAAGATCACGGATGCGTGTTTATTTGTTTGTTTGTTTGTTTTTTTTTTGCTTTTTTTCCCCAGTGGTGATCTTATCGACCCAGACGTCCTAGAATATTGTGGGAGGGCTCATTGTAACGGAAATTAAAAGTTCTAGTGCCCTTTTTAAGTGACCAAAAAAAATGGAGGGCAACTAGGCCCCCTCCCACACTTATTTTTTTCCCAAAGTCACCCGATCAAAATTTTAAGATAGCCATTTTGTTCAACATGGTCGAAAATATGATAAATATGTCTTTTAGGATGACTAAATCCCCCGAAGTTCTCAGAGGGAGAGCTAAAAGTTATGAACTTTACCCAATGTTAACATATAGTATTGGTTATTGGGAAGTATACAGAAGTTTTCAGGAGGTTTTTTTTCTGGTAGTGAGAAGGAAGGGTGGGTCGGTGGTTATGTTGGAGGATCTGTTCATGAAGGAAGTTTTCATGGGGGAAGGGAAATTGCCATGAAGGGGGCGCCGGACTTGCCAGCATTATTTATTGGTTATTGGGAAGCATACAACCATTTTCAGGAAGGATTTTTTCTGGAGGGGGGGGCTAGAGGAGGGGGTTAATCTGGAGAATATTTCCGTGGAGGATGTTTCTTTGGGGTAAGGGACATTTCTGTGAAGGGGGCTCCGGATTTCCAAGCATTATTTAAAAAACGATCAGAAATTAAATAAAAAAAAACAAGTTTTTTCAACTGAAATGTAAGAAGGAATATTAGAACTTAAAACGAACAGAAATTATAACGTATGTGAGGGAGTTCTCCCCCAAGTCAATACCTCACTCTTTACGCTACAGTTTTTTTTTTAGTGATTTTAAAAGATCTATCTATTATAATTAAACGGCATTTTTTATTCTGGGGTTTGTTAATAAAAATTTTTTTTAAATTTTAACTTAATTGGCATCGTATTGACTAAGGGTAGAACCCCTTCATATACGTAATAACATATACGTAATAAAAAAAAAACAATAGAAAAAATAGCGATACGGCTAAATAGTAATCGAAACTTTTAAAAACGGAATTTTGATGTCAATAAATGTATCAAAAGAATTTGTTTATAATGCTGAGTCTAAATATATAAATTTTATTAAGTTTAGTATTACTCATCAAAGGCTACGAGCCTGAGAAAATTTACCGATTTTTTAAAGAGGGGGAAAACATCCCCTCACAGTGAAAAGATTTTAATGAAAACCACATCGTCAGATTAAGCGCATCAGAAAACCCTATAGCTTAGATTTCAAGCTCATATCTGCAAAAATCTGCAACTTTGTATTTTTTGCCAGAAGAAAAATATACGAATATAGAAGTTAGTTACGTAAGTTAATTTGTAAAGACATCCATTTAGCAAAAGAAAAGTAAAATTTTTATGCACATAAAAGCTGCATTAACTAAAAAACGATCAGAAATTAAATAAAAAAAACAAGTTTTTTAAACTGAAAGTGAGGAGCGACATTAAAACTTAAAACGAACAGAAACTATTCCGTATATGAAAGGGGCTGTCCCTTCGTCAACGCCTTGCTCTTTACGCTAAAGTTTTTTATTGTTTTAAAAAATAAAGTTGTGAGAAAGAGTCAAACTTTAGCGTGAAGCGCCAGGTGGTGAGGAGGGGACAGCCCCTTTTATATGAGGAATAATTTTTGTTCGTTTTAAGTTTTAATGTCGCTCCTTACTTTTAGTTTAAAAAACTTGTTTTTTTTTATTTAATTGTAAACTGAGACAGTTTGGTTCAGTGGAAAACTACATTGTAGGTATATTTTAATAAATGTTTGGTTGGTATTTTGGTTAGGGTAGGTTAGTTTAGGTTACATTTGGCATGCAGACCCGCGATGCTTAACGACCAACCGCCCTAATGGTCAAACATTTAGAAAATTGTCTTGAAAATTGATCTGAGGGTGGCTATCCCCCCTCAACACGTCGTTTTTTCCCAAAATACATTGAAAAAAGATTTCTAGACAGTTATTTTATTTAAAATAGTCCAAAGATCATACAACAAGGCTTTTGGGGCTGGTACAAACCACCACAGCCTAGGAGCGAGGGTTGTCAGTTATGCGGCTGGCCAATTAAGGGGGAACGGAATAGGAAAATTCCCTGCTACCTCTTCCATGTTAAATATTTTTGGCTTGTCTGGCGACAACAGACGCATAAAGGCATCAATTTTGGTTTCTATCTGTTCCCTTGATCTAGCAACATAATCTGAGTTTACTATTTTTTATTTTTTTATTTTTTTTTTACTGGGCTTTCTAAATTAGGCTTTTTCGTGCAAATTACATTTAAGCTTTTATAAAAGAACGGTACACACAAGTTTAATAAAATTAACCCGAACTTGTAGAGGATTTTGAAAGAAATAACTTGACTTTTAATTTTTTTTTTCCTAATTAATTAAAAAAAGTCATTTTCATAAGTTTATTTGTTTCTACTAAAAGTTGTTATCATCAGTCTTATATTAGAAACTGCTGAACTGTTGCATATTTAGTTTCAATAGGCGGGCATAAATACCAATCTTCCGGTGATAAACAGCCATGGTTTCAACTTGTATCGTCTGGCATGATAAGTGAATGTTTCAACATATTATGCAAATGGGAATGCTCCGTCAAATTAGGTTGCAGGCCAAGATTTTTAAAGAAGAGAAAGGCAATTAAAGAAGAACTTGGCCTAGTTAGTTCACAAAAGTGCTTTGTGAAATACAAGGACAACGGCAGAAAATTTTCCGGGGGGGGGGGCAAACGCCCAAATATCAGTGGTGGTTGGGTGACATGGAAAATATTTCAGGATTTTTTTTTTCCTAGTTATAATTTTATTTTTAAATACTTTTAGAAAAGAACTCTAAAAAAAAGAGCAACTATATTACCTGCAAAATGAAACAAAATACAGTAAATTTTAAACCGCAAGGATTCCTGGCAAAAGGATCAATTTGCTGAATCAATAATATATTTAATTATTATGCATTTAATTTTAAGAGAAAACCAAACTCAAACCCTAATTACAGAAAGATTGCTTTCGTAGATTATAACGGTTGTAGACTTGCCTTTATACAATTTCTCACGCTCCATTAAACAAAAAATGAGCAAAAATATAATCAAATAATCTACCAAGCGTGAAACTACCACAAATCAGCGTCGATAGTTTCAGAATCAATCTTATGGGATTAGACCTAAACCTTTCCAAAACATTATGGATAATGCTTCTTGTTTGACTTTTATTCTGTCATTCCAGCTGTTTATTTCCAGCTTTTTCAACCATCAACCTTTTATCAACTGCTTTTTTTGCAATCTACCTTTTTTCAGCCATATCTAGTGTAAATTTGGAGTTCTAGGGGGCGGTAGCCCCCCTCCGTGTGCCCATGAAAACTACTATTAATATTGTTATCAGACTGCATGTTTGTCAGACTGCACAAGACTGGTCATTTATTAGTAATTCTATAATGAGAAATCAAACAAATAGGGATTCGGCTGACCTATGAGATATGACTTTTCTCATTATTTTAATGATTTGATTATTTTAAAGAAAGGAGGACTATTATAAGATTAATAATCCAGAGGGGGTTTGAACCCCTCCCCCCACCCCGAAATGTGTGCCTGAATCGCAAAAACGTAACAGAAATGTACATAAACAAATTTTGTATGCGTTTTTAAGGTATTTTTTTGTAAAACCTCCCCCAAATTTTTTTTTTTAGTCAAACCCCCTCCGAAAAAAAATCCTGAGTATGGCCTTGAAGATTAAGACTGGATAACAGAACATTCCATATTCTCTTTGTGATTCCCTGGAAGTTTCAGCTTGATTCGGTAAGCTGTTCCAAAAATATTTATGGTACGCCCTGTTGCCAATCTGCATGCACATAATATGTTTTGATTTAGTTCAACTTTTCCCTCGACATTCTTCAAATGTTAAATCAGCCGTATTTGTAATAGAACTAGTCTTACTTGTCGTGTTTTGATTCAGTTTAAATTTAATCTCTATATTCTCACAAATTTTCACCTTAATACCCTTAGTATTAGTGATACTAGTATCATAATAACAGTTGTAATAGTAGTAGGAGCAGCAGTAGTAGTGTTGTATACATAGAATTAGTAACAGTAATATTAATAGCAGTAGTAGCATAAAAATGTTAACTTTTAGCCAGTTGAACCTCCCTCTCGGCTGAACATCACTTTTTAACAGGGAACTAAAACTTTCTATTTCAAATTTAATAAATTTGAAGAACTTTTTGTGAAGTTTTTGTGACCTCTTCTGAAGTTTTTGTGACCACCCCTTCAATAAAAGCCTTATATGTTAACGGTGGACAACTTGGACCGTAAACGGGGCTGCTGATTTTGAAAAGACAACATGTTGTTCTGAGGGCTGTGTGTTTCTTCCACAGTTTATATAATTATCAGATAATTTTATACAGATAATTATATAAACTGTGGTTTCTTCCAACCTATGAGGCACACTTATTTGAGCTATAGGCAAAATTGAACAAAACCCTTATCTCAAAATATTGGTCATATGTATTTAGGGAAGGAAAAGAGGGTATGGGGAGTGGATTAGATAGCTTTTGACTCTTAAAAGGGCATTCTTGAAAACATGAATTTCAGTTAACCATATTTACTACACTGCTGAAATTCTTTTAACGTCCTTCAGTTTTCTCAAATCTGCATATATTCCGTCTAGGACAACACTTACTAAAAAAGTAAAAAATTTCTACAGCTCTTATAAAACACCAATTATAGTATTGCTCTAAAGTCATATTTGTACAATTTTATAGCTAAAACTTGGCTAAAATCACAGAACCTTTGCAATAAAGCAGGATTAAGTTACAGCAACTTTTTCCGTTGCTGTAACTTAATAAAAAGCGAACCACATTTTTGAAGCTATCGCTCTTCGATGACGGCGTATAACTATCCTTGATGTAATACTATCCTCGGTGTTTTATAAGAGCTGTAGACATTTTTTACTTTTTTATCATGTGTTGTCCTAGACGGAATATATACAGATTTGAGAAAACTGAAGGACGTTAAAAGAATTTCAGCAGTGTAGTAAATATGTTTAACTGAAATTCATGTTTTCAGGAATCCCCTTTTAAGAGTCAAAAGCTCTTTAGATAAGATTATCTTATACTCTTAGATAAGAGTATCTAAGGCATTAATTATTCAGTCCAATAATTGCTGGGTTATGTTATTCATAATACCGGGTGATGGTTAATCTTATTCAAAAAATTCTTTAACACTTTTTCTTGCATTCTTCAAACAGCGATGTAGTTACATTTTGATTGTTGAACTGTGATATCAAAATTGGTACAAGGGATTGAAATGGCGTTGGATTTGAGAATTCAGAAAATTATCAATAATGCCTCACCCTCATATAATATTGGGTCACATTCAAAAAATAACCCGGTTCATACTGAAATTCAAGGTATAATATTGGTTTCGCTTATGTTAGGGATCTTACTTGAGTTTTTATTTAGTTGAACCTCAGCACTTCCTGATATTTTCTTTTTAGTACTTTAGCTTTAGAAGTAGCTGTAGAAGTAAGCAGCAGTGATAGTAGTATTGGTAGTAGAGCGCATAAATAGCCTTTTGGTCAATTAAACTTCCCTCTGAGGTACACCCTGAAAGTTCTGACTTAATTCCATAATTTTTTCCTGGCATATGACTTTCGTACTATTCCGAACAAAATGGCTGTCTAAAAATTTTGATCGGAATCATTTTCCTATTATTGCAAAGGTTCTAAAATCACAGAACCTTTGCAATAAAGCAGGATTAAGAGCAGGCAATTCATTCAGTAGCCTACAGAGAATAAAAGGAGAGTTTACACGGCACTCAATAGTCTATTACGGCCAAACGCAAAAAAATAAATCCTTTTGAAGTTTTGTTAATTTTCTTCTGTGTCATTCACTTATGGTTTATTTCTTTGTTTTCTTTCATCAGGAAGACTATGTTTTATTTCAAAGTAATTAGTAAAATAACGTAACTTGAGGTAAGGCATTAATTATTCAGCCAAATAATTACGGGGTTATTTTTTATTCATAATACCGGGTCATGGTTAATCTTATTCATAAGATTCCTTAACATTTTTTCTTGCAATTTTCAAATAATGATTTAGTTACATTTTGATTGTTGAACTGTTTTGTCAAGATTGGAACAAGGGATTGAAATGGCTTTGGATTTAAGAATTCAGAAAATTCTCAGAAATGCCTCACCCTCATATAATATTGGATCACATTCAAAAGATAACCCGGTTCATACTGGAATTCAAGGTATAATATTGGTTTTGTTTATGTTAGGGATCTAACTTGAGTTTTTATTTAGTTGAACCTCAGCACTTCCTGATATTTTCTTTTTAGTACTTTAGCTTTAGAAGTAGTTGTAGAAGTAAAAGCAGCAGTGATATTACTATTGGTAGTAGGGTGCATAAATAACCTTTTGGTTAATTAAACTTCCCCCTGAGGTACACCCTGAAAGCTCTGACTTAATTCCATAATTTTTTCCTGGCATAGGCTATTTCCGTTTTACAATTTGCATGCATATAGTATGTCTTAATTTAGTTCAAATTTTCGCCTTCATACCCTTAGCATAATAGTACTAGCGTCATAATAGTAGTGTTTGCACCAAGAGCAGCAGTACGAACATGTTGCCTTTTGGCCAGCTGAATATTCGTCTCACGATCAACCCCGGAAGCATTGTTATATGACTTTTGATGGGTAACATTAAATTTGATGAATTTTACATATTTTGGAGAAGCATCAAAATTTGCTTCTTCTGGTGTATCTATTGTTATCAAGACTCTGTTTCTTACAGTTTCAGTTACTATTGAGCCGCATCAGTCCTTACTTACAGTTCGTTAACACGAACTGCTTGTTTATAAAAAAAATCAAAAAAATCTAAGAATAGGGAGAGATTATCAGCCCTTGAAAACATTGTCACTGAACTGAGAAGCATTTTAAGTAACTGTTCAATGATAATAAATCGATGAATTTAGTTTCAATGGTTTCTTATTGAGAAAAATACAAATTATTGATCTTTGCGTTGAAGGGGTGTCACAACAGACAGTTAAGCTTTTTCTGAAATGCTTAGATTTGTTGAATAGATGCATACAATATAAATGTATGACCTTCAAATGCCTCCCAGTTTCAGGGGTAGTATTTGGACGCGATGATACGTTCTTGACTATGCCTAAAAAAAACAGTTTGGAAAATTTTTAAGGAAGAATAAGACAAGCTTAGCCTGTGGAGACCTATGTAAGGTCTTAGATAGATGCAAATACCAGTGTAGTTTATCTTCTTTTATTACGGTATTTGGATAATTCTCTACATTTTTAGGAGTTGGGAGTGATCCATACAGACTTGAAGCCGGAGAATATAATGCTCATAGATCCTGTTCAACAGCCGTGCCGAGTCAAGGTGATTGATTTTGGAATGTCTTGCAACTCAAGCAATGTAGCACTCAACCCTACTTTACAAACAATACATTATAGATCCCCTGAAATTATTTTAGGTAAGTTTTGACAATGTTAAAATTCCTTGTCAATCAATTCAATCAATTCTGTTCAATATCTTCCCTAAAATAGGAGGGTCCGATAAGAACAAAGACCAAACCATCTTCCATGTAGAAATGAGTAGTCAAACAATTCGTGGTAATGACCTGTAAGTAAAGACCAACTCGATAAAATAGTAGTGTGAACCCTAAAAAACAGAATTTTCAAAACAATAGATACATCCACAAATCAGCATCGATAAATAAATGAAACCCAAAGCGAACAGAAATTACAATAAATAACCGAGTCAAACTCAAAACGAGCAGAAGTTAACATAAGTTGGGTGCAAAACCCCTATGCCTTCCCAAGGCCTGAACAAAATTTGCAATTTACTGAAAAAATATAAATGTTTTTACTTTTATAACTTTAATAAATCAAATAATTTAAACATTTTGATTACTAAATATAAGTATGTATATATTAAACTGACAATCCACATACATTCGTATTTTTTCAGTAAGGTAAAAATTATGTTCTTGCCTTGGGAAAGCACAGCGATTCCGAACCCGACTCATGTAGATTTCTGCTCCTTTTTGGTTGGACTCGGTTGTTCATTGTAATTTCTGTTCGTTTTAGGTTTCATTTATTTATCAATGTTGATTTTTGGTAGTTTCATGGTTGATAGATTATTTTATTTTATTTTTGCTCATTTTTTGTTTAATGGAGTTCCTTACTTTTTTTTGAAAATTTATTTTGTGAAAAAAGTTTTTTAAATTAATCTATAAAAATGACACCCGATTCAAATTTTCAGCAACAACGCCATCATTAAGGTCTTGCAATTTCTGGTACTAGTAGCAGAAGTTTCTTTCTTTTTTTCGGTATCAAATTTGTTGTGCTTATTAATTCGGTATTATTAGCTTCGCATAGCTGGTTTGGACTAGCCCATATATATCAATTCCTATAAATATTTTCAACAAAGAAATTTTTCCTTTCAAAATATTGAAAATCCTTTTATCATATTATTAGTTTTGTTATTTCTACATGAATACCAATAAAATTTATATTTTTATCTTTTATTTAGTGTTATGACTCAATGCATCCCGATGTTTTGTAAAAAAAACTCGCTAACTACAACCAGGTGTGTTGTATGTGGTCGATTAAGGAATAAGATTGCTTGACTCCTTGTAACTTGTAAGATGCGAACCCTGCTACTATTCAGAGAGGCCTCTAAACCCTATTCCTCTTCTGAAATATCACTATTTTGAAAATGTTCCCTTAATTTTGAACAACTCAAATTATCAAATTATTTTTTTTCGACTCTACCGGCTTTCCAGATCAACCAGACCTGTATAAATTGGGGAAGTGAAACTAATATATCTATTAACTTTATTTAGGAAAAATGTATGGAAAGGAAGGATCTCCCCGTCTTATTGTTTTACTTCCCTTGTTTCAATCATATTTATTTACTATTACTACTACTAACAACTCACTGCAGCACCAAGCCGCTTGAGGCCAGCACAGCTACTCACGCTGCTCCTCCATTCAGATCTATTCAAAGCCTCCCTCTTTACACCCTCACAGGAAGTTCCCATGTCTTTTGAATCTTAAATTTACGCCATCATCCCATCCCATATGAGGACTACCTGCTTTTCGTTTAGCCTTAGACGGTTGGCCGAAAAGGACAATCTTCGGCAATCTGTCATCCTTCATCCGCAGAACGTGTCCTATTCATATCAACCTTTCTTTCATTATAACCCTAGAAAGCGGAATTGAACCAAATTGTTCGTACAGCCTGCTGTTTGAAATACGGTCTTTCAGCCGGGTACCCAGAACAACCCGTAGGCAATTTCTCTGGAAAACATCTAGCAAATCTTAATCCGCTTTTCGAAGTGCCCATGCTTCAGAGCCATATTTGACCACTTTCGTCACTATAGATTCCAATATTCTAATCTTGGTCTGCAAACTTATCTTCCTACTCTTCCAAACTTCTTTTTAACTGTGAAAAAAAAAACCATCCTGAGCCTTGGTTATTCTACTTTTAACATCTTCACTGCTCCCACCGTCTTTACTAATAATACAACGAAGGTAAGTGAAGCTGGCCACCTGATCAATCTTTTCGTTACCCTACTTCAACTTTTCATCTTCACTTACTCCTAGCCTTATTGACTTAGTCTTCTTAACATTTATTTTCAAACCTATTCTAGCACCCTTAACTCGCAAAACCTCTAAAAGTTCATTTATTTTGCTCACACTTTCATCTAGGATGCTTAAATCATCAGCATAATCTAAGTCCAGGAAAGATTTTCCTCCCCATTTCATTCTGTGGTCTCCCATGGCCTTTGCTGGGCTCCTTAAGAAAAAGTCCATCAAAATGATCCATATAAAGGGGCAAAGAACAAAACCTTGCTTAATTCCTGATTTAATGCGAAACCAACTGCTAACCCCATTTCCTACCTTAACAGCATATTCTCGCACACAGCACAAATCACATTAATGTATGTGTCAGGTATACCATACAAGGATAAGACCTTTGCTAAAGGTCTTCTATCAACACAACCAAACGCTTGCTCATAATCTATAAAACTGAGGAACAAAGGTGTTTGATAGCTCAGGCACTTCTCAATTATTAGCCTAAGAGTGAAAAGTTGGTCAACACATCCTCTACCTTTTCTAAAACCGCACAGTTCTTCTCTTAAAACTTTGTCTACAGCATCTCTCAGTCTAAAAAGTATCATATTACTGAGTAATTTGCTACCTACAGAGACCAGACTAATGACTCAAAAATTATCACACTCACTCTTATCACCTTTCTTTTACAGCGGTTTAATTCAGGTTTTTCTAAAATCATTAGGTACTTTCCCTTTTTCAAAAATCATATTTGAAATCTTCAGTAACTTATTTCTAACCTCAGAGCCGCTATATTTAAGAAACTCATTTACCACACTAACAGCGTCTGGAGCCTTATTATTTTTTAATCCTTTTAGAATGTCACTAATTCTTCCTCGCACAACAAATCTTCCTTCATGACCAAGGTATCAAAAACTTTTTCATTTTCTCTATATCTTTTCCTGCAACTCTATCTCGGTTTAGCACATTCTCAAAGTGTTCTGCCCATCTCTCTTTAACTTTTTCCTTATCACTAATTATAGCCCCGTTCCTATTTTTACTGGGACAAGTCCAGATTGACTACTCCCTCTCAATTTATTAACATGCCAGTACAATATTTTACTATTATGCCGTCTAGATGTATCTTCCAGATCGTCGGCAAATTTATCCATGGCCTCCACTTCACACCTTAGTTCATATTTTAATACTTTCTCCACTTTCTTTACATTCATTTTGTTTTCATATGATCTATCACTAAGATAATTTTTATACAAGCCCCTTTTCCTCTCTATTAAACATAAAGCTTTTTCACTAGTATTCATAGCTGTAGTCCTAACTTTCTACAGTCCTAACAATTGTTAGATTGTTAGTCAGTCCTGACAATGTAGCAAATTGTTAAGGGAAAAATTTGTCTATTTATTTTCTGTATTAAATTATACAGCCTGTCCTCAAGAACGGGACTGCTTCCTTAATTTTAGAGATTAAAATTGATATTAATGACAGCAGAAGTAGCTGCAATCTATTGACGAGCGATGAAAATTAGATACAAAAAGAACTGCAACGTGTCTCATTTCCTACACCTAATATGTTTCTTTTAATTTAGGTTTGAAGTTTTGCACTTAGTTGACCAAATCAATTCAGAACTCACCTAGTGACCTCAACGTCTGGAAATAGAACCACTTTGAATTTGAGAGCGGTACTAAGAAATTTGAGACTTTTTTAGTTTTGAAAATAGTAACTAATTTTGTCGTTTATGTTTTCAATGATAATATTCAAAGAGTTTCTAAAACACACTTCTCCTCACTCGTTTTTTTTTAGTCATACAAGCGCTGAAAAAAGATATACTGAGGAAATATAACACAGACTATCATAAAAAGGTCTGATATCGGAGGGCACGAAGACCTTCTTCCTGTTAAATATCGAAGACCTTCTAAATATCCTGGTGACGCCAATAGCTGCTCGGTGAGGAAAAATGTACGCATTCATTTGAGTTATCAATATTAGTTGCGTAGTTAATTCATGCAAATATCCAGTGTTGAGAATATTTTTTACGTTGAGTGAGTCCCAGAGGGAGTGTAGGATAGGGGGTATTTTTTATAGTTTAGAATGATTACCTGTGCGCTCAAGGATTGGGCATGTGAGCCTCAATATTTGCCTTTGTTGTACATATTAAATGTTGTACATATTAGAAGGGAGTAGGGCCAACTCACAAAAATGTTGTACATATTAGAAGGGAGTAGGGCCAACTCACAAAAATTTAGTGGGGATATGTTTTTCAATGTTTATGGGTTGGCAAATTTGTCGTTTTATCTAAATTTTTAATTGAAAATACCTAGAAAAACACATTTTTAAAACGAAAACACCCCACAAGAGGCTTTTTTTCAAAATATAGGGGGGGGGAACTATATACCCCTCAGATTGACGCCACTGCGTGTCTTTTTTGCAAGAGCGACTGATTGAATACTCTTGATATCCAGATTATATACTAATGCTTCCTACTCAGGGCAAACTTTTTCTTGTTCAGAACTAAAATGCCATTATAGGACAATGGTTTTCAAACAGAAACTTTAAATTACAAAGATGATGAGAGCAAGAACAGTAAAGCTAACATGCCAATTCGCTATTGAAATTACTTTTTAGAAAATACTGCTATTCTTTGCTGTCGTCTCCCTCAACTGAATGTTTTTTTTTTATTTATCGTGATTTTTTCATTAAAAGAAACAAAAAAAGAGATGGCAATATAGCATGAAATTTTTAATCAAAATTCCGTATAGCTTTGCTACTTTTGATTTGGAGAAAAGAATTTGGAAAAAAGTATATCGTCGCTGTTACGCCTAAAGATCGCACCTGACATTTTCAAACTTGTAAACAATATCCAAAAACATTTTACAGGTCTGCATTCAAAAGGAGATTCAGCAGGACAATGTGTGTTTAACTATACTTTGACCTTCCAGATCCACATTGTCCCACCGATCATCCCTTTGACAACAGCTTAGTAAGCAACTTTTGGCAATAATCTCAGACAAGTCTTAATGTTAGATACGCCTTTAGGCGTAGACGTTACAATACGTCTACATACTACATTAGATAGCGTCTTAATCTAATATAAGCTAAATATCTTCAGTAAGCATTTAAAAACAAGTTTTCTCAGCACATTACTTCTGATGCATCTTTTTGTCAAAATACAAATATACCCCCTGTTATCGACTCTCACCACATACCCAAAATGGGGAGAAAGAAACTGTCGGGGACAATTTTACGATCCTGAATTTGAAACTGTTAGAAAGCAAGATATTTTCTCTCTTTGTTCTAAGAGAAAATACTGTTCTGAAATGTGTGTGTAACATTTGTATCATTATAAAGAAAAAAACTTACGGGGCCGTTCATTCTCAATGAAAATGAATAGGAGGTTTAAATCTCTGTCAAAGAGCTCTCAAAAAGCCGAACTTTATTCTGTAATACTGAGAAGGGTCACGAGCAGATAGCAAGCGGATAAACGTCCACTATGTATAGCTTCCGTTACGTTTTTTGGAAATCCCACGAACTAACTCTTAATTAACTAAAATCCATTATTTACAGGTAACCTTGACGAACAGAATTCGCTGGTGTAATTAAATCCTAAGAGTTGGGCTGTTTTAGTGCTACAAATTATACATATATATATATATATATATATATATATATATATATATATATATATATATATATATATATATATATATATATATATATATATATATATATATATATATATATATATATGTATATATATATAGTTAATAGTTGTACCAGAGGTAAAAGATCACTTGGGATTTGCTTCCACATTCCTCTCCCCATATTCCAGCGTTTTAGTAAGAAGATGCATACATTTCAGTTATTTCACGTCCCACTCTGATAAAACTACCTACATGATTAAATTCCATCTAGTATATCTTGTTCATTACCTACCCGTCAAGTCTCACAACGCACCCCATGAATGTGAACCTCCTGGCTCCGCCCTCGTATCAGATTAACAATAACATCTTGGTTCAGCACAAAACTTGGACAATCAGAGAGAGCTGTACCCAGGGCCATTCCTAGGGTTGACCGTTCCTATGTAAGCTGTAAAACTTACGCCTTGAAGACATACCGCGAATGTTTATCTGTAATGCCTCCTACTTTTTTGTTTTCTAATATTGGCCTAACCCAGTTCGTTTCTCTTCAAACTTCATCCGTCAAGTCTGGTCAATAAGTTATCACAGTACAAAGCTTTGAGCAAGAAGTACCACTTCCAATAAGCATTACCTCTCATTTTCTTGGCTTCTGGGTTTAACAGGCACGTATGCAGGATTTGTTGTTTGGAGGGGGGCACCTTACGGGGAGGGGGGGGGCACAACTTCAAAAATAGTGCATAAAAGTTGTTGCCTCCCCTTATCATATAAAGTTGAATTTTCCAGAGCTTAAAATTTACAATTAAAGCCCATCCCAAATTTATATAGCTATATGCTAATAGGATAACCAATGAAGGGAAGGGGGACTGAGCTACATTATTCAGTCAATGTTATCGTTCTGATTACGATAAGCCTCTGTAACTGATACCAGTAGATAATGATTTAATAGAGAAACTTGTCTCACCTCCTCCATATAAAGTGGAATTGTGTGCCATTTTCAGGGGCACTAGATGTCAGAATTTGCGAATAAATCTCTTCCTAATGCCATAAAATCATATACAATGATACAAGCTTATACAATGATCACAGGGGGCAGAGGACTGGGAGACAAATTGCTCTTTACCAAGTCAATGCTTTCATTTTGATTACGATAAGCATCCGTAAATGCCACCAGTAGATAATGATTCAATAGAGGAATATTTCTCATTCATTGCTGACAAAAGTGTCAAAAACGCCATTTAGGAATATAACTCGTTCGTTGCAGGCACATATCAACTGAGAGAATATTGCTGAAATTTAATTAAGAGACTGCTTGATTAAGAGATCATTTTTCGCGCTGCAGTTTTCATCACAAAAACCAAGAAAAACTTTGACGTAAAATCTGCACATTGAAAAGATACAAAAAAATTTGTGCTTTATTCAAACCTAAGAAATATTTGTATTTACTGCATCAAATCCCTAACAAATCATTTTCTTTTAGTCTTTAAATAAACATCTTTACGGCAAAGTAACGTTGTAAAACTTAACTAACGGGTTCATAGTTTAACGTGGCAAAACTGACGAAAATTTGATACAACTTTAAACACTCACAATTTTTAAACAAATAAAAGAACAATCATTGAAAATTGCAGTTTTCAGGTATGAATAGATCTAAGATGGGTCAAGGGGGGGGATTTTTAATTTGAACGTATTTCTTACTTTAACAAAAAAAATTTCATAATTTAATTGCGATTTTTCTATAAATTGTTTGTTTATACCCAACAGAATAGTAAAACTGTAATTTTTCCTTCTCCTGAAAATTTACATATGTCTACGCATAATATGTACATGGATGGATCACAAAAATACGCGCGAGTATCTTTAATTGCGAGTTGGCAACTTTGGAAATAGAGTCAGAAGAAAAATTTATTCTCTAAATTCCAAAAGTATTACAGAAAAAATATCTGTATTTAAGTAGTCACAATCACAAACACATAAATACAAATACAGAAAACTGTTTTTCCAAAAGATATGTATATAAATTCACAAAATAAAGAAAACAAATTCTCAAAATAAAACACTCGGAAAGTAAATAATACAACAAACCTACTTAACCCTTTGAGATCAAACACTTTGAACTGAGAACAAACTTGTAAAAAGCCTCTAGATAAAACAGTTGTTATTCTTTGGATGGAAAGTGTCTCTTCAGCACAGCAAGGACGGCGAGGTCACTAGGGGAATTGTCAAGTTACCGTCGAAATTCGGGTAGAGGCTTTACTAAACCTTGATTAAACACGTAGACAATACACTTGCAAACAAAGCTGAACTGACTCTGAAAAAGATATTCGATAAAGCCGGGTTGTTAGTAAAAACGTAAGAACTGAAACCCCTAGTCGAAATTCAGATAATAACGCTATCTAACGTTATGTTTACACGCTTTCTATTGGTATAGTTTATTTTGCCGTATGATACCTCTCAGCTGAAGAAATCAAATTTATTGGTAGTGTGGAGGCTAGACTTAAGCAAGGAAGGACAATTCTTCCACAGAAGTGAATGAATATATTGTGGTCCCAAAGCCGTAGCAAAATTCTACCAGCAGGTCTCTCAGACTAGCGGCTTTTAACTGGCGTTTAATTTGATTTTCTATCTACCATACCTTCAGCTCCACGAAAATCAATTTTTCCAGATTGGGTTTTTCTCAAAACTTGAAAAAGTGCAGATACGGACTTTTTGCTATCAACCAACGATATATATATATATATATATATATATATATATATATATATATATATATATATATATATATATATATATATATATATATATATATATATATATATATATATATATATATATATATATATATATATATATATATATATATATATATATATATATATATATATATATATATATATATATATATATATATATATATAAATACGACAAACGGGTCTATGGCCAGTAAATGAAAACGAAAAAAATAAAATAAATAATTATAATAATAAACCTAAGCGAATAGTAGCATCAAAAGTGTGTGTGTGTGTGTGTGTGTGTGTGTGTGTGTGTGTGTGTGTGTGTGTGTGTGTGTGTGTGTGTGTGTGTGTGTGTGTGTGTGTGTGTGTGTGTGTGTGTGTGTGTGTGTGTGTGTGTGTGTGTGTGTGTGTGTGTGTGTGTGTGTGTGTGTGTGTGTGTGTGTGTGTGTGTGTGTGTGTGTGTGTGTGTGTGTGTGTGTGTGTGTGTGTGTGTGTGTGTGTGTGTGTGTGTGTGTGTGTGTGTGTGTGTGTGTGTGTGTGTGTGTGTGTGTGTGTGTGTGTGTGTGTGTGTGTGTGTGTGTGTGTGTGTGTGTGTGTGTGTGTGTGTGTGTGTGTGTGTGTGTGTGTGTGTGTGTGTGTGTGTGTGTGTGTGTGTGTGTGTGTGTGTGTGTGTGTGTGTGTGTGTGTGTGTGTGTGTGTGTGTGTGTGTGTGTGTGTGTGTGTGTGTGTGTGTGTGTGTGTGTGTGTGTGTGTGTGTGTGTGTGTGTGTGTGTGTGTGTGTGTGTGTGTGTGTGTGTGTGTGTGTGTGTGTGTGTGTGTGTGTGTGTGTGTGTGTGTGTGTGTGTGTGTGTGTGTGTGTGTGTGTGTGTGTGTGTGTGTGTGTGTGTGTGTGTGTGTGTGTGTGTGTGTGTGTGTGTGTGTGTGTGTGTGTGTGTGTGTGTGTGTGTGTGTGTGTGTGTGTGTGTGTGTGTGTGTGTGTGTGTGTGTGTGTGTGTGTGTGTGTGTGTGTGTGTGTGTGTGTGTGTGTGTGTGTGTGTGTGTGTGTGTGTGTGTGTGTGTGTGTGTGTGTGTGTGTGTGTGTGTGTGTGTGTGTGTGTGTGTGTGTGTGTGTGTGTGTGTGTGTGTGTGTGTGTGTGTGTGTGTGTGTGTGTGTGTGTGTGTGTGTGTGTGTGTGTGTGTGTGTGTGTGTGTGTGTGTGTGTGTGTGTGTGTTACATTATATTTGCAAAGATTTTACAAAGATATTTGCTTATTACATTATGTCCGATTTCTAACAACGATTTGTACTAATTTTCAAACTTTTGGTTTTATTTTTTAAGGTTTTTGAATTGTTGTAATCCCTTATTAAAATAAATAAAAATATTTATGCAATAACCTATTTTTTTGCTCTTTACGCAATTAAATGTCTTTTCCTACTGAAGGCTATTCAAAGATATTTGGTTATTACCGCAAATCCAATTTCTAACAAAGATTTCCACTAAGTTTCAAATTTTTGGTTTTCTATTTTAAGGTTTTCGAATTGTTGTAATCCCTTATTAAAATAAATACAAATATTTATGTAATTACCAGTTTTTTTGCTCTTACGCAATTAAATCTCTTTTCATACTGAAGTCTATTTAAAGATATTTGATTATTACAGCAAGTCCGATTTCTAACAACGATTTGCACTAATTTTCAAACTTTTGGTTTTATTTTTTTTTTGGTTTTCGAATTGCTGAAATCCCTTGTTAAAATAAATACAAATATTTTTGTAATTACCAGTTTTTTGCTCTTTACGCAATTAAATCTCTTTTTGAAAATTTGTGTTTTTGGATGAAGTCTATCCAAAGATATGTAAATGCTAATGTTTAGTTAAATTAAAAAATCGACATGAAAGCATTTTCATGCCAAAATTGTCTAATTTGCAACAGTTTGTGGCTCAGATTTTGCGACAGTACTGCCAACATAAATATCTGCAAGAACAGTTGTTGAAATGGAAACTTCCGTCTCTCAACCCTAGTGTTGATGAGTGACCACTGGATCACTAGAAAAATCCCTAAGACTAATTTTAAATAGAAACATCTTCAGAGCAGATGAAAAGACAAGTTTAAAACTGGGAGGGATGGAGGAGTTGTCACAAATGTGAAAACTCCTCCGTCTGAGGCGTAAAGCCTCAGACGGCTTTACTTGGAACTGAGTTTGTGTTATTAAGAAAGATATCAGAAAATGATGATCAGCCAATGTCATTCACTGTAAAAATGTTAAAACTCAAGACTGTAATCTGGGCTCAAAAATATGGAAAATTGACATGGCTTCCCTAGCTCAGTCCCTTAAATCTCATGAGTTCTGCAATCTTTTCCAAAATTCCCGATAATCGTCATACAATTCTACTATTTTGGCTACTTATACAGTAAATCACGGTGACAACGCATCAATTGGCAATGCATCACGGGGCACCTTTTACATTTTGATTCTACTTGTCGGATACCCATAACTACTTGTTTAGTTCCGAAAATTTGAAATAAAGAATTGTATTCCACTTCTTCAGCCCCTAGAATCTCATGATTTGTGCGATCTTTTCCGAAATTACATGTAATCATCACACAGTTCCACTTATTTTGGCTACTTGGACAATGAATTACTCGACATGTGTCAATTGACTGTGCATCATGGTGCATTTCGTATATTTTGATTCTACTTCTCTAATACCCACAACTACTGGTTTAGTGCAGAAAATTAGGGAGTTTTTAGAAATAAAGAGAATTGTGTTCCACTTCTTCAGCTCCTAGAATTTTATGATTTCTGCGATCTTTTCCGAAATTCCTGGTAATCGTCATACAGTTCCACCTATTTTGGCTACTTGGACCATGAATTACTCGACAATGTATCAATTCACTGTGCATCATGGTGCTTTTTGTATATTTTGATTCTACTTGTCTAATACCCACAACTACTGGTTTAGTGCAGAAAATTAGGGAGTTTTTAGAAATAAAGAGAATTGTGTTCCACTTCTTCAGCTCCTAGAATTTCATGATTTCTGCGATCTTTTCCGAAATTCCTGGTAATCGTCATACAGTTCCACCTATTTTGGCTACTTGGACAATGAATTACTCGACATGTGACAATTGACTGTGCATCATGGTGCATTTCGTATATTTTGATTCTACTTCTCTAATACCCACAACTACTGGTTTAGTGCAGAAAATTAGGGAGTTTTTAGAAATAAAGAGAATTGTGTTCCACTTCTTCAGCTCCTAGAATTTAATGATTTCTGCGATCTTTTCCGAAATTCCTGGTAATCGTCATACAGTTCCACCTATTTTGGCTACTTGGACAATGAATTACTCGACAATGTATCAATTCACTGTGCATCATGGTGCTTTTTGTACATTTTGATTCTAATTGTCTATTACCCACAGCTGCTGGTTTAGTTCAAAAATTAGGAAGTCTGGGAAATAATGAATTGCATTCCACTTTCTCAACTCCCAGAGTCTCGTGATTTATATGGTCTTCCTCAAAATTCCTGATAGTTGTTTTACAAGTCTACCTATTTTGATTTTGGCTAGTTGGACAATGAAATTGGGTAATGCATAAAGTCATTTTGAAGTATCTTGGCTGTCGAAAGGCAAAATACATTCCCTGCAAAAAAGCAAGCTTTGAGCAGTTGGTGTCTAATATTATTAAGTTGTGCATAGTTAAGTTCTTTAGAGGATCTAAAAGTACATTTTACGCTTAAAATTTTTCTGAAACGGGGGAGAGGGAGATCTTTCGGTGCAGCCTTAGAAATTAATTTTCACTCTGTTTGATGGTGTATTTATTACTTCAAAATTTGTTATCTCCAGTCTTGATACTGCCTAATGAAACCAGTATTGCATTTCAAACAAGGATAAATATAAAACGCCATGTTTTTCTGTTCCCCTTTGTTGGATATTTCTTAAGACTGTCTTACATTTAAAAATAAAAGATTAGGTTAATATTGAAGACAAAAAAGGAGGCAAATATTTTGAACCGATAATCTCAGTGATCTTCAATGCCTGATTGAAATAAAATGAAACCTAAAAAAAAAATTGTTTTGTTTCTTCAAGACACATCTCACAATTTTGTATTGTGCATTGTTTTTCTTATAATTTTTTAATTTTTTGCTAACACCTAAGTTTTTTAGGTTTTATTCATTTTAATTACGTACTGAAGACAGACCATGATTACTCGTCTGAAATATCAGCCACTTTTTTGTGTTCAATATTGGCCTAATCTTGTCTGTTTTCTTTCAGTATTTTTCTTCACCGTGTCTAGCCGATCTAGTCTAAAAAATTATCTTGCTCTTCAGATACCATTTTCATAAATTATGAGAGTACTTTTAAACTATCTAAGCAGCTCTTTCATATCACGCATACTATTTGGATTTGAGCCCCTACGTCAGTAAAGAACAGTATTGCCACCTCGTTAAGCCTCATTCCTAAAATTATCCTCTAACAAATTCCTTGAAAACATGGCGCAAGTGTCATTTAGGCTTGTCTTTAACTATGAATAGCGCGGCTAACAATACTTCAGCCATTTCCTTGTCTTGCCACCCCCTCATAAAAATTCTCAAAATTTTAATTGTTTCTCCCAATTGTCAAAACACCTGGCATTCAGGCATTTTGCTCGTCACAATTCTTATCATTCGCTCATACTTTTTTCAGTCATTTCTCCATCTCTGGCACCAACTTTGCACTCACTTCTCTCACTCAGACGTTTCCGATCACAACCTTGTGCAAACTAATAGTGTTTGCCAACTTTACAACTTTAACTATTCTTAAATATATAAATATAGTTTCGTCAGTAAATTTAAAAATGCAATTGATTTCCAACTTTTGTAAAATAAATATATATGGAATGACCGAATAAAAACATTAAACCGTTTGATAATTGTTTAAAATAATTGCTTGTTCACTCATGTGACGTGTCGGATCGTTCAATTTTAATCCCCTATTTCAGGTCTAAAGAAAAGCCGTATTATACCTTTATATAAGTATGGAAATAAGGAAGAGATAAATAATTACCGGCCTATTTCAATTTTACCAGTTATTTCGAAGATTTTTGAAAAAATAATGCATGATAAAATAAGTAAATTTGCGGAAGAAATTGAAATAATACCACATAGCCAATATGGATTTCGGAAGGGGCATTCGACGGATAACGCTATTGCCAATTTTATTTGTAAAGTGAAAGATTTTCTAGATACGGGTTTTTATGCCTCAGTTTTATTTATTGACCTGTCGAAAGCACTTGATACAGTAAACCATAATCTTTTAGTTAGAAAGTTAAAGGATTATAAATTTTCACCGTGGATTGTTAGTTGGATTGAGTCATATCTATCAGATAGGTCACAGGTCGTTATAATTGGACCAAAAAGATCACGAGAGCACCTAATAACTTGCGGAATTCCACAGGGGTTGATTTTAGGGCCACTCCTTCACCTCATTTATACCGCAGATATAGGCAATTTGACGAAAAATTGTTTGACAATATCATTCGCAGATGATACAGTTTTATTATCCCGAGCTTTAACTGTTGAAACCCTTTTTTTAAAATCATGGAGAGGGAGTTGAATAATCTAACAGAATATACGAGAAGTAACCGTTTATTGATTAATATTAAAAAAACAAAATACATGATTTTTTCTACTATTAAAAAGGTAGACACTGAACTACCTTTAACAGCTGATGGATATTTAATATATAGGGTTTCAAAATTTACTCTGGGAGTTGAGAAAGTGGAATGCAATTCATTATTTCCCAGACTCCCTAATTTTTGAACTAAACCAGCAGCTGTGGGTAATAGACAAGTAGAATCAAAATATACAAAAAGCACCATGATGCACAGTGAATTGATACATTGTCGAGTAATTCATTGTCCAAGTAGCCAAAATAGGTGGAACTGTATGACGATTACCAGGAATTTCGGAAAAGATCGCAGAAATCATGAAATTCTAGGAGCTGAAGAAGTGGAACACAATTCTCTTTATTTCTAAAAACTCCCTAATTTTCTGCACTAAACCAGTAGTTGTGGGTATTAGAGAAGTAGAATCAAAATATACGAAATGCACCATGATGCACAGTCAATTGACACATGTCGAGTATTTCATTGTCCAAGTAGCCAAAATAGGTGGAACTGTATGACGATTACCAGGAATTTCGGAAAAGATCGCAGAAATCATGAGATTCTAGGGGCTGAAGAAGTGGAATACAATTCTTTATTTCAAATTTTCGGAACTAAACAAGTAGTTATGGGTATCCGACAAGTAGAATCAAAATGTAAAAGGTGCCCCGTGATGCATTGCCAATTGATGCGTTCTCACCGTGATTTACTGTATAAGTAGCCAAAATAGTAGAATTGTATGACGATTATCGGGAATTTTGGAAAAGATTGCAGAACTCATGAGATTTAAGGGAATGAGCTAGGGAAGCCATGTCAATTTTCCATATTTTTGAGCCCAGATTACAGTCTTGAGTTTTAAAATTTTTACAGTGAATGACATTGGCTGATCATCATTTTCTGCTATCTTTCTTGATAACACAAACTCAGTTCCAAGTAAAGCCGTCTGAGGCTTTACGCCTCAGACGGAGGAGTTTTCACATTTGTGACAACTCCTCCATCCCTCCCTGTTTTAAACTTGTCTTTTCATCTGCTCTGAAGATGTTTCTATTTAAATTAGTCTTAGGGATTTTTCTAGTGATCCAGTGGTCACTCATCAATACTAGGGTTGAGAGACGGAAGTTTCCATTTCAACAACTGTTCTTGCAGATATTTATGTTGGCAGTACTATCGCAAAATCTGAGACACAAACTGTAGCAAATTAGACAATTTTGGCATGAAAATGCTTTCATGTCGATTTTTTAATTTAACTAAATATTAGCATTTACATATCCATGCAACCAGTAAACTCTTCCATAGCGAAATAAGCATGAAACAAAGGATTCCATATATCTTATATAATTGTTTCGGGATCTTATATAATTGTTTAGGGATTTTATATAATTGTTTAGGGATCTTATATAATTGCTTACGGATCTTTTTTGACATTGTTAGGTACTTAATGTGTTAGGTTTCTGAAATTCCCTAAAAATTATTATTTTATATTTTATAGTCTTTGGTTGAAATAAAGTAAGATGAGAGGGAAAATAGAAAAACAGAAATAAAAGAAGAATCAAACAATGCCATCTATCATTAAAAATGTTTCAAGCGAAAAAAAAGGAACAAGCAAACAATTTTAAATGAATAAAGATAGGGAAAGCAACGATATCTTATAAAGATAAGAGAGAAAAAACAAGATAGGTTAAATGAAAAATGAGAAAAAAAAGGAAGAAATATACACTGTTGTGATACACCACAAACACATGTATCCAGGATGTCCAAAGAGCGTATCTGCACATTCTTATGAATTTTGCATAAAAAGATTTTTACGCAAAAAAGAAAAAAAAATCATAGATCTTACCTTTTAGGTATTTATAGTTTTTAGTTATAATAAAGCGAGATGGAATAATATAGGAATACTTTTCCTCTTAATTACTATTTTCTGCGACGATAAAGCATGCTAGCAACACGATTAGCACTTAAGGTGACAACCTATCGGGTAAAATTGTGCTTGAACGGGCCAACGCAAATGCTGTCCATTTGAACAGGCATTCTGATGCAAAGAAATTGAAAAATATGTCCCTAGTGATACCAGGACTGTTTAGTTTCTTATGGTTGCTTTTATAAATTACAGAAAAAAATTAAGAGACATCCTGGAAATAATGCGTATAAGATTAACAACTGTTCAAACGTTTAAATACAAAATAGGAATTCCAACACATCTTAAGCTTCGAATTATCTGAAGTCGGAAAGTGCCATATTAATTATTAAATATTAAACATTACAAAAATTAAAACACTTGTTAACTAGTAACCTAGGATCTACCGGCAAGAAAGGAGGGTGAGGGGGAGTTAATAATAACAAAAAAATCAATCATTTGGATAAAAATCCCAGAAATCCAAGAAAATTTATGATTTGTGGGGGGGGGGAGAGGGTTAATAGAAACATACCAATTTTCACAAGATAGTACCGAAAGCAAACTTCGCCATTTGAGGAAGTATTTTGATGTGCACTTGATAAATGGCTCAGGATGTACGCAGGAAAGACGTTGGAGCCCTCCCAGCCAAACAAAATTTGTAGTTTGGCACTAACACTACAAAATGTATAATGTTTATTCAACAGAGACAGGTAAAATTTAAACACTAAAATAAAACACACACACACACATAGTCATAGGAGTTCGCAACATAATCATACTCACACCACAATGCACCAAATATACTCACAGGAGTTTGCACCATCATCGCTCTTTGATCCCTCATTATTTTAACAATTTCAATTGGATACACAGGTTCATTGGCTTCAATTAAACAGATTGCTGTCTCCATCAAGATCAGCACACCCGTCCGACCAATTCCTGCTGAGCAATGGACTACAGTTGGTTCGACCATTCCAGCTCGAGCCGCTCGAACCCGATTAACAAAATGCAAAAACTCTTCATTGGACTCTGGGACACCATGATCAGGCCATGCGAGGTACTGCATTTGGGTCACGTGACGCTCTGTCCCGTTCTATATGACACAAAGATAAGGTAATCATTTATTACCAACTTAAGATAAAGATATAAGAAACAGTGAAATACGCTAAGTAAGAAAAGATAATACACTAAATTAAGTTATAACAATAGCTATCATTAAAAAAACTACAATAAAAAACGAAAGAAATTGTAAGAGAACAAAAAAGAACGACAGAAAGTGAAGAACTACAAAAAAACGAAAGAAATTATACAGAGAACAAAAGATAAACAAAAAAGAACGACAGAAAAAAAGAACTACAAAAAAAACAAAAGAAACTGTAAAGAGAACAAAAGATAAACAAGAAAAGAACGACAGAAAAAAAAGAACTACAAAAAAAACGAAAGAAATTATAAAGAGAACAAAAGATAAACAAAACAAGAACAACAGGAGAAAAAAAATTACAAAAAAAACGAAAGAAATTATAAAGATAACAAAAAATAAACAAAAAATAACGACAGAAAAAAAGAACTAAAAAAAAACAAAAGAAATTATAAAGAGAAGAAAAGATAAACAAAAAAGAACGACAGAAAAAAAAGAACTAAAAAAAAATAAAAGAAATTATAAAGAGAACAAAAGATAAACAAAAAAGAACGACAGAAAAAAAAACTACAAAAAAAACGAAAGAAATTATACAGAGAACAAAAGATAAACAAAAAAGAACGACAGAAAAAACGAAAGAAATTATAAAGAGAACAAAAGATAAACAAAAAATAAACGATAGGACCAAAAAAGAAAGAAAAAGACAATTGGTAATTAGACTTTAGGCTTTGCTACTTTTTATGAATCATCTTCTCAAGATGGTTAGGTATAGCCAATTGCGGCATTAATGAATATCAATACATGAAACACAAAGCACAGATAAATACAGAAACAAAGAAGTGAAGAATCAGGTAGCATGAAACCTTTTTCAACTTTGTCATGTCTCCACTTCTAAAATATTTCACATGAATCTACCAACTAGAATCTGTTTATTGGTGAAAAAATCGTTCTTCAGTTCTAGAGTAATCACTAGCTTTAGATTATTTCAAGAATTTAGGCGTTCAGTTCTAGATGGATATACTCTCAAATTATAGTCTAGTAAACGACACAGCATTAGCACGAGATTCTGACTAATGGACAATTCTTCTGGGCTTGGTATGTTTTGATGGGCGTCTTTGGGCTGAAAAACCTCTTCCTAGCTAATTTATCTATTATGGATTGCCTCCCCGTAGTAGCATAATTAATTAAAGAATAATAAGGCTCCAGGTGCTGATAGGGTGGTAAATGAGTTTCTTAAATATGGTGGCTCTGAGGTTAGAAATAAGTTATTGAAGATTATGAATATGATTTCTGAAAAAGGGGAAGTACCTAACGATTTTAGGAAAACCTTAATTAAGTCACTTTATAAGAAAGGTGATAAAAGTGAGTGTGGTAATTATCGAGGCATTAGTCTGGTCTCTGTAGGTAGTAAATTACTTAGTAACATGATATTTTTAGACTGATAGATGCCGTAGACAAAGCTTTAAGAGAAGAACAGTACGGTTTTAGAAAAGGTAGAGGATGTGTCGACCAAAATTTTCACTCTTAGGCTAATAATTGAGAAGTGCCAGAGCTTTCAAACACCTTTGGTCCTCAGTTTTATAGATTATGAGTAAGAGTTCATTTCTGTTGATAGAAGAGCTTTAGTAAAGGTTTTATCCTTGTATGGTATACCAGATAAATACTTTAAAGTTATTAGTGATATGTACGAGAATAACACTGCTGCGGTTAAGGTAGGAAATTAGGTTAGCAGCTGGTTTTCTATTAAGTCAAGAGTTAAGCAGGGTTGTGTTCTATCCCCCTTTATATGGATTAATTAAAAAAACTTTTTCCACAAAATAGGTTTTTCAAAGAAAAGTAAAGAACTCCATTAAACAAAAAATGTTGGGTAATGAAAAAATTGATCAGGTTGGCAGCTTCACTTACCTTGGTAGTATTATTAGTAAAGATGGTGGGAGCAGTAAAGATGCTAAATACAGAATAGCCATGGCTCAGAGTGTTTTTTCACATTTAAAAAAAGGTGGGAAGAATAGAAAGATAAGTCTACTAACGAATATTAGAATCTAAGAAGCTACGGAGATGGTAGTTACCAAATATGATTCTGACACATTGGAGCCGCAAGGAGCAGACGACGACTGTCTAGATGTTTTCCAGAGAAAGTGCTTAAGGCGTAGTCTG
Organism: Artemia sp. Qi Xiang Cuo; assembly: GCF_049724085.1. Taxonomy (NCBI): domain Eukaryota; kingdom Metazoa; phylum Arthropoda; class Branchiopoda; order Anostraca; family Artemiidae; genus Artemia; species Artemia sp. Qi Xiang Cuo. The sequence continues at coordinate 3,054,433 of NC_142799.1, read as the reverse complement.
GGTGTCCTGCTGACTGACCGTATTTCAAAAACTAGGCTGTATGAAAAATTTGGTTCAATGCCGTATTTTAGGGCTGTGATGAAAGAAAGGTTGAGGTGGCTAGGGCACGTTGTGCGGATGAAGGATGACAGATTGCCGAAGATTGTTCTTTCCGGCCAACCATCTAGGGCTAGACGGAAAGCAGGTCGTCCCCGTCTGGGGTGGGAGGACGCCATAAAGAAAGATTTAAAGTAAATGGAAACTTCGTGGGCGGGTGTAAAAAAGGCAGCTTTGAATAGATTGGGATGAAGGAGGAGCGTGCGTCGCTGTGTTGGCCTCAGGCGGCTTGGTGCTGCGGTGAGTTGTTAGTAGTAGTAGTATTAGTAGTTTGCTCCACTTGATTTTATGGAGTATCAAATCTTGACTTCGTAGAAATTAAAAGTAAATGAGAAGAAAAAAAAAAGAATTTAATTTTTCCACTTTTAATTATTAAAATTGAAATTGAAAGGTTAGAAAAGCAAATGGTTCTTTTTTGGTTTGATTTGGATGACAAAAAAGAGAAGAAAAAGAAGAGTATCTGCCTAATTATTTGTTTATAATTTTAAACTTTCTAAACGAAAAACTCTCTTCAATTACTTTATTAAAATAGAGAATAACAAAATTAAGAAAAAAAAAACACAGTAAAAGTCCTTATAAAAAAATTATATCCTTTCAGAAGAAAATGACTAACTTAAAGTACTTTTATATCTTTGGTTTTATAAATTATTTTTTCTACCACTCTTAGGCAGTAGATCATTAAGAAATTCATCGAGTATTAAATCGAAAAATTTTAAACCAAAAAAATATTTATCTGAAATGTACACATCTAACAGTAAAGGGTTCAGCTACGGCTTTATTTTAATTTAATACTTTGTTTAAACAGAAAAAAAAATATCTACTTACATCTTTGTTCGTAATTTTAAATTCTCTAAACGCAAAACTCTCTTCAATTACTTCAGCTAAACAGCAGATCTCGAACTGTCCTATCTCTATGCTTGAATCCACATCTGGCCAGTACTTGTGACACTTTATCCTGCCTCTTTCAAGTAGTGTTGTGAGCATCACAATTAATGTTGATTGAGCCTCCCAGATCATATACCAAAAATCTGTTTGAGTGGTAGGCAATGGTCCTAAACAGGAACGGCTTACACTTTATTTAATGAAAATATCAAACTAATACATATCAACTAATAAGAGACTAGAAATACAAATAAAGAGAAAACATTATATAGAGAATAATCAATATACATAAAACTATATAAACATAAAATTATAGAGAGAATGGTTCTCCTTTAACACAAGAAATAAATTAACAAAGGACAAGAAAAATGCACACTTGTCATTAAGAGAAATAAGAAAAAGCAAAAAAATGGAGTAACTGTAGAAAAAAAAAAGATTTAATACCAAATTCTAGTAATAAAAGAGTGATTGCATGGAATTACTTTAACAGAGACACACCAGTAGGGCAACGAAAATTACTTTGCGAACCTATTATATGGTTTGACCTCACCCCTCTTCCACATACATACAAACTACTATATTATACCCTTTTTACATGGATCACACCCTTGCAAGATCAACTATGTCATGATATTCGTTGCACACGTACAAAACACAAAATTTGGCATTTTTAGTTCAAAAATAGTCGGTAACATTCAAAATACGGACCCCCACCCCCTCCTACTTTCACATAGACAGCTACAGCAAATAATTTGGTAACATATGTTTCGGAAAATATCATTTTAGAAGATTCCTGTTCGCAATATTGTTTTCTATCCCGTTGGGGATTTGATACCACATACATGATTTTCAGTAACTTTTTCTTGCCCTTGGTGAAAACCCTGGCTCATATCTCCATAAATTCGAATCTTTTGTATGGGAAGGAAAGGCAGAGGGGGTGGTGGTGGCCCTGTATCTTCCCATGACCAGTAATCTAGAATTATGGGATACTTGAAATGGTGAACCTTGCTTTTTCGTTCTGCTGAAAGCACATTGCGTTTTTCTAGTCCTTCTCGTCATCTAGCGCAGGTCTTTTAGCATACTATCTTTTTTTAATGGAAACCTTAAAATGCTTCGAAAGATATCCAAAACACGATAATTGAAAATTAGGAAAGGTTGATCCTAAAAAAAAAAAAAAAAAAAAAAAAAAAAAAAAAAAAAAAAAAAGCAGATAATTTCGAAGATACACTGCCTTTCCATGACGATAAATAAAATTTCAAATTGGGCTAAATCCTTTTAATATACAGTGATAATTTAAATAAAATATTGGATATTTTGGTCACATATGCAGTGACCGTCATCAGCAGAAATACAGAGTCATCAGCAGAGTATGTCTGCTTATCACGGCTACTGCATATGTGACCGAAATATCCAGTATTTTCTTTAAATTATCACTGTCTATTAAAAGGATTTATCCCTATCTGAACTTTTATTTATCGAAAAAAAGCAAAAGTTTATCATGACTGTTTTCGGTGTTCAGACAAAACTGAATCTAAGCCCATAAAAACTGAATATGAAGCGAAAAAAAAAAAGCAAGAAAAACGCGGGTACTTGTTCTCTATATGTATTTACTATGTCTACGGTCGTTCTACACAAACGGTAAGAGTTGGTGAGAAAATCAAAAACCAACCCTTAAACGTAAAAAAGGATTTTAACAAGCATATGATAGTCAAAAACAAGTTATAAACAAGCTACAAGTAAAAAACAAAGGGAGCCTAATCGAATGACGAAATACATGAGATTCGTTTTTCACTTCATGGTTTAGATTACATTTCGAGTTTGACTTGTACTTCTGCGCTCAGAATCCACCCAAAAGACATACAAGCCAGGTTTGCTCTTTCTATTAAGGATTTTTACAAACAACTATAAATACCACAATTACGTTGGTGCAATAAATATGCTTTGGCAAAAATTGTTTTACATTTTGCTAAGCAAATATTTATAAATAAATAGGATTTTTTTATTCCTCTTCTGTTGTTGTAACAAAGTGAAGACATTGAATTAAAGCATTTCGAACTGGCCTACGATTGTCAACTTGTTTAACAGTACTTGACAAGCAAACCAGGTAAATCCATCGCATACCTCGAATCCAACAGAAATTCAACTTTTTAAAGAAATTTTAGATGCATACAACATCTACAATGTAAACACTGGTAGTATAATGACATTTGTTGAAAGTTACAATTTTCAAACAGAAAAGCGGAATAGCCAAAAGTAGGAAGATGCAAGTATAAGGCTTCCCCTCCACTGTAATTTGACACCACATTTCTATCCCCCCCATGGATCCATAGCTGGAAATTGAGTGCAATTGAATAAGGAAAAAAACGAGCCCCCTAGGAGTTCTTCCTAAATTAAAATTAAATTAAATTAAATTTTAATGTGCTCACTTATTATGGCACATTTAATCAGCCCAATCTCTTTTTTCTATTCTTTTTTTGTGCGCTTGAAATGTGTAAACAATTACTTTAGAAACATCTCTCTCAATACTGGAATTCTTGAATATTCCTTTAAAGTATTTTTCCTAATGCACAGAAGCTCCATATTTGGGAATACTTTCCTAATTTGTAGCATGGAATGTAGACAAGAACTTCATTGATTTTACAGAAACCAAAGCGAAAATGGATGGAGATAGGGGGGTAATTCTAATTAAATATCGCATCCTTAGGCAAACATACGAGGTTTTTTTAAACCCCTGATTGGAATAAAGGAAAGATAGGTTATTAAAAAAAGAGCTTATTTCCAAAAGTAATCTATAATCACGGTTACTTCTATAAATAATCAATTTGACGATTATAGAGTTTTTCATATCTATAAACAAACTTTGTAATACCTTCTTCCTTGTTGATTGACAACATGAAAACAAATTCAAAAAGGCACAAGAATGGATGCCCCCGAACAGACACAAAAATTTAAAAAAAAGTTCAAAAACTGCAAGAGTCCGACAGCAGTTTTCTGGAACCAAAAAGGTGTATTGCTCGTGAAGTTTCAGCAGCCGGGAACAACAATTACTGTAGATTCCTATTATGAAATTTTGTGACCCCTTCAGAAAGTTACGCAAAACAGAAGAATAGGCATGAACTTCTGAAGTGGTCATGTAACCCTACGGGTCCCTCGACCAATTTAAATGGGATATTATCGAAGACCCACCATAAAGTCCCAACTTAGCACCGAGTGACTTTATCTGTTCTCTGAATTGAAGAAGCAGCTTGGATGGCAGACCTTCCGAACTGACAAGGAGCTCTAAGAAATTGTCACGACCCCATTCCAATCATTGACGGTCACATTTTTTTAAAAATTGTACAACTAAACTTGTTCACGGACTTGAATCGTTAAGGTGAACACGAAGAGAAGTAACCTTGATTGTACATTACTTTTGGAAAAAACATTTTTTTAACATTTACTCGTCACTCCTTTATATTTAATTGAAAAAAAAAATGTAGATTGCTCAATTTTAAGAATACTACAGATATGTACCTAGATTGCATTTTATTAAGGTATAAAAGGTTGCCAAGAAATGAAAGAGAGAAAAATAAAAAAAAGAGCGAAATCTTTAGATAACTGGATTCTTAAATTAACCCATAGGATTATGATAGCAGGCACTGATAAAAAACTGTCAAATCTTATTTTTAAAACTATTTGCTTCATTTTTAAGTGGAGTGAAAGTCAAAAGAGCGTTCTAAGTTTAAGTACTTACAGTGTACCCCCCCCCCCTTTCCCCCCACAAAAAAAATATTCTTAAGAGAGAGCAAACTCTTTTCTTTTCCAAAAACTTGCTTTTCAACCCCATTACCAGTTCTTAAAAGGCTTCCTCCATTTGGGTAATTCGAACTAGATGAATTATATTTATAATTTTGTTTTTACATTACTGAACGACTTATTGATATACTTTGTCTGATGCCTTTACCTAGTGGAATTTTTATCGCATTTTCGGAATTCTAGAGAAGTTAAGATTAGCAGGAAATGAAGGTTATTAAGCATAATAATTCGGTATCAGATCTCTAATAATCATATCAGGTGTCAATACTTTAGTGTTTATAATATTTCTTCGTGAAAGCTCTTAAATTGAGAACGCCGAGTTGGCCAAATACCTTTTCAATTACTCCAACTGCTCCGTTCAGTTTGAAGAGGCAACGATTTAGAACTATTAAGTATTTTTTTAAATGGGTGAAGGAGGCAGTAGGAATTAAAAAAACATATTTCTCTAAATTAGGCAATTGAGATACATAAAACCTCCATATTGACGCAGTTTACGACACAATTTCGAAAACTGAGCCTATCCTTAAAACAAGCAGTTTATTTATACAAAATCCTTGGTGAATCGATCAAGAACAACAATCTGACAGAATTGTACAATAAATCAAAGTCAGATGATTATTCCCTAACAATTTTTATAAGTTATATACTATGTTATATTCTTTCCGTTTGATTTTCAGTTACGCTTTATTGCATTCGAATAAGTACTCCCTTTGAGCCCAAGAACATCTATCTAGCTCTTTATCCCACAAGATCTTTGAATGACTCAAATAGGTCAGTCTGTTTGATTTAAACATACCATATTTAGTACAAATATTTATTACAAAAAAATTTCGGTAGCCGTTTGCCAAGTCAGTATAAATAAGGGAAGACATCCCCGCCCCCGCCCCAAGAGGTTGGTGTGAGGGTAACCCAATAAATAAAATGTGAACTAAAAATGAAGTCTTTGAACACCCTTTTTAGATCGGAATAATTTTCTGGATGGAGTTCTTCTGTATAATTGATTTAAATCAATTTTGGTTACGACCTGGATTCTATAGAAGTAGCTATATTGTATACGAATTTTTAGTATCCTTTACCTTGATTTTTATCATAATAATTCACTTTCGGTTTTAATATCCTTTTTTTGGTTTTACTCCTTTTACACTCGTATTCTTTTAAGTTTCTCACAATTTTATTCCAGTAACGCCGAGGACACCTTGTTGATTTTACGGGCAAAATATCAATGGTACATTTTACGTTCCTCTACAACTGAATTCAATTCAAGTAATCTTTACTAGCCAAAACGTCACTGGAACAATTGTTGGTATTGTTTTGTAATATTTTACTTATAATCTGGCATGTCAAATAAAATGAGTACAATGAAAAAAAAAAGGAATAAAAATGAGTATATAAGTACATAAGTAAAATGTAACATGTTTTATTCTATTATTTTATACTCTATTATTGTACTTTACTTTAAATATTATTTGTTATTTTACTTTATTTATTAGTTTGCTTGTATTCGCAGTTGTAGAAATATAAATCAAAAGTAGTAGGAAGGAAAACGGTTTTATTATTCTTATTTTGAATTTCTTACTAGCCATTAATAATTCTGACCCATTACGCCATTTAAGCCACGATTAGCCAGCCATTTCAGTAATAGAGATTAGGAAACTTTTAAGAGTTGGATTTTCATCGACTTGATTTATAACAGTAACATTATAATGTTGTATTAATAATAATATAATATGATAACAATGTAATATGATTTGATATTAAAAATTTAAAACTACTAGCACAACTGAAACTGTAGTGTCTGGCGATTTCACAAAAATGCAGAAAATTTCAAAGGGAATCAGATATTTGGATATAATTAGTATCATAAGATTGAAGCAAAAATTTCTTTATAAGTGATATTTCATGGTCAGCATCGATGATGCTGACCAAGAGTTGAGACTGGATACACTACTGTTCAACGGTGTCAAGCAACCCCCCGGTGTTGAAGTAAAAGATGCAACAATGAATATTATACGCAATAAGATGGCGTTCTCAGGTCTTGCTGATAGTGATGTTATATCTGTGTATAGGTTTCGGTTGAACTCTGTTGATAGCCGCCCTGATAAAATTGCTCCTGTTTTAGTGAAGTTTAAAGACCGCCACACAGCTGTGAAAATTTTTGCTTGCAAAAAAAAAACTTGGTGAACACGAAGATTTTTGTGGCAGAGAACCTAACAAAGAAAAAAGGAGAATTGTTGAATGCTGCAAGGGAAAAATACGGCAATAAGTTTGTGTGGTCAAACCAAGGTCGGATCTACGTCCGTCCGGAGAATGCAACTTCTGCTCGTAGACTTTGGTCTCTGAATGACATATTCGATCGTGATTGAGTGTCCTGTTTTTTTTTTTTTTTTTTTTTTTTTTTTTTTTTTTTTTTTTTTTGTATTTAAATTTTGAGTCTTTCTATGTGTTTATCTATTCTTATTCAATTATTCCTATTTCCTTTCTTTCCAGTTTATGTATGGGTTTTATACCTAATGAAGAAAACAAGATCTTAGCTTTTTATTTTATTTTCTTATTATGGTTAGTTTACTCACAATACATCGGTTATATTTTCTTTAAAAAAATTAGCTCTTATTTGATTATTTTTTATAAAATAAGATAGGCCTCCATTTTAAAGATAGAGTTGATGAATGCCCCAAGACACTCCGTCCTAGCCGCTAAGTTCGTTTTGAAGATTTTGGTCAAATTAAAAAAGAGTTGTATAGTTTGTGTGTTGCTCAATGGAATTGCCACATAACGTCAGCTTTTAAAGAAATTGTTCAGTTTTTAAGTAATATTGATAGTGTGATTGATGTGTTGGGAATTTGTGAATCATTCTTGAGTTTGTATAGTCTTCTCTCTTCCTACGCTTTTCCAGGTTACCAACTGATATCGAAGTCGCGGCATTCAATGGGGCGCGGGGGACTTACATTTTTGGTGAGAGAGGGATTGAATTTTGAGGAAAGGGAGGACCTTTATTTATAGAATGAAGATAAGATTGAAATTTTTTCTATTGAGATTGAAATAAATAATGGTAAAAAGTTAATTGTTTGCCTGGTTTATAGACCCCCTGGTGCTCGTCCGGAGGAATTTTTTCAGGAGTTTGATATGTTTTTAAGGAGGGCTCAGTCTAATTGATCAGAGTGTGTTATTCTGGGTGATTTTAATTTTGATTTATTGAATTTAAATAGTGTTAATTTAGAATTTTTAAATCTTGCATCATCTCATGATTTGTACCCAGTGAATCTGATTCCTTCCCGTATCACTGCTCAGTTGGCAACATTAATTGATAACATATTTGTTTCTTCAAATCTATTTAGGCAAGCATTCTGTGATGTTCTCCTTCAACCTGCTTCTGACCACCTCCCGATTGTTTGTATGATAAATAGTATCAAAACTTCGACTAAAAACCTAAGTAAGAGAATTTATAGAGATATGAGAAATATTAACTTGAGAAAGCTGAAAGAGCAAGTTAGTACTATAGCATGGGATGAAGTTAGCGAAGAGCAGAATGCAACTACAGCATTTGACAGGTTTATGAATATTCTCTTACCGGTATATGAGGCGTCTTGTCCTCTGAGGAAAATGAGGAGAAAGAAAAATGAGCCAAGAAAGCCATGGGTGACCACAGAATTGCTTGAAATGATGGAAATGCGAAACCAGCTTTTTGAAAAACATTTACAGAGCCCAGAAAATGCGAGTTTATTTGAAGAATTTAAGCGAGTCAGAAACAAAGTTGACCATAAGCGTCGCAGTGAGAAAAAAACATATTATGCTTCTGCTTTTAATGGTAAAAGTGGTGATGCACAAGGAACCTGGAGAATAATAAATGAGGTTTTAGAAGGGAGACTAATGATAATGATGGAGTAAAGAGTCTGATGGTGAATGGAAGTGAAATCACTGATAAACAGGAAATGGCTGATGAATTCGGAAAATATTTCACGAACATAGGCGCGAGTATTAAGGAAGACGTAGCTAAAAAGTCTAGAAGACAACTGTAGAAGTCCTTTATTGATAATCGAGGCGACGGGCAATTTTTTTCGTTCGAGACGTGCACAACAATGGAGATCGAGAGCACAGGGAATGGACTGAAGACCAACTCGGCCAGAATAGATGGACTTAATCTTAGAGCTGTCAATGCTATCCTAGTTTATATATTACCTTGTCTAACTGACTTAATAAATCTATCACTCAAGACAGGTGAATTCCCTAGTGGTCTTAAACTGGCAAAGGTAATACCATTGTATAAAGGGGGGAAGAAACAAGAACTATCGAATTGGCGACCGATTTCGTTATTACCTATTTTTTCTAAAATCTATGAAAAGAATTCAAAGGAGACTTTATGAATATTTGGATAAACTAGGAATATTGTGTGACAGCCAATTTGGATTCCGCAGTAAACATTCTACTAGCCTTGTTGTTCATCATCTTCTGGATGTAATCAATGGAGCTCTAGAAAAAGGTCTTATTCTTTTAACGATCTTTGTTGACTTCAAAAAAGCCTTCGACACTGTGGATTTTGAGTTGCTGCTGTGTCGCCTATCTAGTCTGGGGTTAAAAGATGTTTGCTTGGATTGGTTTAAATCATACTTGTATGGAAGGTCAACTAAAGTAATGATAGATGACATCGCTAGTGGAGTCTATCCTGTAAAATTTGGAGTTCCTCAGAGATCAGTCCTTGGTCCATTACTCTTTCTCGTATACATAGATACTCTGAGGTTCTACATGCCTTAAGCAACTGTTACAGAATTTGCAGATGATACTGCTTTGACGATTTCTGCACGGTCACTGGAAGAACTAGTGGATAAAGCAAACTGAACGCTGGAAAACCTTTTGGTGTTTACCTCCTTGAGTTACCTTGCTGTTAATACTTCTAAGACAAATTATTTGATTTTTAGTAGGGTAGGAAAAATTGTAAATAGTGCTTCCGTAGTATTTGAAAATTTGTCACTTTCACAGGCTTTTGAAAATAAATATTTAGGATTTTATGCTGAAAATAATTTGAGTTGGAAGAAACACATAAATATGATTTCTTCTAAACTTGGACGAGGTCTTGGAGTGATGCGGCATTTGAAACACGTGGTACCTTTAACTCTTTTAAGAAATGTATATCATATTGTTTTTCATCCTTTTATTGTTTATGGTTGCTGTATTTATGCATCTAATTTTACTTCAAATATTAAAAGACTGCAGATTCTTCAGAATAAGGCACTTCGAGTACTGGGTGAGTTTGTTCAGTATGAGCATACGCGGGAATCTTTTATTAGTTTTAGAATTTTAAATATTCATCAGATCAGGGACCATCAGGCGGGAGTGTTTACTTACCAAGTGCTTAACAGATTATCTCCTGAATATTTTAGAGATTTTTTTAAGGTTAATTCTGATTATCATCATCATAGGACTAGAGGTCGTGTAAGCTTAGTCTCAGAAGTAAGGAGTACGAGTCGATCTAGTTTTGTAAATAGAAATTATGCAGTTAATTTGTGGAATGGTTTCCCGGAGAGCATTAGGGAGTCAGAAAACCAGTTTCAGTTTAAAATTAGATTAAAAAAGTTTTTTTTGGGTGGGAATTAAATTTTTTTTTTTTTTATTTTTTTTTTTTTTTTTTATTTAAAAAAATTTTAAATTTTAATTAATTTTTAAAAAAAAAATTTAAAAAAAAATTTAAATTGAGTTAATTTGTATTGAATGGTATGAAAAGAGTAGAAAGAGTGAATAAGTTTTGGTTTATGATAAAAGATTGTGTGACGCTGCTCAAGTCACAATAGTGGCTTAATAAAACGTCATACGTTCTTACCATTTCTACGTTTGTTGATAATGTTATTCAAAAAATGTGTTGTAAGTGCCAGTTAAGTATGATGTATTATTAGTTGAAGATAAAAGTCAAGTCAAGTCATGCACATTTTACTTTCCGAGAATTATTTCAGTCAAATTGCAATAGATAGGCCTGAGTTAGCTTGAGAAAATATTCTATGAAATAAAAATGTAAAGTAGTTAACTGTAAGCTAAAAAAGGATCAAAGTCGCTAAACTCTAGATGGCACGGTGATTTTATTTTATTTTTTTTTTTATGCTAGCGTCAGATTCCACTTTTATTGATTTTCATATACGTTTTCCTAATCTATCAAAAATAGGGGCTCGTTAATAGAAAAGCTGCCACAATTTAAAATATGGCTTTGAGTTTAAAGGGGTTTTTCCGACATCCATTTGTTTGCAAACAATGTTAGCCAACAGGTACCTGTGTGGACGGTGGAAATACAATTGTTAGCTAACAGAAATAAATTCTCCGACAAGTATTCGATTTGTTAAAGATATTCTCTAATAATGTTAGTTAACAGTTTGTTGTTTGCCCGACGGAAAAACCCATTAAATAAACACAGTTTGACTTACAGCCTACTAAAATTTACCAAACATAAAAACAATAGCGCCATCTAGTTAAATGTCTAGTTAAATAGTTAATGAATAGACTTTAATGGAAGAAAGCACACCAATGAGAATTAGTTGGTGAAAAGGTAGCATGCCAGTAACAGGTATATTATCTTACAGCAACTGACTGACTGAAAAATGTGGCCTCATAACATATACAAAGGCATACTTTGACCAATAAGAATGTGTAAATTTTTAGAAAATATTGGTAAAGTTTGTGGTCAGATTTTACGGTGGAATATGTTGAAATGTATCATTTGGAGGTAATAAATGAAGGCCATGGATTTGGAAGATGCAGCCAAACAGCACAACAGTAAAAACTGTATTGGCATGCTAAGAAATCAAAAAGGAGGTAATAAGCGAGGACGTGTCCCAATTAAAGATTGGAACAGAGCCTAAATTGGTGATAAGGAGGGTGTTAAAGAGGGGTGATAGGAACATTTTTAGAATTGACCCAAACGTGATAGAATTGAAGGTTATGATACAGAAACAATAAAAAAGTTTTAGACAGTTTGTAAGTGAAGAATAATTTATTTTGGGAGGAGAAGTTTAAAAGTGTTAAATGGATTAAAGAAAATAAGGCTCAAATTCTGATAGTAGTAAACGAGCTTAAAAAAATTCCTGTGGTTACAAAGCTAGCGATAAATTACTGTTATAATTTTAAATAATAGATAAATAACTTTTAGTTAAGCCCTTTGAAAGAAGAGGAATAAGAGTGAGTGTGGTAATTATAGAGACATTAGCTCGGTTTCTGTAGGAAGCGTATTACTTAGCATGCAGATATTTATTAGATAAAGAGCCACTGTAAGTAAAGTGCTGTAGAGAAAAACAGTGTGATTTTAGAAAGAGGAGAAGATGCATCACCCAAGTTTTCACTCTAGCATTAATAATTGCAAAGTATATGAATCATCAGACCCCTATGGTCGTCAGTTTTATAGATCATGGGCAGCAATTTGATTAAGCCGATAGAAGAGCCTTAGTTAAGCCCTATCCTTGTATGGCGTATCAGATAATTATATTAAATTGAGTAAGAGACTATTATTGCTGCGGTTAAGGTAGAAAATGACGTACGTAGTTGGTTTGGTGTTGAATAGGGAGATAAGCAGGGTTGTGTCCTATCCCACTTATATGGGTTACCTAAGAAGCACAGAAAAGGTTATTAGAGGGCACGGAATCAAATGCGAAGTAAAACTCTTCTGCACTTGGACTATCTAGATGATTTAAGTGACGTAAGTGAAAAAATTAGCAAAACAAATGATGTTTTGAAGGTTTTTGAAAGTTGGGGTGCAAAAATACATTTAAAAATTAATATTCAGAAGACTAAGTCACATAGACTAGGAGTAAATGAAGGCGAAGACGTAACGTTGGGTAACGAGAAAATCGATCAAGTAGATAGTTTTATCTAACTAGGTAGTGTTATTAGTAAAGATGGTGGATGTAGTAAATATGAAAAAAAAGCCCAGACCCAAGTTGTTTTTTTTTAAGCTGGAAAGGTTCTGAAGAATAGGAGGGTAAGTCTACGAATCAAGACTAGAATATTAGAAGCTACGGTTATGACAGAGGTCAAGTATGATACTGAAACGTGATCATTTCGAAAGACGGAGGAGGATTCATTAGCTATTTTCTAAAGGAACTGTCTACGGATAGTTTTGTACCTGCATGATTAATCGTAAGTCAAACAACAACATGTATAAAAAATATGGTTCTATTCCACTTTCTAGGACTTTAATGATAACAAAGGTTGTGATTACTAGGATAAGGTTTACGCATGAAAGATGACAGATTGCCAAGAATTGATCTTTCATCTTAGGTCAAACCAAAAGTAGGTCGTCCTGAATAAGGGGTTATATTGAGGATTTAAAGGAAATTGGAACTTATTAGGAGGGGTAAAGATTTAAGCTTTCAACAGACTGAGGCGGAGGAGGATGTGTTGACCTCAGGCGACTTCGTAATGCAGTGAATTTTTAGTACTAGCATTTTTTTAAAATAGTTATTAAAAAATAAAAGCAAAATTAAAAAAAAAAAAATTTAAAAATAGGATGTCACAGAAGACAAACGGCACATAAAGTTTGGAAAAAAAACATGCATGAAAAAATTAACTGTAAAAAAAAATATTTACACAACTATTTTTCAAACTAAAATACATTATCTTCATTTTCCACAGTTTGTGATTTTTAAGTCTTAAGCTAAAATATACCAGCCTTTTTTTTGTTCGCAAGATTTATTATCAGTAAACAAATGCTTTTAACATACAATATACTTTTGCTCCATAAATTAGCAAATATAGAGCAGAGACAACAAAGAGCAATCTCAAGAACATTCTTTAAGTTTTTAAGAAAAAGGCAAGCAAAAATGTCGTCACCCGAACTGTAATAATGGAACAAAATTTACTTATCATTAAGTCTAATTTTGAGATATTAACTCCTTTGCTGCAAAAAGTTGCGAGGCAATTAGACAAAATTGCAAAGCAGTTATTTACCTTGAGTTGCAACATAGCGGTTGACAATTCCCGACTTAGGTATTTCCATTTGAACAAAATCCGCGTTTATGTAATCACCAGTTGAGGAAGACTGAAGAACAAATCTTGTAGAATCGTCTATAAAATCGGAGAGAATTCAACAAGTAGAAATCCATATTGTATATAATTCCATAGCATCTCTACTATATTCCATTGGTTTAAGGCTCTTCGATACCATAAAGCATCACCCCATCTCCTCCATTGTAAACCTTTTTAGTTTGTGTGGCGAAACTATTAAGAGTGGAATGGGCAGTGTTGCCATAATTTGTATACATTTGATAAGAGGTCCAAATAAACCACATAAACTAGAAGCCAACACCTACTTTCCAGGAAATCTTAGAAAAACCATTTATTTTTTGCCTTTTTGTTTCGGAGACAAATATACTAAGATTTAATGAAACTTAGAGTAAAAGCGTGAATTTAGTTAACTTGAGCAAAGACAGCAGAATTTTCAGAAGAGGAGAGTAACTTCCAACATTCTAGTATACGTCCTTGGAAAACCTTCAAAATCAGCTCAAAAAAGTCTTTGAGCAATTTGACAGCTTTGGAAGTTTCCTGTTGCGCTAACCGCCTTGATTAAAATCTTTACCAACACAGGATGCATACCAGTGGTGTAAATACACAAAAATTCTGGGGGGGGGGGGGCAAGATTTTGCCACCTCACGGAATAAAATTTTAAAAATTTCAATTTTAATTTTTGTGGAAATTAAAAAAATATTAGGATTATATTCTGTTAAAAAAAAAAAAAAAAAAAGTTTTTACTGGGGGAATTGTATAATTCAGAGCTAGTTAATTGATTGGAAAGAGCATTTCCTGCCACAAAGTACCGAACATATCAGACATATTATTAAAAACAGTATTGTTCCTTAAATTGGACTTCTTAGATTCCTGTTTAGGTAAGCAAATTATTTAAAAACATATATTGTGCTGTGAAGGATCTAAGCCAAAATAGAAAATTTATAATTAGGAAATGTCATTTTGTTTTGTTAAGAATTGAATTGAGTGAAGGCCTAGAACAGGGTTTTTTGGCGCGAAGCACACTGGCGGAAATGAAAAAAAACCTGGGGAGGGGCAAATTCCATGTCTCACTTGCCAGCCTCAAGTGGGTTGAATTAGCAAAAATCCAAGGGAGGGGGAAATCGAACCAAATTAAGCGGTAGCCAACTTAAAATTCTTTGGATAACAAAGTTTAGAACACAATTAGATATACAAAAATTCAAGTACATAAACACAATTAAGCAAATAAATCATAAATTTGTTTGCATCACGACTGAAGTATCCAGAGAGAGCCACTATTCTAATGGGAAACGTCGTTGCTTTAGGGAAGCAAACTTGTTGAAGGCAAGGTTATAATCTATCTTTTTCGCTTTTTCCGGCTGGGTTGCTATAACTAACAAATCGCTAAGTCGCTCATCAGTCATGGTTGTTCTGATATATGTCTTAACCCTCTTAAGCGTTGAAAACAATCTCTCGTTAGAGGCAGTTGAAACGGAGAGCGTCAAAGCAATTTCGAAAGCTTCCGAGATGACAGCAAAGGCGTCTTTGTTCATGTAGAGGTAGGCAAAAGCTTTTGATGGGCATCCTGGTTTCATCCTTTGTAAATAAGATTTTGCCAAGGCTATCTCTGACTCAAACTTCAACTCATTTACTAATAATGTAGGAAAGTCACGTACAAAGTCTTGTATTAGACGTGCATCCAGGAACTTCGGTGAACTTGGCTCAAACGCTTCTAAGCCTTGGATTACTGAGGAGTTTTCACCAAACCTTTATCTCAGCTCCAAAGTTACTCGGTCGACTATGAAGTATAAAATGACCGACCTATAAGTTTGAAAAATTTCACGATCCTCTTCTGTTCGATTTCTTGCTCTGGCACCAACAGTGGGTTCAACGTAAAAATCGAGAAGGCGTCTGCTTATAGCAACGGAGCGTCTAGGCTTTTCTATTTGAATTGAGTGCTGCTCGCATAAGCTTTTCGTTGCTTCGACCATCTTAAACCAACGCTCTTCAGATCGGAGCTCTAGACCCTGTTGTTGAACTGCTTGAACCAGAGAATTTACGCCTGAAAGAACGAGGCTCTTGGACTGGAGTTTTCTGGATGCAATATCCATCGGACCAAGGATACTGCTCATTATTTCAAGAATGAGCCAGAATTTGGCATCAATTGTTGCCAACAATCCAGAAGCTTCAGAACGGTCCTCTTTTGAACTGGCTTCATCCTAAATAACCCTTAATGTTTCGAGAATAGCACCTAAACGTGTCCGGATCTTCTGAATTGAGGAAAACCAATAGCACAATCGAGTGTCGGCTAGCCGCTTGAGCTCAATCTTCTTTTCTCCGCGTTCTTGTTGGGTTCGAAGGAAAAGTTCGTGACGTGGCGCACTTCGGCTGAGAAAGACATATAATGCCTGAATGCAAGAAAAGAAGTTTCTAACCTCCGGACAAGAAGCTATTGACTGCACAAGCACAAGATTTAGGCGATGGGCGTGAAAATGAATATACCTAGCTTGTAGTGCAAATACTTTAAGAATAGCCTGAACACCATTACATGCGCCGCCCATGACGCTCGCACCATCATAGGCTTGAGCAACAGAGGTGTTCCAATCCAGTTCGTGCTTTTCAACAAGATCCTTGATTGCATTAGCAAGGGATGCAGCATCTAATTGTTCAAGATGTGTACTTCCGAATGTCTCCTCGCGGATGATAGAATTACTATCAATAAACCAAATAATTAAACCAAGCTGCTCTTTTTTCGACAGATCTTTCGTTTCATCTGCGCATATTGCCCAACATTTCTTAATAGAGCAACTTTATTGTTCTCGAAAGAAGTCAGCCAGTATGCGCTTATGAGAGTATTTCGGTAGTAGGGACTCAAATAGCTTCATACCAACGTTTTAGTTTTTTCTGAAGATCCGGGTTTCCCTCTGTCATCATTTCTAGTATTTCTATAAATTACCTCGATTGTGTGAGTCGTCGTGTTCATCTTGACCTCGAAATGGGAGCCCTTGGCGTGCTAGGGCACGTGCCACTTTCGCAAGTGTGACTATATGCAGGCGATTTTCCGCTATGGCTTCCTTCCGATTTGAATAGAGTTGTAGCTATTGACTCAGATGTGCCACACTTGCTTTATATTTGGTCCAGCTGCGATTTGCTTCGTTATGAGCTTCTGAAGCCTCGTGTTTTTCAATCCTTTCGAATAGCTTTTTCCAGTTATTCATTCCTGTGTCGACAAACACTACATTATCAGAAGTATTTCCATGATTTCTTGTTAAGGAAAAGTGCCGACAGCAAAAGCAGTAAATGGCGTCTTCTTTAATAGAGTATTCTACCCATGGTTTTTTCTCATAGGCTTTAGCAGAAAAACGGCGACCGTTTGTTTTGGGGTAGTCGGCTAGCTTTGGCTGGTTGGGTGCCTCCCTTTTATGGTGGGAGATGTCAAGATTGCCTCTCAATATCGTATCCGATGCTATCGTACACTTCCACCCCAAAAAAAAATCCAGTGCTTTCGCTTTTAAACATTTTAACTTTATTCAGAGGCCGATAGCTCTGAAAGAGTTGTTCCCTTAAATAGGTGTCTAGGAGACATAAGGAATAATAGACTTTCTTAGTAAATATTTCTAGAATTTCCAACGCTCCGCAGCAAAAAATACTGTTTTCAAGCCATTTACTTCCATTTATACAGAAACTTTCGCCACTCTAAACCTTTTTTCCGTCGGTAGAGTTTTGGTTTTGTTGGAAAACTTTCGTCGTGCTCGCCCCCCCCCTAAAAAAAAGTGATAGTGACGCTCCTGCTCCTAGCTTCTAATTAGCTTTTCTGCTACCGTTTAGTGTTACGTATTGGAATTTTGCCCTTAATAGTTTTCGTTTTTGTTATTTCATGATTAATAACGGGGTGGTCTATTAAATAGGGTGCTTTTTTTCTCATTTATAATAATAGCTTTATTTCCGCCAAAATTGACGATAGCATACAAATATCTTTCGATTGATCATTTAATACGCTCTAGCATCTTCTGCATGTTTAAGCGCCTCCAAATGCTCAAATTCTCAGATTTTAGAATTCGGTAAAATAGTATAAGCTAGTCAACTGAAATTTAAAAGGGTTAAAACATATATATCGTTTTTTGTCAGTTTAACTACGAGTAGTATTTCGTAAATTAAACGATAACATAATCCGAATAAGAAACTTAGCAAATCAATACATCAAGGTTCTCGTACTTACCTAGCTTATCAGCAAAATCTAGGAGGGCAAGTTGTAAATTTTGTTTTGGATGAAGCACGCTGAGGTGAAGCGAATGCCTCGCAATAACAGCCGATTTCACTTTAAAAAGTAGAATTTTGTCACGAAGCTGCAATTTTTATTTATACTAAAACTGTCGATTCAAATGTATTTTGGCTTTTTTTCATCCCCTTTTTGCGCCATACCCAGTTTCTAGTGTGGGAATATAACAAGAGGTATAAATAATGGTGAGCGGCCGCCTAGAAAAAATGGCTGGGCCTTAGGAAAGCATTTAATGCTCTTTCATTCTCTTAAGCTATTCAAAAACTCTTTGACTTAAATTAAGTATGATAAAACTGGCTGTTGGCCCAGTTTTCCTCTATTAAGTCCTAGCCTGCCCCCCCCCCCCTCCGTGAATGACACCTCTATATCTATAATTGTTTGTTATATGCTCGGTTATATGATTTTCCCCACAAAATTTGCGATTTATACATTAATCCAAAGTTGTAGCGCGATATTAAGATCTTACTTCTGTAGGCTAAACTTTAGTTCGCATGGAATTTATTGCATGAAGCAAAGGCTATAAGTTTATATTAGTCAAACCATAAATGGCAAAATTACAAACCTCACTTGGGCCAGCTTCTGTTGCTGCTACACTATCCACCAACTTAGCTTTTTTAGCCGGTTGACTAGGTTTAAAAATATCGATTATTTTTCTCTGACTCATCGCACACTCTTATTCAACAAATGAATTCATTCAATACTATCTTTACTTGACAATACTAGAGAAAACACGAGGTTCCTGGTTACTATCTTTACTTGACAATGCTAGAGAAAACACGAGGCTCCGGGTTACGTGTCATTTCGTATAAGATTTTGTATTCGATAAAATCTGTATTTTTTATTCGGATGAAGGATAAATAAGGGTACAATCTAAAAAAATCTGGGGGGGGGGCAAAAAGAGGTCTGGGGGGCAACTGGCCCCCCCCCGGCCCCATAGCAATTTACGCCCCTGATGCATACTGTTTACACTGTATGTACAAAGAATAGACAGGACTTTGCTTAACAATAAGAAAGAAATTTAAGGTTTTCTTTGTTTTAAAATAGCCTCTCCTTAGCTTTTTCGAACTGTTCACACATTTAAGAATCCATATCAATTTTTACCAAAATTGGTAAAAAAGCACCAATTGGGGCTGGAAAAATTTGTTAATGCTTTGTCTTTGAGACTGTTAACCGAACCTGTGACTCACAAAATAACGTTTATGGTACCGAACGTCCTTAAAGCAACAAAACACTGCTTGTCATTAGAAATCAGCTAGTGTTAAAACCCCTCATAATTTTTGTGATTCGTTTTCGCATTGTACGTCAAATTCAGAAATTTGTTATGCAAATAAACCAGGTAGCTATGGTCACTGCAGGGACAAATTTGCGTCTCTTTGAACTTTTAGAAACAAAACCTTGTCAAAATGTATACATTTACCATCGATAACGAGGCTTAAGACTCAAACTGAAGAAAGTCATAGACTGAAATGAAAAAACGCGTCAATATACTGATTTAGTCACTTCAGAAGAAAAATGACTAAATTCAAAGTTGAAATTTTTGGTACTTACGTATTATACCAAACACACTCGAGAAATTTGCTCTCTTAAGATGTGAGACCGGTTTTTCTTAAATGTGAGAAAACCGGTTTTATCTATCTGTATTCAGAGACATTTAGCTTAGGCTCAGCAGAAAAACTACCATGTACGGATATTTTAACTAAATATTTATTATATAGAGTTGGTATTTTGGTTAGGTTAGGTTTTTAAAAAGGGCGTAGTTCCAGCATTTTAAATTGGGGAGGGGTAAGAGGGGTCTACATCCGGAGAGTCAAGAGGCATGGGCTGTATAGTAACTTTTTACCAAATTTTTAGTTTGAAACTACACCTCCTACCCCCCCCCCCCAAAAAAAAACACCACAGTATTTAGTATAATGCGTTCTGGGCGGCCTGTTTTCCATAATTCTTTGTGGTAGTTTCCATAATTTTCTTCGTAAAGTATTATATTTTGACATATTTTGGTATATTTATTTACGATTAACCTTACTTCTCTTCTCGAGTGTGTTTGGTATGATACGTAAGTACCAATTTTTTTTTTATTCACTCTTACCTTTCTATAATCAAAAGAAGATTTCTAAAAATGACTAATGCCACAAAATGACAAAGAATTAGATTAAATGCTAACACTGACTAAAAACACACAGACACAAAAGAAAAGAAAAGTGATGTAAAACCGAGCAGAGTGCCGTGGCTTAACTTCATAATGCTATCCACTGTCCTGTAGCAATGTTAAGCAACGATATATACAAAGTAACATTATAGCAATATGAAGTAACAATAAAAACAAGCGCAGTTGTGCGCAATTACATTCAATGTTACAGGATAAGTAAAAAACTATGTTAACACCTTGAGTATATTTCAATTAGTTCCATGTATACACGTGAAAGCCTATTTGATGAAATCCTTATTGAACTGCATAAATTGAAACATGTTTTTTAATACTCAAATGCATATGCAAACACGGAAGAAATTCATATGGTTCTCTTATAATTCTCTTATGTTCTTCACGTAAGCAGTTAAAAAAAAAAAAAAAAAAAATACAACTTGTGAGTTTGGCTTTATTTTAATAATCCACTGATGTTTCAATATTTAACTTTTAAAAACATGAAAATATTATAAAAGACAGGAATTCCATGCTCGACCAATTCCATGGAGCCTACTGAAGAGCCAAAAACAGCCTTAGAACAGGCGTCAATTGGGGAAGAGGAACGAGAGTATATCCCAACTGGATTTGCTCCCTGCTTTGGATTTTAAACAATGCCTTTTTTGGTATTTTCATTCAAAAACACTTTTTTTGGTACTTTCATTGACAAAACAACAACATTGTCCTCCTTAGATTTTGAAAAATACGTTTACCCCTACCTCCTAGGTTTCGAGGATTAACACCATTGAGCCCGAGAAGAAGGTTGTGGCAGGAGCATTTCCAGGGTCACCAAACTTTGCATAAAAGAATCTGCGTTTAGGGATGTTCTTTTATGGAACATCTGATGGATTCTCGGACGGTCATCTCAAGGGATTTTTTTTTTGGGGGGGGGGGATTGTGGAGTTTTTATATTTATTGAATAAAAGAACTTGAACTTGAACCTATTAACTTTGTGTATGTGTAGGGCTATCAATTATATATATGTGTGTATAAGGCACCTTCAATATTTCATTCAATCAATCAATCAATCAGATATCTACCAGACGTGTTGCACAGCGTAACCGAAACTGATTCCTTTACATTTGCCTTTGTCTGGGGCTTTGTTTGTTCATTTTGGCAAATGGAGAACTGAGTAACGTTTTCCGTCTTTTTATAATCTTTCGCATGTATAATCAAAACACAAAACAGCAAGACTGAACAAACTTGTTAAGCAAGCCATGCAAAATCACCATTATAAGAAGAAGAAGAAATAATCGTCAATATGGAGCCTACAATTGGCTATAAGTTAATTAGTAGATATAAACAAGTGCAATTCAGCGCCAATGCGGTCGACTACAAATTAAAAGTATGTTAAAATCAATAGTGTTTCAATTCGTGAAATGATGACACGTCGTGACCAACAGTGATGTAATTGGGATCTCCAAGAGTAACTAAAGCTGTAATAAGACGGATTATGGCTTAACTTAGCACATTGACTTTTTCTTTTTTCTAAAATTTGAAAATGTCTATTCCTTTTATTTAAGCGATTCATAGCTGAGTATTGACACTGTGTCTGTTTTCTGTTCATACAAAAAAAAAAAAAAAAAAAAAATAGAAGACCTGATTTTTATTTATCTGTTCTGTTCTGTTTCTGTTTTTGTAATAGTTATTTTTTTTCCTGTTTCTGTTTTTTTCTACCTCTTTTTCTTCTGTTCTCAATTTACTTTAATGAATATGATAATGAGATACTCAGAAATTTCGAACTTACAAAATAGCGTTTTAAATCATAATTTGAAATTGCAAAGAAGCGTGGCAAGTAAAATTGCAAGATGAGAGTAGGTATGCGTGTAAATGTGAGAACGGTAAAGAGGCAGTTTAGTTCAACTAAAACAACTTATTTTTTACTGTATATCATTCAGTCAATTGAGCAGCAAAGTTGCATAGATACTGTCCAGGTGAAGCAGGATACAAACAAACCCCTTATTACTGTATATCCTGGTTCTATTGGTAGGGCCTCTGCATCCTAAGTTACATGGGAAGTAATCTACAACTTTAACCAGGAGAACTTTCAACTATTTTTATGGAATTTATGCTGCTAGATAACATTGACTTGCTAGGTTTTCCATACTGACCTATACATGATAAATATTGATTATTAACTTTAAATTTTCTTAAATTATTAGTCAAAGAGGAATGTAATCGTATTGCAATTTTGTCCAATAGAAAAAAATGTTTTTGCTGGCAAGCTTTATTGCATCAATATAACAAGATATACTTTTTCAGGATCCCAAATATACTTTTTCTCATGTTACTAAAACCATCTCTAAATAAAATGAATGGAAATCCTTTTAAGGAAAGTCTAGAGTTGAAACTGTGCTGACTAGCTGATTTTGGTCTAACTGGCCAAAGTCTTATAAATGCTGATACACTTTCTTCATTCAGTAGGAAACCAATCTTCCGGTGAACGCGGTATTTTTTGCCATACAGCACAAGAAGTAAAAAAAATTATCACTAAGCAGTATATTATTTCTTGTATCTCTTAAATATCTATTATGGACAAGCAAATTCCCATAAAAATTAATATGTGCTGCAAATGGTCTAAGTTTTTAGAAAAACCATAGTTGGGAACTGTCATTTTATTTTTATTTGCTGACTGATTTTCTTGGCTCATTGCGCCAACAAAACTACTCAGGAGGCAAGCCCCTTTTCCCCTAGTTACGCTACTAAGGTGAAAGAGTTCATATATTCGGGTGGAGGTGCAGTGTTCAAAATGGTAGGCTGGAAGGTGCTTCTAATTTTGTGAAAAATCCTAAAATCAACTTTTGTTTTAAGAAAAGTATGATGTCATTTTCTGATGACGAATTGGATGTTCCAAGCAAAACTTGTAAGCCATCTCTCTGGGTACCTACAGAAAAAAAAGAAGCAAAGAAAGTATCACGTGAAACTTCTGCAAAGCGTCTTTAAAGGCTAAGGGAGTCTCTGCCACGACATTTATGTACTATCTTAAAAGGAAGCATACAATTGATATGCACAAAGATAAAGTATATGCGGCTGGCGCAACAAATTAGAAACCCAAACCAACTAAAAAAAAAAATTATAAAGTCAGGTTGCTTCACTTAAGAAAGCTCCAGATAGCGAAGCAAGTAACACAAAGAGCAATGGATTAGTGGAATCTGGAATACAAAGAGCAGATATACGACCAGTCTTAATTTCTAATCGATCAAAACAAGCTGCTCTGCGAAAGCTCTGCAGCAAAACTCTGTTTAAGGACAAACTACCACTTTCTGTCTTTGATAAGCCAGATATGAAACAGCTTATTTAAAAAACAACAGAGCACTTGAAAGCACCATCCAGGGGAGCCACCCATCGTCACATAAGTGTTGCTACCAAGAAAAACGTTCAGAAGTCTGCTTTATGGTCTGCCACTCAGGCTAGCTTGACTTTTCGCTGCTATTCTGCAAAAGGAACTGGCTTAATAGGTATTACTGCCTATTACCCCCGGAAGATGAAAATAAGCTGAGGTTGCACCACTGTCTTTCACATTTCAAGTTGCCTAAAAATTCTCATACAGCTACTAACATCCTTTCAGAAATCCAAGTTGCAATCAGGAAGTTTTCACTGACAGATACGATGTTCCGCGCTGTGGTTGATTCTGGGAACAATGTCACCAAAGCCTGTAGGGTATGAGCACTTTCCTGGACTTCATGTTTTGAACACTTTCTTCATTAAGCTGTTACGCGCACTCTTAAATTCTTGTCCACTCAAAACTTATCCAATGACATCCCTGAAAAAGATTGCTTGGAATCCTCTGATGAAGTCGAAGATCTCGGTCGAACTGATGAAAATGATTCAGACGGTCTTTCTGTTCCTTGTTCTGAAAACTCTGGAAGTGAAGATTAGAGTGCAGCTTAGCGTACCTACTACTAGTGTGTCGAGCGAACAGACATTTTTGATTACCGATTATTTCACGTGACAGCAGTATGCCCAGAAAATATCCAAACACTGGAAAAGCACAATTTTTAAAACATAAGCTTTAAGGCTTGAACAACTGATTCTATTATTAACTCTTTGATAATAAGTCCAAACTTATCATTCATAATTTTTTCTTCTTTAAGCTTTAGATATTCTAAAAATAACTGTTTAAACAGCTATTTTTTTAACGAAAACAGCAGTTTTTTGTTTTTACCAAAAAACAGAACAGAAACAGGTCTTCTGTTTTTTGTTGACTTTTTGTGTTTCTGTTCTGTTTCATTCAAGCCCTGTTTATTTTTTTCTGTTTTTCAGAAAAACAGAACAGTGCCCATGCTTATTGGTAGCCATGGTATTTGAAGCTATAAAAGAAACATTACTTTCAATACGCACTAATATTTGCTTAGTTACAGCTTTGAGGTGAAAGGCCTTAAATAATTTTTCTTTCAGAGATTCACGAGATACCACTAGTGTTGTCCTTTCTAGAACATTACATTATTTAGTAAGTCTCCCCTCTATGAAAAACAACAATAGCAAAAATGCGTTAAAGAAAGAGTTGAGGACAATTCAAAAATAAGATCTATATAAACCACATGACACTCTTTTAATTTTGTAATGGACGAATTACCTGGTTATATATTATCTCCATGCAGTGAAATAAATTAGGAAAAATCCCTCTTGAGATTAGTTCAAAGAAATAACTGCTTGGATTTACCGCACCTCTATCCCCCTCCAAGCCTAAAAAGGCTGGAAAGGGTTCTACGCGTAGCCAATATTTAGGGAAAATTCCTCTTTTAAAATTTAGGTAGTTTAGCTACTTTTTGCTTTACTGGAAAGGGGTTTGTTTAGCAAAATTAAACTTTCAGGGATTGATCTACATACTTGAGTATGTCCTGGTAAGGTTTTTTGAAGTATATACCTGCACTCCTTCTGCCTCTAAAGGTACTTACCTTTGATGACCTTTAAAAATCATTGTGTTATAAAAGTAAAACCTTGCAAAATAGATCTTGTGCTTCAATGAAGTACAAGATTTCTGATTTCAGCTTAACAGCTTTGCTCAATCTCAATTTATGAGGTTTCAAAGATCTGCAAATACATCTCCTAAACTTAGAAAAAAAAAACATTGTTATGGCTTAAAATTACACTTAAATGACAGGGATTGCATTTTCAAGGCTAAAACCAGAGAAAAAGAAACCAAAAACCGGAAATTAGACTTTTTTTGTCAAAATTACAATAATTCACCTGTCAAGTTGGCAAATTTCTAAGACTTAGAAATCAGGAGATTAACATTGAAGCTTTACAATACCTTCCCTGAGTATGTTTTTGGCCTTGGATTTATTACTGAAAGTTTCGTTTTCCTAAACTAACAGCTTTCCAAGATAGCAAAAAGAAGCTAAACTAGAATTTCGACAAAATGTATGCTCTTTCCAAATATAAAAATCAGTTCAATCGCAAATACAACAGCTCCCCCCTCCCCTCGTGAGGCCGTAATGGTCTTTAATAAATAAAAAGAAAATATTACAACAATGAAATTCTTACTTTATAATATACGGGTTCTTTCTATTAATCAGATTAGCGTGTTTCCTTCCATTATTATTCACTTTTTAAAATCATTTCAAATAATATTTTGATAAATTACGCACTCAATCACACAGAGAGACAAACACCAGACTGAGAAGATAATTGGTTTAATTTAAGTTATCTAACGTATGAATAGATTAAGGTAATAGATAATACATTATTAGGGGTATATATGGAGCTATAAAGGGGGAAAGGGTGCATTTGCAAGTAAATTGGTTATTATATTTAGAAAGAGTGTAAAAGAAGGGTGGGTGTCATCTTGTCCCTATGTCATTTATGGAATCTCGTATAAGTTTACATTTTTAGGAAGGGTGTCTGAAGCAGGTACAGGTGCCAAGGGAGGGGATGGATCCGTGTCCCTTCAGTAATTAATTCCTAGATTTTTTTTTTTAATTTCCAAGATTTTCTTTATAGTAAAAAAAGTTTTTGTAGGTTTGTTTCAAGTTGTGCCCCATAGAAACCCCCTTAAACTACAAAAAAACAAACTCCTGCGTCTTTGAGGCATAAGCCTTCCAAATCTTTCTGGATTTTTCTTCACAATAAAAAATACGAAAATATTTAATAATAGCTGCACATGGAAGGTAGACATTAGAGAGATACACTGGTAAAAAAACCCCAAACTATTTTCTTAGAGAGGAGAGACTCCTTTTTTCTCCCTCCTTTCTTCCCAGGTAGGATTACATCGCCACTCACTTAAAAAGTAAAGGTAAAGAATACGGCATCGAACTTTACAGTCCCTACTGGCGGTGCTCAATTTCTTCTTATGGCCCTTCGGCCAGGAAGCGCAGTGGGGGATGGGGGAACAGCCATCTTGCTCTTTTGCATACCCTTCTTATTTACCTTGCTTAGATTTCTCCGTTACCCATCTAGAGCTGGATCGACTCTGGCTAAGCGGAGAGTAACGCCACTGACCCCCGTTTTAAAGCAAATAACCAGCGACCCCATGACCCGAACCCCTGTCCTCACTCACAGGGCATTTCAACCCTTGCATTTCAAACAACTTGGCTAGACGGCTCATTTATATCATAAATAAAATAAGAAAAAAAGCGACTAGAAAAATTTATTTCAACAAGCCTAAAATTTTATCATTTAAAATTTTTAATAAGAAGTTGTTCAATAGTCATTCTATCTAATTCTTACTAATTATGTTTTTTTTTTTTATATTTGAGCGTGAGATATATACAAGGTGTTATTGATCTTAAAGAAGGGTTTAAAAATCTCATTATGAGCCCAAGGTTAAAATAATCGCAAATTACGATATTAGTAGACAGATGTAATAGAGCTGTAAATTTTAACTTATAATATAGTGTAAGATCTTCTAAAACAAGGGTTCTGTAAAAATGAAATGTATATAGTATATATTATTTGAACATAGGTTTTACATACATTAAATAACATAAGAATAATTTATTATATAAATATAACATATGTTGAAAGTTCTGACTCAAGATCCGACGGTCCCAAACCGCAGCAAGTGCGACGTAAATTGCAAGAAGATAACACGTAGAGATTAATATATATATTAATATAGATTAATGTACATTATATATATATATATATATATATATATAAAATATAAATAAAAATCGGAAAATCTGGTTCACTAGAATAAGAAGTTCCAGAATTTTGTAACCACAAAAATTAGTTTTAAACAAACAGGCCTATATTCTGATTTAGGGAAACAATATGACAAATTTGAAAAAAAAAAAAAAATCTGTCCAATTTTTACAGTTAGTCGAATAGTAATACGAAGTTTACTGACTTTTGTGCACTTTCTGGCACGAAAACAAAAGTATTGGTTTTCTCCAAGGCCGTATCCAGGGGGAGGAAGGAGGCTTGAACCCCCACCGCCCTCCCCCAAATGTTTTTCTGACTCGTAACAACGTAACAAAAATGGACATAAACAAATTTTGTATGCGTTTTATGAGTTTTTTTTTTTGTAACCCCCCTCCCCGAAAAAAAAAATAGTAAAACCCCCTCCGAAAAAAAATCCTGGGTACGGCCTTGGTTTTCTCAATAGTTTATACATATAACCTCGTTTTACAAAAAAAAAAATCAAGAATACATATATAAAAACCTAGAATATAAATGTGTATATATATATATATATATATATATATATATATATATATATATATATATATATATATATATATATATGTATATGTATATGTATATGTATATATATATATATATATATATATATATATATATATATATATATATATATATATATATATATATATATATATATATATATATATATATATATATATATATATATATATATATATATATATATATATATATATATATATATATATATATATATATAAAACCACGTTTTATTGCTGGGGCAGCAAGGAGTCCAACCAGAATTGCGGCTACTGACTTATCTTTAATTTTAGGAGAAATTAGAAATAAATTTAAAGCATATTGCTCCGGAATTAAAAATTTTCTAACTTTAACCGATATTGGAGTGTTAATAACTCGTTACAAGTGATTGACTCTTTGGTTAATGTTTCAGCTAAAAGAGTCGATTCATTTGATTTTACTACTCTGTATACAAATTTGTCACTTAATTTAGTATTCAAAAAATTGAAAATGGTCATAAAGAAATCTTTTCTTTTGTCTAATATCGTATTTTTGAAAATTTATGCTTTTAATAGAAAAGCCCGATGGACGAATTTCTTTAGAAGTACCATTAATTCAAGATGTTATAGCTTGGATATGGTATGTGATTTATTGGAATTTGTTCTATTTAATACTTTTATAAGATTTAGTGGTAATTTATATAAAAAAAAATGTTGGCATTCCTATGGGTGGGAATGCGAGTCCATTCATAGCGGACTTGTTTTTAAGTCAATTAGAATACGAATATATGATAAATAAAAATAGCCCAAGCAATGTAAAATATAACCTTTCAAATAATAAAAGATATCTGGACGATCTCTTAGTAGTAAACTGTGCAGAGTTTATTGAGATTTCAAAAAATATTTATCCACAAGAGTTAATTCTGAAGCCTAACTATGGGATAGGACACTGACCATTTCTTAGATTTAAATATTAATATTTCAGATAATAATCAATTATTTTTAAAATACATAATAAAAGGGATGATTTTAATTTTGAAGTAATTAATTTTCCATACCTTGAAAGTAATATACATTCAAATATTACTTATTCAGCTTATTATTCCCAATTATTTAGGTATGCAAAAATATGCAGTAATTACACAGATTTTAAAAATATATGTAAAAAGCTTAGCGAAAGACTAATCTTAAGAGGTTTTTCTGCGAAAAAAATTAGTTGTCAATTTAAAAAATTTAGTTTTATGTATCATGAACTCTTAAGTAAATATACAAAAAATTATAAAGAAATACTTAATGATATTTTAATATAATTTCTCTTTCGCTTTTCTTTTTTGGAATTTTGAATTTGAATTTGTATACCAATAAAAGACTTTTTTTATAACTCACATCTGGACCAGTCTTCATTTTTTCCGGAATGGTCTTTGCTCAGTGACCTCTGAGATTTTATTAAGGAAAGAATGAAACTCATTTTGTATTTAATTCTTTATAGTTTCACTAGTGTGCATGTATTTCACAAGTTGTGCCTGACATAGGGATACCATATAGATCTTAAGGTAGAGGGTCCACTGTGCCAGGATAAAAAGTAAAGCCTCGAAATCCATTGAGGCAGGTGGTATTTCTTGTGATGAGCCCTAATGTAAGGTTCTACTTGGAAATATTTTGCTAGGTTTAAGGTGCTTTAGCTTATAAATTTACAACGATTTGCATTTATTGATGACGACTTTGCATGGATTTGGACATTTCTATTTGGTTGATGGTTCGGTTATACTGTTTGGTCCTAGGTAGTTGGATAGATGAGTAAGGTCAAAACCTCGTTCAAGTGCACATTTGTCTCAATTGCTGGATTAGGATGATTTTTTTTTTTTTTTTTATTTTTTTTTCTTGCCAAGTAATTACCTCTAAAACATAATATGAATCCAGGTGAGATCCAGTTGGAGGAATAATCAAAAATTCGTCCCCGACGGACCTTAACCCTGGTCCAGGTTTTACCTGAAATTGATTATTATTTGGCCAATTTATTACGTTTTTTTTAAATGGTAGTATTAAGCAAAAGCTCTATATTTTTTTTTCTTGCCTAGTAATTACCTCTAAAACATAATATATATATATATATATATATATATATATATATATATATATATATATATATATATATATATATATATATATATATATATATATATATATATATATATATATATATATATATATATATATATATATATATATATATATATATATATATATATATATATATATATATATATATATATATATATATATATATATATATATATATATATATATATATATATATATATATATATATATATATATATATATATATATATATATATATATATATATATATATATAAAGATAATTTCTTAATGGGTTGTTCGCTAGTATCCGTCAATGGCAGTTCGTATTTTTTGGATTTTGTGCAAATCGCGGATATTGCCGAATAACTCGCTTTTATGGTTGTTAGGTATTTGGTTTTAATTCTTGTAATTTTTGGCTTTTATTGAATTGTATTCATCTTTTAAGTTTTTGGTCTTTTCTTTGGTTTTTTGGTTCTTTTTACATTGATTTTCCGCGTTTGTATTTTGTTGTTTTTCTCTTCCGCACTTTCCTTGGATACATTATTTGGTTTGGCGCTGAAGAAGAGAGGCGTTTGTCCTCTCGAAATATTCGCTCTGTTGTATTTTTCAGTACTTTCATTTGGCCTATAAAAAACCCCATTTTTGCTAGTTTTTCTTTCTTTATATATATATATATATATATATATATATATATATATATATATATATATATATATATATATATATATATATATATATATATAAACCTAGAATATATATATATATATATATATATATATTCTTTTTTTCTTTGTAGAACGAGGTTCGAATCAAAGACAGGTTCACGTAATCAAGGTCAGATATAGAACACGATATTGACCGAACCATGTAAACTCGAGGCTTTACAGTTCAAGCAACAACTAGAATCTCACTATTTTGACCTATTTTCACCTCTGTGTGAAATGTTACGATTTGGAATTTCAAAAAAAAAAACTAACAGCTTTCGTCTGTTCCCTTCTTTTTTTCATTCTCCAAAAGTTCTAAGAATTTTAATCTTCGAGCTACTTAGTACAGAAATTCACCACAGATATGGCCTTCAATGCCAAACGTGTGTTTAATACGCTATAAATCAAACAGGTGTTCATTACAGAATTATATGTTGTCAAAGAGTCTATTTAATATTCAATCAGGTAAATGGTTATTTACTGTAAATATTGCTTTAATCTGCTTTACACTCTCAGGATGGACCCTCCTCTTTCTTTCTTTACAGCTCAATAAAACAATTTTTTGTTTAACAGCTCATCGAACTACAAGAGCTTGGAAAGGCTGCAGCCAAGCAAGCTCGAATTCCCATAATTCCCTTAGATTCGACTTATTGTGATAGCTATACCTTCCTTTACCAAATATTAGTACAGGATACAAAAAGAGACTCAGAAATTTCCTGACATTAAAACATAAAAGAAGGTTACAAAAAAGAAGGTTAAACTAATGTAACGAACTCATCACGCATGAAAAATATTCCCACGGTATCAATCATAAGTTTAAATAGATAATTGAATATTGCAATGATCATCTTCTGACCTTCACGCCATTAGAATAAGCGGCTTTTAAATTTTTCAAAGCCACACTACTACCGTGCTTTACACACAATCATCATTCTCAAATTATTCTTCTTAAAGCTTTTCAGCTTAAAGAAAAGGGGTTACACACTACCACAGCCCCCAGCGGTGCACAGCATGTAATTACACCTTCAATTCTTATCTCCTGTAACATTGAGCTAGCATCGGTTCTTTAGCATATTTCCACGCTATTACTGTGAACAACCCCTTACTAAAGAAAAGCGCCTTCGTTGATCAATGTCACGTTCTTCATCTAAGGTCATTTTTCTCTTTGGTTTTTCAATGTTTATCTCTCTTATAATATTTCGTGCTTCAATATTTAGACTATAGAGAGACAAAAACAATTTTCCAAATGAGATGGTGTCCTCCAGGAATTTACTATATGCCTTACAATTCACTGTGATTAAAAAAGAAACTATTTATGCATAATAAAATATTTACTTGATGTGTCAAACAGAAAGAAAGTAACTAGTACTATAGGACAGGGGAAGGAGAGCAGCTCATAGTAGGCGTGAACCAGGAGGGAGGGGGGAACCACATTCCCTCAAACGGCTATCGGAAGGACTAAGCTGCAAATAAAAGCTTTTATAAAATATATTTATTTTTTCTATTAATATATTGATATGCAATAAATTAAATTTTGACACCTATGAGAGAAGATTTGTGCGAAAGTAAAAAGGTCGTTTCTCCAGTTTCCACTAAATTGATATTTAAAGGGTTTTAGTAAGCATCAATTATCATTACAATCCTTGGATTGCATTATGACTCTCAGTAATAACAACTTCGTTGGAAATTGAAATGAAAAAATACTTAACGGGTTTTATTTATCAGGTGTTTTTATTTATTAGACGTGTTTTTATTTGTTAGGCGTTTTCCAGAGGAATTTCTTACGAACAGCTTTGGGTACCCAATTGACTGACCGTATTTCATACAATAGTTGTATGAAAAATGTGGTTCTATCCTACTTGAGAGTGCTATAATGACAGCAAGGTTGAGATGGTTGGGACATGTTTTCCGTATGTAGGATGACATAATGCCGAAGATAGTTCTTTTCGGCCTTCCATCTAGGGCCAAATGAAAAGCCCTATAGTCCCCGGATGGGGTGGGAAGAGGTCATAAGGAAATATTTAAAGGAAATTGAAACTTGGGAGGGGGAAATGAGGGAAGCTTCGAATATATTGGGATGGAGCAGGAGCGTGCGGATGGGTACTGCAGTGAGCTGTTAGTAGTAGTACTAGAAGTGATACAAATATACGATATTTATAAATATAGTAATATAAATATAACTATAGTGATATAAAAAGGATCATGCTTACCATCAAGTAGCTCAGACTTCTTCAATCAAAATTTTAGTGAAAATTACACTTTGTTTGTTTTACATTCTTTATTTTGTTTTACACAGCTCAGATTGCAATCTCCTCACATTAGAAATTAGTAACTTCAAAACCCCTACACACCGCCAATTTGGTGACAACCTAACAACGTTAGTCCAATTAAAATCTTGGCCCCAAAACAGTCATTAGTGACATCAAAACAGAAAATTTTCACGAATATAAAATACGAATTATTTCATAATTCTGACTTAGGGGGAATTATGTTGGTGGGGATTTGTCGTGTAGTGTGCAGTTTAGATGGACAGCTCCTTGAAGCACATAGCATTTAATTGCAAAAAAAATGTTAATGCACATAGCATTGCAAAAAAATGTTAAATTAAGTTTGTTTTTACTTGTACGTGAGCTTGAGGTTGGGGTTCAGGCCGAACCCAAAAACCAAGATAATTGCAATCGTCCCAATATTCTCTTATATTGTTCATAAATTTCGTCTTTTTTTTCAAATTTATGCCAAACCCTACCCAGAAATTCCCACTTAAGTACCCTCTAGAGGCTTTGTCTTTAGGACAAGCTGCATTTTGGTTTCCGATAGACAAAATAAAAAACAATAAAAACATATCGATAAGAGGTAATCTAAACATCTAAACATCATTTGGAAAACTATTTGTTTAGCTACCTACACAATACATTTATCTAGACAAATAAGAAAACACAGTATACGATAATGATAGCAATCACGTTAATCTATTATTTCATAATTTCTGAAACGAAAAACCTGTGAAGAAAGAAACTAGGCTAATCTATAGCTTTCTTTTCGCACAAATTTCTGTTTTTCAAATATCAAACCATAAATGGTAGAGCATACTTGAGCGATCTACCTTGAAGTTTAATAAAACTTTTATTTTTATATCTCGTTGGTGGCTAATGAGATTAGGGTAGGCTACTTAAAATTATTTCATTTTTTTCTATTGACACATAACAATAAATTTTAACCTATATAATGTAAATAGAAACATAATATAAATAAAATTATAGAAGAGAAACATTATGTTGACATATAGCAATAAATCTTAATTTGCGTCTATTTTGGTTAAATTTTTAATACGCTTTTCAATCACAGAATTTATTAAAATTATTAGATGCCCATTTCCAAATAAGACATCTCTGAACTGGTCAAGCTCTGAGTCAAGGAACCGTAGTGAACATACATGTAGTGCTCTATCAACTAAACAAGTAACTACCCCTTTTTTAAAGCAGGAGAATAATTAAAAGAATACTTTAAAAATCTATCACCATGTGTAGGTTTTCTGTAAACCCCAAACTCGAAACTTATTCGGTTTACCAAGACATATAGAAATGGAAGACACTTTTTCACCTCCGATTCTTTGCTAAACATAAGTTTAATATCCGTTGAGTTAAGCAAACCAAATACAGATTCTAGAGGTTCTTTTTCATGTTCCCACAATTAAAAAAATGTCATCTTTGAAACGACCCCAAAATGTACGTGAATTTAATTTTACACTTTCATTTTTTCAGTGTTCATCTTTGAATCACCTTTCACTCCTCCCTCTACGACAGTGATAAATCTTACTCTTGAAACTGAGGAAAGTGAGGAGGTTTGGCTTGTGTCACCGAAAAACCTCATTGAGGGCAAAGAAGCAGGGCATTTAGAACTATCAGAAAAAGAGAAAAATAATGAAGCATATGCCCTTATTGGTGGCATTTCCGATGGAGTCATACTTGATTATTGCATTTTTACTTGCAACTTGGTGGCGAAGAGGTAAAAAGCAAAATAATCAACAACAAAATGAAGAAAAGCAGAACGAAGTGAAAGTGAAAATAGACAATGAAAATGAGATCCTTGTTTATCGAATTTATGTTAACAATGCATACATTCAAGAAGAAAATGGTGAATTAAAAATAGTTCCACGCGATGGATTTAGTAATGGAAAGTGTATTAAAAAGTTAAGAAAAATAAACGGAGATAACTTGGACCTAAAGGATAAATCAGTGTTTCTTGGTCTCCCTTATATAAAAACGAACTCAGACCACATTACCAGAGACCTAAAGACAAATTATACATGTACTTACTATAGACCCGGTAAAACTACTTCGTCAAAAGTTTATCACGGTAAAGATCCCGCCCTTAATAATAGCTCCGGTGTTTACAGAATACCCTGCTCTTGCGGTTTGTGGTAAATCGGAAGGAGTGAACAACAACCTTACAGATAGAAAATCTCAGTACTGTATTTCAACTGATGACGGGCGCAAGGAGGAAAAAACCTGAAAACTTTGATTCAACTCTAGCAGAAAACATTTATAACCATCCGCCCTATAATATTTCATTTGACCAAATCAGTTTGATTTCAAAGGACAACAATACGGTCTAGGACTACAGAGACTTTTGAAATATATAATTACCAAAATCTAGGCTTATTATTGAAGAGAGATACAGGTGACTTTAGGATAAGTAACTCCTAATTTGGTTATCTCAAACGGGAAGCTGATAATTTATTGACCCATGACATAAATCCTGTATCACTTTTACATCCATAAAATGAGGCGTGCACTCAATGCCACAGATCCAAATGAGCAAGTGCAAAAGAAACACTGATAAAATTTAGACAACATGGCAGGTAGTTTCTTTTCTCGAGATAGATAATTGCGTTTCCTTACATAACAAATAAAAGAACTTTTACTAATTATTTTATTTGTTTATTATCGGGCGAGCATTGCTTTTCGCTGATCTTAGGTATTGCAAGTGACTTGTTTTTGAAATTAGGTTTTTTAGCTGTTGGATTTTTTAACTCTGTTGATTTTGGTTTAATTTGTTCGTTATTTTGGTTGATTCTCGGCAATGTCTGGTTTTTAGGTCTTTTAATTCTCCCAATTTCCGTTTTTATTTGTTTGTTGTTGTTTTTTCTGTTGGCATTCCGAGTTGTTTGTTTTTATCCAAGTTGTTTTGTTTACATTTTCGCTCATAAAATTCAAACGTCCCCCGAAATACTGTGGACTTTTTTTTTCCAAAAAACTGTCCTCCCAAAATATTCGTTTTGCTCGTCCAGTATTTTCATTGGCCTTAAAAAAAAAAACATTCTCGACCTTCCTTTCTGTAGAGGGACATTAGCTAGTTACTCTGATAAAAGAAGCGTACGAGTCTGAAACGAAGCCAAAAGTTTCCATTTGCTTAAGATCCTTAACTATAGAAAATACCTACAAGGATTGATATCACCATATCTGTTTTTCTTCAGGTTCTCTGGTTTTTTACATTCAGTCATGGCTAAACCAGGTCTTCTCCGATATAACAGGTCAAATTGAGCTAAAATGACGCCACTTCTAAGGCATTCTTCAAGCAAGGATATTGACTGCTCAAGTAATGACTGAGGGATAAGTGAGGGTGGTCCACTATAGGAATGAGGAGGGGACAGTGACAAGGCGAGTGGGTCAGGTACGTATTCAAAAGAGGGCTCTTCTACTTCCTCAACAATATAAGCTGAAAGGAAAAAAACAATCAGTAAAATACAAGTAAAAGTTCAATAGGGATAAAATCCTTTTAAAAGACTGATAAATTTCACAAAAAAAAATTGATATTTCGGTCACATATGCAGTGACCGTCATCAGTAGTAATACTAAACTAAAGCAATTAAAAAGAATAATTCATATATAAAATTAAATAACTACATATTATTTAATAATCTTATTCTTTCCAAAGCAAAAACGGAAGCAAGTCTGTTTGACCTTCCTGGATCCGGTTCGTTAGCATGAATTGAACCCTTGGACAGAGGTTAATCGAATTGGGTGAATTGAACTTTACTTTATCTGACTTTAATAAATTATCATAAACAGAGTTCAAGCCAAATTCGACCGTATCTCTATTTAAAGCCATATTGTTGATTAAAATTTTCTTAATTTCAATTGTTTCGCAAAAATTTTGCTTTAAACCCCGGTCCCTAGAAATCAAAGAGACATTATCGAACAAAATAAACGGTCTGGTAAATCAACTATCTACGTCATAAAAGATATTCGGTATAAAAACATTTAAGTGCATTAAAATTTAATAAAGTCCCAATCAGAGTATAGGTAACTTGTAAGAGTAGAAATTGGCGCAGTGTTGTAGTGTTCACAATAATAAAAAAAAAGAAAAAAAACGCTATCTAGCGTCTGGCGACACCGTGCATTTTTTCAACCTTTGTAATCGTTTTTCTGCCAGGGACTGAGATTAGACACTTACTAATATGTTACCAATTAAACCAATTAGATTAATTATTCTTATTATTACACTTGGAAAAAAAATGCCCAATGTCACTCAACGCTAGATGGCGTTGATAGTTATTTTGTTTTTTTCGTCGACACTAGTGCCAGTTTCTACTTTTAAAATGTGCCCATGCTCTTTAGTCCCAATCTCAAATCAAATCTGAAAACTGAAATACGAAAGAGCTTATTAAATAAACATATTTTGGTACTAGACTGACTCAGTCATGCTTTAGTTTCTTTTGCTTATTATTACAACTTATGGATCAGATTTTTCTAGTGAAGTTCATCCGACATCGAGAGCGTGTTTTAGCATTCGTCATGCTAGGCCAGGAATATGGACCTCAACTCTAGCTCAAATTCGTCATCATTGTGAAAGATGCGTTAAACATGACAGGTTAAGAGTTAAACAATTATCCGAAAGCTCAATCTGTAGGATTGTAGTTCTGTTTTGATTTTGTTTTTTTGTGTTTTTTTTTTGTCAGATGAGTCAGTTTAAGGCGGGTTCTGCCTCTGTTTGTGTACTATTTATAGCGCTGAAATATGCCACTAGCAATGTGCGATGTCTGTCACGTTTGTATGTATACATTTGTGTTAAAAAAGGTTCTATTACATTATTCTATACACTGGCATGATTTTATTATGTGGCTTCAAAATCTTATAATATTTTACGGTGATTGGTAATAAGCTTGTCTTAGTTAAGCTTGGCATCAATTTAAAGAAAGAAGAAAGCCCACCCTAGCAAGCATCGCTTTTGGTGTGCACCTGTTGAATTTTTTTTTCCTGTATTATATCTTTTTACAATAAATTACTAATTCTACTGGTTTACAAGGAGAGTTGCATAAGCAATAAAACAAGAGTTGATAACAACACCGAACCACATTATCGTTACAATCATCAATAAAACCAGGATCAGGCACGGATACAGCATCAATTATGTATTTCATACGTAATTTATCGAGTTGAAGAATGTTCAGCCTTTCACCATAAATTTTGTGGCAAAACGATCAGAATTACGATTTAAGGCATAATTTTTGAAATCAGAAAACATGGCAGCTTGGAACAACAGTTTTCCTATCGGTAAGAGGAATCCGACGAACGACAGAGAAACATTAGTAGGCAATAGTTGGGAACAAATTATTGCTGATACATCTTTTCAAATC
This sequence comes from Artemia sp. Qi Xiang Cuo, assembly GCF_049724085.1. Taxonomy (NCBI): domain Eukaryota; kingdom Metazoa; phylum Arthropoda; class Branchiopoda; order Anostraca; family Artemiidae; genus Artemia; species Artemia sp. Qi Xiang Cuo. The sequence continues at coordinate 3,016,180 of NC_142799.1, read as the reverse complement.
AGTTTCGTGCCATTTCAATTTTCCGCTCGTGCAGCACAGTTTTGGGGTTATAATCATAGGACAAGACTAATCATTCACATTTTTTTTATCAACAGATGTGACTATGGGACACAGTTTATACAATTATCCAGTAAGTTTATCGCAGATCATTTCTGGTCATCATTCTCGGTACGAACAAAAAGCTCCTCCCACTTATTTCTACATTAGCGGGTTAGTCTGTTTCCGTCAATCAATGAGAAATGGTTACAAAGTGCATTATTCGTAATAGCGGGTTTCCACTTGTTTCGTGTCCAAGAGAAATCTGACTTGTCTACCCGTGAAAAGATCTAATGCCGCTTATGTTTATATCTGCAAAAACGTTCTCTGGATCTGGAGCACTCGCACCTTGGTCCGGGTTTTTATAATGGGCGAGATAGGGTATGATCATACTGCTAATTCTATAAACTGTGCTATGGGGTCGCTCGGGCATTAATATCACATCTACCACTTTCCAGACAAGATATTTTTAGTTGCAATGATATTAGCCAAAAACCAGTTTTTACCAGCTCTTTGTTAATGAAAAAGCCAATGAAGCGGGTGTGATCATGATTCGAGTCCTAAAAGTGACAGCTCTGGTTAAAATTGACAGTTTCGTAAGTGCAAGGCAAGAGTTCTGTGTTATCCAAAGGTTGAAAATAGGATCTTTTAGTTTGACATACCCTACAAGAAAATTCCCTGACAAGTATCTGAGGATCCGACCCTTCCCCAGCCTAGAAATATTTTTAATAGAAACCTTCATATATTTATAGGCCATCAGGAGTATTCAGACTCCTATAAAGTCCATACTACAACATACATACTACATGCCAGGGAAAAAACTCCAGCATTTTTATGGGAGGGGAGGGGGCAAGAAGGGTCCATATCCGGGAAGTCAACAGGCATGGGATACATAATAATTTTTGTACTTATCGGTTATATAATAAACACTCGAGAATTTGTGACGCGCTCATAAGAAAAAAACTAGTCAAGCAACTTCTTTAACAAGACAATTTCTTTGGCTCGTTAGGCGAAAAGGGGTTTCTCACTCCGTGAACAATATTTCTGAAGATTTTTTGGGGTTGAGGGGCAAAAAAGGGTAACTAGGTTAGGTTATGTATTTAGAAAAACGAGCAAAAATGGGGTTCTTAAAAGCCAAATGAAAATACTGACAAAACACAACAAAGCGAATATTTTCAGGGGACAAACGTCTCTCTTCTTCAGCGCTAAACGAAAAAATATAATCAATGAGCGTGCCGAAGAAAAAAACAACAAAATAAACGCGGATAGCCAATGTGAATGTAAAAAAACAATAGAAAACACAAAATATAAATAGGACAAACGGGTCTATGGCCAGTAAATGAAAAGGAAGAAAAACAAACAAATATTTCACCCGTATCTAACAAGGCGTCTTCAGCGTAGAGAAAAAAATAAATAAACTAAAACTAAAAAATATACATAAAACTAAAATAGACTCACCTAAAAATAATATATACAATTACTTAACATTTACAATTTGAAGCTACCTTCGTGAAACCACCTCACAAAAGTAGCTGGATTAAACATTTTAAAACAACATAAGAACAAGGAATGAGTTATTGCGACAGAATTTTATGCAAAAAAAAAAAAAATATATATATATATATATATATATATATATATATATATATATATATATATATATATATATATATATATATATATATATATATATATATATATAAATACGACAAACGGGTCTATGGCCAGTAAATGAAAACGAAAAAAATAAAATAAATAATTATAATAATAAACCTAAGCGAATAGTAGCATCAAAAGCTTTCATAGGCAGCGCGCTAGCGCTGCCTAAGTAAAGAACGATGTGGGTACAATGTGTTTTTTTTTTTCTCCATACCTAAGCACTTCTTATCAAAGTAGCTGTCGTAGAAACTTCGAAATGGGCTCATTAGAATGGAAAATAGAGTGGCTTGTGCCCTTTTTAATAGTCTAAAGTGATTGGAGGGCCACTAGCCCCCCCCCCACGCCCATCATTCCTCCAAAAATTTCCAATCAAAATTTCTCGATAGCTATGCTGTTCAGCGTAATTGTTTTGAAGACGGAAAATATGTTTTTGTGGAGAGTACTATCCTAAACCTCGCGATGCACGGATTATCTATTTTGCTTTGAGGACGTGTAATAATGACATTAGCACAATGAACTACTTATTATTTTTTTATTTTAGAGTAGGGCACTTCATATGGAAGGGGTCGTCGAAGAAACTTAAACAGGCGCTCATTCGATTGGAAATTGAGAGTTCTAGTGCCCTTTTTAGTAGTCAAATGGGTTCGGAGGGCACCTAGCCCCCCCCCCCACGCCCCATATCGACCCAAACTCCCCCAATACAAAATTTGAGATAACCATGTTACTCAGAGTAATTGATTTATAGATAGAAAATATGTTTAGGGGAGGTTAATCTCCCCACAACCCTCCAGGCAAGGGGTTCAAATTATGCCCTGGGGGTAAGAAAGGTTTTTATAAACGGTATTCTCGTAAAAACTTCAAAAACGACTCATTCGATTAGACATTCTAAGGGCTAGTGCCCTTTTTAATAGTCGGAAGTGATTGGAGGGCAACTAGCCCCCCCACGCCCATCATTCCCCCAAATACATCCACTCAAAATTTTGAGATAACTATTTTGTTCAGCTTATTTGATTTCCACATAGAAAAATATCTTTTTGAGGAGGACACTCCCCCACAACCCTCAGGGCAAGGGTTGTAAGTTATGCCCTGGGGGCATATAAGGTTTTTAAAGAAGACGTTGTCGTAGAAACTTCAAAAAAAGCAATTCCCTATAGAAATTATGTTTTTGAGGAGGACACTCCCCCACAACCCTCAGGACAAGGGTTTTAAGTTATGCCCTGGGGGCATATAAGGTTTTTTATAGAAGGCGTTGTCGTAGAAACTTCAAAAAAAGCTCATTCGATTGGAAATTCAAAGGGCTAGTGCCCTTTTTAATAGTCTTAATAGTCGAAGTAATTGGAGGGCAACAAGCCCCCCCACGCCCATCATTCCCCCAAACACATCCAATAGAAATTTTCAGAAAGCCAATTTGTTCGGCGTAGTTGACTTCCAGATAGAAAATATATTTTTGAGGAGGACACTCCCCCACAACCGTCACGGCAAGGATCATAAGTTATGCCCTGGGGGCATATAAGGTTTTTATTGAAATCTTTGTCGTAGAAACTTGAAAAAGGGCTCATTCGATTTGAAATTCAAAGGGTTAGTACCCTTTTTAATAGTCGAAAGTTATTTGAGGGCAACTAATCCCCCCACAGCCCTCAGAGCAATGGTTGTAAGTTATGTCCAGGGGGCATATAAGGTTTTTATTGAAAGCGTAGAAACTTTAAAAGGGCTCCTTCAATTGGAAATTGAAAGGGTTAGTGCCTTTTTTAATAGTTGAAAGTGATTGGAGAGCGACTGACAATCGTCTCACGCCTACCATTTTCCCAAACACATCTAATCAAAATTTCGAGATATCCATTTTGTTCAACGTAGTTGAAAGTTCTTGAAATTAGGTTTTTTAGGATGATAAACCCCTCAGAGTTCTCAGTGCAAGGGTTGTAAGTTATGCCATGGGGGCATATAAAGTTTATATAGAAAGTTGTTATAAAAATTTCAAAAAGGGCTCATTGATTGGAAATTGAAATTGCCCTTTTTAATAGTCGAAAGTGAATGGAGAGTAATTAACCCCCTCTTACGCCCACCATTTCCCCAAACACATTTAATCAAAGTTTAGAGATAGCTATTTTGTTCAATGAAGTTTGAGGTTCTGGAGATTATGTTTTTAGGGAGGACAAACCCCCCGGAGCCCAAAGGGCAAAAGTTGCAAGTTCCTCCCTGGGAGCATACGAGTTCTTTATAAGTAGGATAATAGTAAAACTTCGAAAGGGGCTCATTCAATTCGAACTTTAAAAAGATAGTGTCCTTTGTAAAGTTCAAAAGTAACTGGAGGGTAACTAACCCCCCTCTCATGCCCACCACTCCTCCAAATACATCCAATCAAAATTTTATGATACCCATTTTGTTCAACATAGTAGAAAGTTCTGGAAATAAGGTCTTTGAGAATGACACCCTCCCCCAGCACTCTGGGCAAGGGTTGTAAGTTATGCCCCGGCGGCATATAAGATTTGTGTAGAATGTTTTGTCGTATAAACTTCAAAAGGGCTCATTTGATTGGAAATTCAAAGGGCTAGGGCCATTTTTAATAGTTTATAGTGATTGGAGAGCGACTAACTTCCTTCTCACGCACACCCCAAACACATCCAATCAAAATTTTGATATAGCGATGTTGCTTAACGTAGTTGAAATTTCTGGAAATTAGGTCTTGGAGGATGACAACCACCCTAACAGACCTTGGGGTAAGGGTTGCAATTTATGCCCTGGGGGCTTATAAGGTGTTTATAGAAAGCGTTGTCGTTTCCAAAAGGGCTCATTCGATTGGAAATCGAAAGGCCTAGTGCCCTTTTTAATAGTCGAAAGTGATTGGAAGGCTTGACATTTTTATAGTAAAGATTGAAACAAACACTACTTAAAAACAATAGGGAAATTTTTTCAAGACAGTGCAATTTAAATCGGTGAATATTTCGGCCCTATGTCCAAGGGCCGTCTTCAGCACAACATTAAAGAAAAAATATATATATATATAAACAACTTACATTAAAATACGAAGTTTAAAACTAAAAATGCTCTTAAAAACTTTTAAAACAGCCCCAGTATCCTTACTTCTACGAAGTTCAACCAGGACTGATAAGTAAAATGATGAGAGAGGATGAATTCATTCAAACGAAATAAAATAAAATTATTAACTGCAAGTTTTCAAAGCTAATCTTGCTTTTTTAGCAGGTAGTCTTAAAGACCTTTTTGTAACGGTTTCAATACTATTGCCAATTGGTTTAATAAAATATTTTGTTATATCATTTTCAATCAAATTTTAGCATAAAGAATTCAGTAAATATTCTCAAAAGTCCATGTTTAAGGAAATATTTTTATTTATTTTGAACGTAATTTCGATGGATTCCTGAACTACCTGTTATGTCTCCGAATCCCAAATAATGAGAAAAGATTTTCAAAAAGTACTGTGTGGCGGGGATTATTAAATGTATGGCTAGCTAAAGCAGAATCAAAGGAATTATTAAAACTATTAGCAATTAACGCTTTGTCTATGTCTTCTTTATGCTGGTGTATCCGTTTTTCTAGATTCTGATGAGTTCTGCCAACGTAGTAATTGCCACAATTCCTACATTAGTAATTCAGCAGATTTAGTTAAAAAACTTAATAACACAAAAATTTCAGAAAACACAATAGTTAGTAGTTTTGATATTGTTTCCATGTACATGAATGTAGATGTGGCTACTTCTGAGCAATTATTAAAAAGCAAAATAGAAGAAAATTATCACTCAATCGAAGACTCAGCGACAGGGATTGATTGCCAAGTTTTATTTAATCTTGTTAAAATTTGTAATAATTTTTCAATGTATTTTCAGTTTCGTGATTCTTTTTATCAGCGAATAAATGGGTTACCAATGGGAGCAGCTCTATCCGGCTTATTGGCTAATATTTATGTCGAGAACCTTGAAAATTGGGCATTAAATTCTTATTTTTTAAAACATGTCTATTGGGGTCGTTACAATGGATGACGTAATTTCACTTTGGAATTATGGGGAAAATGAACTTCGGGGTTTCCTAGATCATCTTAATACTTATGACAGAAATTTGCAGTTTACCCTAGAAATTGAAATTGAAAATAAACTAACATTTTTAGATGTGTTAGTTATCCGTAACACTAATAATTTTGATTTTACTATCTATAGAAAACCAACACAAAACAATAGGTATGTTCATTTTAATTCAAATCACCCCCCCAAAAGTTAAAAAAGCAGTTATAACTTCTCTGATTGACAGTGCCCTGAACATTTGTTCCGATTCATACATAAAAGCAGAAATAGATTTTATAAAAGATATTCTTTCTGGCAACGGATACCTCATTCCTCTTGTCAAAAATACGATTAACCGTAGATTAAAAAGACATTTTTGTAAAATCAACGATATTTCGCAATGTGAAGCTCCGGAAAAACCCTCCAATATAATCTATCTTCCGTACATCCCAAGAATCCCAACAAAAATAAAAAATATTTGCACAAAAAACAATCTGTATTTAGTTTTCACTAATAATTCTAAAATCACAAATTTCTTAAACTCCGGTAAAGATAAGACTCCAGTTACTCGCCAAAGAGGGGTTTATCAAATACCATGCGATTGTGGCAATTACTACGTTGGCAGAACTCATCAGAATCTAGAAAAACGGATACACCAGCATAAAGAAGACATAGACAAAGCGTTAATTGCTAATAGTTCTAATAACTTCTTTGATTCTTCTTTAGCTAGCCATATAATAATAATAATAATAATTTAATTACCCACCATCTACAAAAAGATTATAGTGGAGCACAACAAAAAAGAAAAAGGAAACCAACTTTAAAAAAATAAAAATAAAGATACGAAACTCAAACAAATGCAGGTGAAAAACGACGTCTCATCAATCTGACTTTGAACACTGAATTGTCCCGAATGTTCGACCATTGCTTGGATGGCTCCGGAAGTCCATATTTTTCCAGTCGAGAATTCCTGTATTGCTTGGATATATACAGTAAACATTTTGCATACTTATAGTAGCACTTTCGGATTTTTTCACAGTCTCTCACTGTCAGCACATGGGATGCACCGGCAAGGTAGATTACATGTGGCTGGCAAACTGAACGATAAATTGAGGCTAAGAATTTCCTGGAGTAGCGACCGTGATTCGGCACTACAGACCCGTAAGCACGTTTATTGGTGGTGGTTGTTTGTTTGACGATGGATTGCCTGGTTTTACTGATCGTTTCTGCAATCTTGATACCCAGATATCGTAGCTCAGACACTGCAGGGACTGCATGATTGCCGAGGGTCACAGATTCACTTTTAGGTGTGTTGAAGGTTAAAAACTCGCACTTCTCTATATTGATAGAGAGCCCGATAGAAAGAAAGCTTCTCTCATTAGTAGTGATTTGGGGATAAAACAGATAGTCCGGGAATCAATCGAAATTAGGCTCAAAATAAATAAAAATATTTCCTTAAATAGGGACTTAGGAGAATATTCACTGGATTCTTTATACTCAAATTTAATTAAAAATCATCTAACAAAATATTTTATTAAACCAATTGACAATAGTATTGAACCCGTTACTAAAAGGCCTTTAAGATTAGCTGCTAAAAAAGCAAGATTAGCTTTTAAAACTTGCAGTTAATAATTTTCTTTATTTCGTTTGAATGAATTCATACTCTCTCCTCATTTTACTTATCAGTCCTGGTTGAACTTCGTTGAAGTAAGGATGCTGGGGCTGTTTAAAAAGATTTTAAGAGCATTTTTAGTTTTAAAGTTCGTGTTTTAATGTAAGTTGTTTATATATATATATATATATATATATATATATATATATATATATATATATATATATATATATATATATATATATATATATATATATTATTTCTTTAATCTTGTGCTGAAGACGGCCCATGGAAATATGGACAAAATATTCACCGATTTAAATTGTACTGTCTTGAAAAAAATGTCCCTATTGTTTTTAAGTTGTGTTTGTTTGATATGGAAAGGCAGTGTGGTCTTCGTCAATATTTACGTCTAGTAAAGATTGATGTGGGTATATTGTATTATTATATTTTGTTGTTGTTGTTGTTTAGACCAGGGCACTTCGTATTGAAGGAGTTGTCGTGGGAACTTCAAAAAGGGCTCATTCGATTGAAAATAGAAAAGGCTGATGCCCTTTTAATAGTCACTGATTGGAGGACAACTAATCCCACTTCCACTCCCACCCTCCCACGCCCACCCTCTCATTTGCCCATTTTGTTTAAAAACTAAATTATGCCTGAAGATTAAATCAAAATGCACTGTGATAATGCTAATTCCCAATAAGGCATCTCAGCAGTATCCCAAAAACGACTGAGGGTATTATGTTCAAACTTTTGGGGCTATTTCTGCTCTTAAAACTTAACCAAATTAAAATAGCGTAAGTGTATTCAAGCTATCAAAGAAAGTAAACAGATCTTTTTGCTAATGGTATCAAGTTTTCCATGTCAGATCAACTAGAGGAGGTATAAAACTAAATTAAACAGTACTATTTGTGTCCAGATTTTTAAAAGGGTGTATGTAGTTAAAAATTGCTGAAAATTTTTCTCCAGCATATAAATAGCAGGCCCAACTATAAAGTCTTAAAAAACTAAAAGATTTAAAGTATAAAAAACTTTTTCCATAAAATAAGTTTTTCAAAGAAAAGTAAAGAACTCCATTAAACAAAAAATGAGCAAAAATAAAATCAAATAATCTACGAAGCGTGAAACTACCACAAATCAGCATCGATAATAAATAAATGAAACCCAAAACGAACAGAAATTACAATAATTAACCGAGTCAAACTCCAAACGAGCAGAAATTAACATAAGTTGGGCGCAAAACCCTTATGCTTTCCCAAGGCCAGAACAAAATTTGCACTTTACTGAAATAACACATAATATGCATTGTCAGTTTAATATACATATACGGATATTTAGTGATCAAAATGTTAATATTATTTGATTTATTAAAGTTATAAAAGTAAAAACATGTATATTTTTTTAGTAAAAGTGCAAATTTTGTTCTGGCCTTGGGAAGGCATAGGGGTTTTGCGCCCAACTTATGTTAATTTCTGCTCGTTTGGAGTTTGACTTGGTTAGCCTAATTATTGTAATTTCTGTTCGTTTTGTGTTTCATTTATTTATTAATGCTGATTTGTGGTAGTTTCACGCTTGGTAGATTATTTGATTTTATTTTTGCTCTTTTTTGGTTTAATGGAGTTCTTTACTTTTCTTTGAAAAACTTATTTTGTGGAAAAAGTTTTTTTAATTAATACATATAATAAGCAGTTCTTTTCATCTTGAGCTTTCTTGATTTTGACTAGGAGTTTGACTAGGAGTAAATGATTTTCTTAAATTTTGTGGCTCTTAGTTTATACATAAGTTACTTAATATTATTAATATTTTTTTTTAAATATGTGAAGTACCAAACTATTTTATTAAATTCTTAATTAAGCCACTTTATAAAAAAGGTGATAAAAGTGATTGTGGTAATTATCGAGACATTAGTCTGGTCTCTGTAGGTAGTAAATTACTTAGTAATATGATACTTTTTAGACTGAGAGATGCTGTAGACAAAGTTTTAAGAAAAGGTGCGGTTTGTGCGGTTTTAGAAAAGGTAGAGGATGTGTTGACCAAATTTTCACTCTTAGGTTAATAATTGAGAAGTGCCTAAGTTTTCAAACACCTTTGGTCCTCAGTTTTATAGATTATGAGCAAGCGTTCGATTCTATTGAAAGAGAAGCTTTAGTAAAGGTTTTATCCTTGTATGGCATACCAGATAAATACATTACAGTGATTAGTGCTATGTACAATAATAACACTGCTGCGGTTAAGATAGGAAATGAGGTTAACTGATTGTTTTATATTAAATCAAGAGTTAAGCAGGACTGTTTTCTATAACAGTTTGCACTTAGTATTTCTATTGAATTTGTTTTATTAATAGTATGAAATGCAGTTAGAGACAAATAAAACAAATGTGGAGGAAAGTGTCTCCTGAGCTTAGATTATGCTGTCGATTTAAGCATTCTAGATGAAAGTATGAACAAAAATGAATGAAGTTTTAGATGTTTTGCGAGTTCAGGTTGCTAATATTGGTTTGAAAATTAATGTTAGGAAGACTAAGTCACTAAGGCTAGGAATAAGTGAAGATGAAAAGGTGACGTTGGGTAATGAAAAGATTGATCAGGTGGGCAGCTTCACTTACCTTGGTAGTATTATCAGTAAAGATGGTGGGAGCAGTGATGATGTTAAAAATAGAATAGCCAAGGCTCAGGGTGTTTTTTCACAGTTAAAAAAAGTCTGGAAGAATAGGAAGATAAGTCTGCAAACCAAGATTAGAATCTTAGAAGCTACAGTGATGACCGTGGTCAAATATGGCTCTGAAGCATGGACACTCTGAAAGGAGGATGAAGATTTGCTAGATGTTTTCCAGAGAAATTACTTAAGGATTGTTCTGGGTACCCGGCTGACTGACCGTATTTCAAACAATAGGGTATACGAAAAATATGGTTCAATACTGCTCTCTGGGTCTATAATTGAAAAAAGGTTGAGGTGATTAGGGCACATGTTGGAGATGAAGGATAACAGATTGCCAAAAATTGTTCTTTTTGGCCAGCCATGTAGGGCTAAACGGAAAACTGGTCATCTCCGTCTTGGGTGGGAGGACGTCATAAAGAAAGATTTAAAGGACATGGTAACTTCGTGGGCGGGTGTAAAAAGGGAGGCTTTGAATAGATTGGGGTGGAGGAGGAGCGTGCGTAGCTGTGTTGGCCTCAGGCGGCTTGGTGCTGCGATGAGTTGTTAGTAGTTTAGTAGTAGTAAGGGAAAGTAACTCTTTTTTCTTTCTCTCTTCTAAAATTGTAAGAACAAAAAGAATTTCCCAACCTGATATTATTCCTTGAAATTTCATACTTAAATTTGAGATACAAGATTGACAAACAGTAATTTCAATGGAGGGTTGTTTTCATCCACAATGCTGATCAACAAAACTTTTTTGCTCCCTAGAACACGATTGTTGATCAGCATTATATCGTCAGAACAGATTATTGATCAACAACGTCGCGAGAAAATTCCTTTAGATTAATAAGCTAGCCTAATAACTGCCATATCAACTTTTGCAATGAAATTACGGAGATCAAACTATTTTTCACCACATCCTTTTTTTGCTACATGACTAAAGGACAAACTTTAGAGGGCAATACAACCCTGGTCTTTTAGATAGTTTGACAACCTTGCCATATGAACCAAGAAACGCTTTTAACATGAAAAGGTGTTACTATTTTAATAAAAGGGAGTCCTAATATTTCAAGAAGTATAATAAATGTCTTCTGGCCGAAAGTATTACGGTTTAATAGATTGCAGCAGAGAAAATATCAGGAATTCCCTACTTTCATAAGTCGCACCATGTGGTGCGTGCCGCTACGTGGCTTAAGAGTACTACGCTTGGCTCGAATTAATGCAACGTGGTGGAAATGTGCCTCACTATTGCCCACTGAGCCTGCATGGCGAAACAAGTGGGACTCTGAGACGTACACTGGGTAATAGGGAGTAGATAATCCATATGAAAATATGTTTTTGAAACCAGGTTAACAACAATTTACCACCAATTACTGTATTTGGTCAAGCTCATCTAATGATTTGACTGGAGTTCGAGCTGTTAAACTAATCTATAAATCATGTTAAAGATAATAAATTAAGCTATGAAGTAATTATTACATTTAATGTTTTATCCTTTTCAAGGTCAATTCATATAGGCTAACTAGAAACCTTAGTAATTAGTCTTGCGCGCAATGAGCCTTTACCGAATTAAATGGCTGAACATTAATCTTTTAGCTCTAGCAATTAATTTTCGATCAGATAATTAATTTGTATTAGACATGGCATGGTATCTGAGTCTGTCAGTTATATTAAGCCAGATAACAAGCTAAGGCCCATTCACAATGAACAATTCACTAATACTGCACAATTAGAAATCTTTAGTTTGAGCCAATTACAACTTTCTTAAATTTTTTGAGCCAATCAAAAATTTTACGAAAAATTATGATTGGCTCAAATTAGCGCTAGCTAATTTCCAGTATTAACAAAATCTCATTGTAATTAGCTTTAAGTAGTTTTACGATTTCTGTCGCACAGATCTTTATAATATATAATATAGCCGAAATATTATCTTTTTTATGTTACTAGCGATCCAATGGCAGTGTTCAGAACTATTTTGTTTGGGTAAACATACAAACATATTTGCCTAATTACAGGTAATTTGATAAATATGGGAATATAAAGTATAAAATGGCAAATTTTGACTGAAAGCTTGAGATTCCAGAAGCGGAGTTTCTTTCCCTAAATGGCAAATATTGTTTTTTTATATATATATATTTTTTTAAACATCAACGCTAATCTGCCTTTTTTTTATTAAAGTAAAAAGAACAGCTAAATTAAATGTGATCTTTGAATTGGTTAAGTGGAAACTTGCACAACCATATACATCTTAAAAATTAAGAAATATCAAGAATTCAATTTTGAGTGAAAAAAACCTCCATTTGCAGTTATGCAGTTTTTGGTATTAGCAGGCGCGAGATTTAAAAAATAAAGGAACGTGGGTGACAAATTCCGAAAAAAATGGTCTTAAACGATTGCACAAAATAGCTTAAGAAATAGATAAAAAGCATAATATTCGACATATTTTCAAGCTTCAATGCGACTTGAGAAGCGCGGAGGAGTAGAAGCGTCCGCAGCCGTTTTGACCTAAGGTGACTTGGTGCTTTTATAAGCTGTCAGTAAAAGATACCAGTGTTCCAACTAGCTCTTTTATAATCCGTTAACCGTCGGAAAATTTCCCGCACAAAATCCGTAGATGGTATTTCGGACTCGGTAAAATTCTCCGTAGACCACTAGGTGCCACTAAAGTCTTATGGTCCCAGTAAATGACCGCAAGTAGTAACCAAGGTACTACTTTGCGTACGCCCCCGTACCAAACAGGTTTCTGGTAGGTATAATCTGGTTTGTTGAGTACAATCTGGTTTGGTGGGTATAGTCTGGTTTGATGGGTATAGTCTGGTTTGGTTTTTCAAAGAGAGTGACTATCCCCATGCATATAGGTAAACATTTCTACAGGGCTTTACACCTTTTCAAAGAGATTCAGAGCTCCCTCACATGGCCTTCTGGATTTGCGCGAAGCTATAGTAATTTCTATGTTATTCTGGACCTTGTATACACCTTTTCAAAGAGATTCAGAGTTCCCTCACATGACCTTCTGGATTTGCTCGGAGGTATAGCAATTTCAATGTTATTCTGGACCTTGTATACACCTTTTCAAAGAGATTCAGAGCTCCCTCACATGACCTGGATTTGCTCGGAGGTATAGCAATTTCTATGTTATTCTGGACCTTGTATACCCCTTTTCAAAGAGAGTGAGTATAACTTGATTGGTGGTTAGTATTTGAATAAAAGGAATAGTTTTCTTTACAATTCATATTTGTCAGAGAATTGAATTCGAAAAGAATAGTTTATTTGCGAGGATATTAGTAGAGGATAAAATGAGGGGTGTATTTACATAATTGGAGATTAATGATGGAGTTGACAACTTCAGCGGCGAAATACGATTACCCAATACGGCCGTGGAAATAACTGCTGGTTGTAGACTATGTCTTGAATGGGACAGTATGTATGCTAGATACGTGATATCATTAAGCAAATTTAAGCAGGAGGAGCAGCTATGTTTTTCTGGAAAAGTGAATATTCTCCATATAAATAAATTTCGGTGAGCATTATATGTCCTATCGAAATATATTGATGAGAACAAAATGCATCAGTGAATATTATTATTGTAATTATGTTCAATAAAATTGTTTCTAAATCAATGGTTTTTTTTTCTTTCTATAGTAGACTAGCGTATATTTTATAGAGTAGAAAAAAAATTCTGGTTAGTCTGAAATTGGCAGTGAGAGAGTTAGGACTCTAAAAAATGGATAGATTCGAGAAAGAACGAATCATGAGGAATCTAGTTCTTATGGAAAAACATTTGATTCTAGATGACATATTTCTAGAGTTGTCTATTCAAAGGAAGATATTTTCTCGGGGAATGCTTGTCGATATAATGAAAACTGATTCTCCATCATTAGACTATTGTATGAAGCTTCTACTTTGCGGTCCGAATGCATTTACACAATTCATTGATATATTGAATACAAGGCGGCAAAATTATATTATGGATATGCTTTTAAACATTAGTTTAGAAATTTAGGACTTTTTTTCATGAGAAAGATGGTGCTCAAGGATTATTTACTCCTCTCTCTCTCTCAGACAATTTTTGTTGTTCCTAGCTCAGTTTCATTGTGGCAGTGAGAGTGTCAACACATGACAAAGTGTTCCATACCTGTCAACTATGTATGCACTCACTAGGCAGCTGGTCATCATGTGATAATTGCACAATGATTGATGAATATGGTGAAAAGTTTGGATTATGCAAACCGTGTAAATTGCATAGAGGATATGCTGTTCAAATTAAAGGTTGTAATTCCTGTCGTGAAGAGGTGTGTGACTCTCATCCTAGAGGTCAACTATGCTCCAATTGTCATTATGATAAATGTAATCAGTGGGAGAATACATATCCCGGTATGATTGGAAAGGATCCTAAGCGTGATTTTAGTTTATTACTAAGAGATTGGTATCGTCGTGGTTTTAGATTGTTCTGGGACGAGGAACCAGGTCAGCGGTTCAACTGTTGGAACAACAAAAGAATATGGTTTCTACGTCATCGTTGTGAAGACAATGGGTGTTATGATTATAAGCCCACTGATTTTTATTTGGCTATGACGGAATGTGATTCGACACTTGAGGACACTGTTGTGTTGTGACACTGTTTATGAAATTGCTTCAAATAAGCAAATTGAAACATGTGAATTCTATAGAATGAATGAGAATAGTATCATTGACTATACAAAGAGATATGACAAGAGTGAAGTCATGCTCTATTGTAGAAAATGTGACCCTGACATTGCAATACATCAGGATCAGTACACTGTGAATGCAGATAATATACCTGCACTAGTTGTTGTCGACAAATACCAAGCAGTAGATGAAATCTAAAGAGTAGAAAAGTCGTTTTTTCATTTATATAAATTTTTCTTACTAAATAATTTCACATATATTTTTAGAACATTTTATTCTTAGGACACTAAAATCAATATTAAATATGCTTGTAAGTATATTCTCCACTAGAAAGTCGTTCAATCGAGGTAAGTCAACGTAGATGTCGAGAAACTGCTTGTAGGTGAAGCCACGGCTTCTGAACATGAAAAAGAGTAGTGCATGAAAGGTAAATGTCTTAGTCGTTAAATCTTGTGCTCTTCGTTGATTTTGAATAATGCTCTTCCCCCTGCTTTCGATAAAGTTTATGATGTGGGGTGTGTAAAAGTTATACCATAGACCAAGAGGGTAGAAAAAATCAAGGTTTTTCGCATTTTGAAAGATGCATAGCCAATGACTGGTCTTCAAAGTCGATGGACTGTTACGTATTAACAATGATTAGGGTATTGTTAACACTTGGAATTTTTTCAATGAAGTCCGAAGGTATGCAATAGGACTTGTACTGGGACATGTACGGATTCATACTAAATAAATTGATTATTTGGTTTGTGTTCATGGTGCAAGGTCTAGTAGAACACTGCTGTAGGGTGTTATTTCCAAAAAGGTTGCAAGTTGACTCAGTAATATTAGCGTGAAACTCTCAGTCAGAGCATTTACAAATGTACACTCTAAACGTAAATTCCCAGTTCGTACTATACTCATATCCTGTGTGCCTGACAAGTCCAAAACAATAACCCCATGAAAACAATAACCAATGATAACAAACATTGAATTGGTTATTCCATTTTCAAATAGTTGAGAGTCATGATCTAGGGATTGCATGGTCAACTCGTACAGAGTTCTATAGGATTTTTTTTCAAATGATAGTGTGTACAGTGGAATACTATTCACCTGGAACACATGCCTTGATAGACCGAACAAATTAAAATCGTGGGCGGACTCAGTCCAGGACCAAACAGCACTGCCACTCTTTACAAAGGCCAAAGCCAATATTCATAAGATTTTTCCATTGATAAAAGATGAATCAGCTCAAATGCGAGAACCGGCGGCAACTTGACGTTGACTGGTGATTGTAGGGGGGACCAGAAATTAAATTTTGTTATCAGTGCTTCTTAGATTTCCCGTTACCAATGCAACAGAGCTCTGAACTTGTTATTTTCGGACATGAAAAATTGCCTATGTGATAATGACATTTTCATTGGGTGCTGCAGGAAGTTCTTTTCTCAAAATGAAATTTAATGGTGCCATCTGTAACTGTATGTCAATCTTGATGTTGGGGGGTAGCCATTGGGATATACTGAATATCTCCTGATTTAATTTTCCAAACAGATGATACTCCTGGGTCACTGTAGTAGTCAAATCACCGTCTGTATCAACACCTGTTCGATATTCATAGCCCAATGATTGTCCTATCAACTCCTTGTAGGCCTTTGGTGTCTTCATCATAAATTGTATGTAGCTTGCATAGTATGATAAATTATTGCTAGTGCTCACCAATGATCCATTAATAAATACATTAATTTTTTTGAATAGGTTGTGTAGAATACAGCTTTCATAGGACAGACCATCGCCGTTTTTTGGAGTTGTATTATCCGAATTTTTCATAACCATAACATTTAAATCAATAAATGTTGATGATAAATCAATGAAATAGTCTTCATTGGAAAATATTTGAAAGTGTATATTTTCCGAGAGGGGTTGTTGGGGGTGCAACTGTTCATAGTAGCCATACTTGACACTGACATCAACATTTTCAGCATTGAATAGATTCAATGAGGAACTGATTGACTGATATGATTCCTTGTGGTGGAGATAAGTCATCTTAAGAGAAGAAATCCTTCTTTGATCTAACAGTATTCTTCTTTTTCTTCTTCTTCTGCTTATTGGTCTTGCTTGTTTTAGTCCTCAAAGTCCTTGTTGATGTCATTTGCTTCCTGCCTGGGTGAATACTGATAAGTGACTGACGCGAACGCATCCTTTTCAATCCCTCCCCATTTTGTCGAGATTTTAGTTGCTCACCAACGGCTCTTGCTGAAGATCTAATATTTTCCTTAACACTCTCCTTGAAATTCTTGCCCGACCCCCAGTCCTGTAATGTGGAGACGGCAAAATTTGATGCAACAGGTACAACATATTTTCTGTCAAGGGTTAGTGTTGAACGAAATAGCCTAGTGAACCAACTACTAGGACCTTAGCCAAACTTTGTAGAACGCCAATTATAGCAGTCCAATCTATTCCCTATTTAACATGGAGTCAAAGCACCAACATAATAATCGATATCGAGACAGACAAATGGAATTCTCCTATTGTTCATTTTAGGTGATTGTGCTGTCGTTGACAATGGGTCTAAAATGACATGTAATTACTGCTAAGCCTTTTGTTATTGCTAGAGGATCACCCAATTCACTTCTTAGTGTTAACTGACAGAGTTCCAAATACGAAGTGTTTACAGGAACATACTGAAGATGTTTTATATTATAGTGATGAACAAGTTCATGAGTTGTTTTTCGTTCAAGAACACGTAGGAGGGGGACATTTGAATCACCGACTCTCGATGTTTCCACAAAGGATGCATAGAGAAATATGCAAGAGTCCGAGGCGAAACCATGTGGATAATCAGCAAAAATAACTTGATCCATCCCGTAAACGGTGCCAGAATTTTTCCCATTGATCATATTCTTTTTAAAGCCAAGAACGTCTCGCAGATTATAACTGAGAATAATTATTTCGATGTCAACAGCTGAGGTAATATAAATTCTATCATGCTTCAATGAATAATTAAAATGGAATGTACCATTCCTACGATATAAGATTTTTCTATTCATTTCACAACACAAATCTCCCATAGTATCATATTCAATATATTTCAATTTGGCATGTGGATAGTCACTAGATTTAAGTGCTTCAACCCATTCATAGTCGACATAGTTCAACCCTTTCATAGTCCAATCTAGTGGTATAACTTTTATATCATAGACACGATCCTTTCTCAGGATGTCATAGGTATTTTTGATAATAGAGTCGACAAGAGCCACTCCATATGCACCGTCAAATTTGATGGCCGGAGAGAGTTTTGTCCAAAAATCACTTATCGTATTCAAGTCATTGTAGAGAGGATCGGAAACGTTGGACATGAATGTTACATAGAAATCATTGGGCATTGACAATATCTCAACGTCGATACAAAATTCAAAATCAGAATTATGTCCTAGCCCTCAAAACAGTAACTGTTCAGTACACCTATGAACACTTGCCTTTACTTTCTTTCAATTTTGGTATTTTCCAATAGCCGCTTTAAAAGCTTTCAATTCATAGTCATAAAAGCCACCGAGACTCTCTTCATCTTTGGTATCGCGCAAACGATAAGTTATGGGTCTAGTGTCTAGGATTTTTGCCACTTTAAAAATCTCTGTGGACCACAAGTAATTCCCCTTTTCAAAAACTTTAGTTGTTCTATTATTTCGAACAGTATCACCAACATTGAATTTATTTTTCTTCTTGACAATCGTTTCATTGGAATACTGTTTAAGAAAGGTGTCAATTGTATTATGATCAGAATAATGAACTTCCGTTGGTGTAAAGTTGGACAATGATCGATAAGGTCGTTGATTATAAATCAACATGATTTTATCTAGATCATGAATTAAATCCGATGTATTTTTCAATGTACAATATCTTGAAATTAAAAGTCGAATAGTACTTATCAATCTTTCGGCCAATGCAGCCTTTATAGGGCCGTGAATATGATAGAGCAGTGTACTATATTTCGCTAGTAATTTTACAACATGGGGATTAACAAATTCACTACGGCGATCCGTTTGAATTTTTTTATATGAATTTTGTTCGAGAATACTTTCAATGACCTGTTCAACTTCAACACCTCTCTTTGATCGCAATGGAATTACATGTGCATGGCGACTAAAAACACTGATTCCTAGAACATTATGCTTGCACGGTGTATTGTAATTTTGTGTAATCTCACCTAGAGTCAGGGGATTTTATTGCAGTGTATGCAGCAGGTGAAAGGCTTTAGTTTTCGCTATTAATTATAACGAATTATCTAATTTCTATGCAGAGTGTAAATTGATTCATTTTTTTAGATAGTCTTGCTAACTCTTAGTCTGGACACTAGTGAATTTGGAAAAACTCGTGGGTGACCTTAAACTACCCGCCTCCCCAATATTTTCATAAACACCTTTCAGAACTTCAACCATTTTGAACGTAAACACGTTGTGTAACGTCCGATACCCTGTTGTATACTGGCTGTTGGTGGTGGTGGTGACGTTGACTTGATTCGTTTTCGCTTTTGTCTAGCTATTAGTGGTGAGCTAGTATTTTCCAAAATTGATTTAAAATCTTCTTCTTCAAGTTCATTTTTTAATGGTGTCAATGTTGTTGATGATGATGATGATGATGCATGTTTATTTAATTTTTTTTAGAATTTGTCTATTGCCAATAAGACTTTTGGGGAAGTTTAATGTATTTAGAAAGTTGTATAGATGAGTGTCAAATGATAATAGTCCTTTACGATTTGTAACCATGTCATAGATTAAATCAAGTAGATTATAGCTCTTGTCCTGAATTATAATCCCTTCCCCATTGCTCTCAACTTGAATATGATCTTGACCACTTTCCAAGAGATAGGCTAGGAGTCGTTTACTTTGTTCATGCCAAGTTAGGGGCATTGGGTCTCCAATTTTAGATACAGTTTAATCCAATTCCTCCTTCTTTAATTGTGTTCCAGCAGCAGCAGACTCCTGAGGAGATGATTCTTTTTTGGGATCAGCAGCAGCAGCAGCAGTGGGCTTTGATCGAAAGGGCTTGTGTTTGTCCACTCGGCGAAGTGCAACTTGAAGTAAAAGCAGTTTTTTATCATCTTGAGTATGTTCATTATCAAAGAATTTACTGAGATTATTCTCAAAGTGTTCGACGGGGGAGAAAGCGAGTTCCACTGGAGTCAATTTATAGGGTTTTGCCATTCTCACTAGAGAAAACTGTTTAAAAGTCCTGCAATTATTGGCAGTAAAAGTGTAAAAAAGCTACCGCCCGCCTGAAGAAGTCGTTTCCTTTTAAAATTCTTTCCTTTCTTTTTAGAGGCCAATGTACGTACAATGGAACGATGTTGCTTTGCCTGTTGCTTAACTACTTCTGGCAGTTGAACATTACCCTCGGTCAAATTTAAACAAAGTTCGGATATTAGATTAATGAAATCATTGTCAATACCGTGTTTGAGTATTGCTTTCCTAAGCGGAGGTTTTGAAGTGCTTAGAACTGAAAACAAATGTCTATTTTCATTTAGTTTCTTCAATGTCATTATAGTGACTAATAGGTCTTTTTAGACTTCACAGGGAGATATACTGTAATTTCATTGTCGAAAATATCTGTGACTACACGCAGATCCTCGGGTGTATTTTGATTAAGATCCAATAGGATATAACCGTGGGGTTTATTAGTTGCCTGATTGTATGCCGAGAGCAGAGGGGCACCTGGATAGATTTGTTTATTGAGGGTTATTAGCGAGCTAGAATCACGAACAACTCTGTAGATGATATAGTAGGTGCAGTTCAATGCAAGTGTTCACATACCTTTGGTCTGATGAAAGAGATTGTGTATAACCAGAGTAACGGAAATATGTTCATGATGAGAGCAAACAGTGAACAATTGCAGCATTTCCTGGGACCATTGTTCAATAGATTCAGCCAGATGATCAATGATCAGCCAAGAGTTTGGTTCAAAAATGCTGAAAACATCAAGTCCCTGTATGAATTGTATCTGCACCAAACCCGTGGTGGTGGTAGTGGCAGCAATTAATTTTATTTTATCATATGACACCTACCAAATACTGTAACAATAGTAGATTTTTTTCGGCTTTTCCACAAACATTTTATCGCAATTTTTAATTATTTTAGTTAAAAGTGTTGTTCTTCCCGACATTGACGGTCCACACAGAAATGATCTGAATGGTATTTTAAATTGATGCATTTTCCCTTCAACAGTTCACCTGGACAACTAACTGTAGACTATAGTTGTCTAATGACTAAATAATTTCCCTATTACTACTCCGTTCAAGAATAATAATTAGAAGAAGAAGAAAAGGAATAATATTTATATTTACTACTACTCCGTTCAAGAAGAAGAAGAAGAAGACGAATAAAGAATCATATTTTCTTTTATTATATACATAGAAAAAAAAGTAACAATACATTGAAAAAAAAACACATTAAACATGAAAAAATACGCTTTTTTTTAAATTTATTTATAATAAAAATACAACATTTACATAGACACACAGAGAAAAAAAAACACTTAAATAAATTCACTTTTTTTTATTCATAGAGAAAAAAATACAACATTAGATTAAAGCACTTGAAAAAAAAAATTTCACTTTTTTTTAATGAAACATTTACAAAAAAAAATCTGCTCTAAGTAAAAAAAAAGATAACTTTGATAGTGGCGGTGCGCCCCCGCTGGCGCCCCCCCCCCCGGGCCGCGAGGCCCCCCCCCCAAAGTTTTTAGGAAATAATTTACAGGACTTTATTTAAACCGAGACTTTCCCTATGGGTAACACATTCGGCCCGGTCTGAAGTTTAATAGTGACCAAGGGGTGGTCACACCGTCTTGACAAACATAGACCTTGTCGGAAATGGTACTCATGGCAATTGCCTTTACATTTACAGTAAAGTTTCTGTAGTTGAGAGAAGGAATTGCCAACAATTTGGCTCGTGGAATTGTATTTTCTACAATACAATTCCTATAAATGTCCATGTTGAAAGTCTTATCCACTCAGCGTTTGGGTACTCCTTTGCAACGTTTCTTGATTTCCTCGTCGTGTGTCTGTATAAAGTACACCTTCGGACTTACAAACACACCACGGGAAATCATGTCGCTTCCCTTTTCACATTTACAAAATAAAAGCTGATTTGGCGCCCGAAATTTCAGTAGCGCAGGGTATAGCCTACCCCAATTAGTGTAGTACATCCGTGAGCTGATAATTTCACCGTGCGCCAAATCATCAATTAGATTTGGGGTTTTTACCTTTAACAGTAGAGAATCCGTGTCCCCGTAGAAGACCTTCTCCGGGCACTGTACCCTAGCCACATTGTAGTAGAATTCCAACATGAGCTTTTTGAGATCTCCAAGATCGCACTGCCTTCAGCAATATTTTTATTTAAGACAATGTGTCTTTTTTTTATTCAAAAGTACCATGTCCGGGCCAATGTTTGTGAATGGAGTGTAATTTGGATCGGCAATAATTCGAGCACATTGTTCGGGATTGGTCACGACGTCACAACGATTCCTCTTGGGAACACTCTCACACATTTTGCTGAAAGCCGAATTCAAAATTAGTTTATGAAGTTCTTTTTCGGCTTTCGTCTGCGCTGCAGAACGTTTGTTGACAAAGGTGTCAACAAACGTTTTCAAATAGGGTTTTTGACTAAACTGAAGTGCTCTGTGAACCTTTGTGACGTTGAAACCGTTGTTGCACATCCATTTTAAAGCTACATGATGTACAACTATGTTTTTTTTGCAGAAGGTCAGCAATAAGTTTTTGTTTTGAAGGTGTCCAATGCACTCCGTCCACCTTGTCTAAACACCTATTGCGAGGGCTCAAAGACTCCCTAGTAACAGGTCTATTAATGAATGGGAAAGCAAAATCCTTTACTGAATCTTGAAATTCGACAGGTATCTCCCCATCAATTTCAAAAAACCATCCCACCGGGCCAGTCTCCTCAACACTGTTAATGTTGGGGAAATGGGGAGCTTGAGGGTCATTGAGCCATTTATAGTCACCACAAGGTAGCGCATAATGGGACATGGCTGAGGGGTAGAGAGAATTCATATTAAGGAAAACTGCATCCGATTTTGTCCCCGTTATCTCTCCTGTTGGATCAGTTTCCAAGATAGGATCCCCGTGAAAAACAAAACCCCCCCTCATTGACCTTTCTATGAAAAGGTACTGATCAATGTCAGTGATTAGCCCAATTTTTTCCCCACTAATTTTTAGGATAAGGTCCATCACTAGATGAGGAGATGAAAAATAATAGCCCAACTCAAGATTAAACTCCTCATAGATTTTGTCAGTATTTTTACACATAATGTCTAACAGGGTTAACACGTCATTCGAAAAATGCAGCTTGCAGTAGTCAAACCCGTTTTTACACCCTTTCTCTGTCCAAACTTTTTTTTAGCAAAACTGTATTCCTCGGGGGTGCAACTGCGATTATGAAGACTATCGTAAAACGATTCAATTCAAGGAATAGTTTCCTTGGCGAATCTCGACATGGAACAATAATAATCATAAGGATATATCCCCTTGACCGTCAACAAATCATATAAATCATTTGGAAATTGTTGCTTGAGAAGGGGGAAAGCGTTGCAACCGTCATCGTTTTTCTGCACATTAATTAATTCACTCAATAATTTAGGGAAAAAATTGTATGAATCTAAAAAGCAAATTTTATTCGTGTACTCAATGTTGGCTTCAACAAATTTCCATTTAAATTCCAAAACAAGCAGCTTTTCCGATGACTTAGTTATGATTTTTTAGGTAAAGCTGTCTATCACCCATGCATCATCATCCACTGTTCCATTTCTTTGAAGATGCGCCAATGCTGGTAGCACATACTTCAGATCGTAGTTAGAGTTATGTATAAAAACAGGAAGAAAAAATTGCTGTTTAATTTTTAATTTACATGAAATGTGTGCCCACCCCCGAAAATAACTTTGCCCTGTTGAATTGGGGTCAATAAGATGATTGTGATCCTGGACCGCGTCTTTTGGGGCAAGGACACCTCTACATACCCAGCAAATTGTCCCCTTTTTCAACGCCAGTTGCTCTTTATCTGACATTGTCATTGGGTAGTTGATGTGACGCAATCGTGAAATTGCCCCATTTGCTGTTTTTATTAAAGAAACCAATAACTTTTCCATACTGCCCTCCTCATTCATAGTAAAAAAAACTCCTTCAGTTGCATTTTATTTTTAGAATCGCGACGGGCGTGCGCATAGGAACATGCAACTAGTTTTTGTTTCTTGACTATACTCGGCCTTAATGGATCTAATGCCTCGACCAGTCTTGTTACACAATCTAGACATATTTTGTAAACTTGTAGCAAGGACTTTTGGAAGTTTTTAAATTGTAAAGTGTCTTTGCCTTCTGCCGGCATTTCAATTCTTTGATTCTCATGAATTTTGCAATGGTTCATGTGATCTGAGAATGTTCGCTCAGATCTAAAGGGGGAAAGACACATGGAGCAATAGAAACGGTCTCCTTTGTTTGTGCCGTTGGATAAGAGTTAGTTTATTTAAGTAACGGGAAAAAAATAATTATAGGAATTTGCATCTTTAGCACGTTCGTAAAGATCCCAAGTACAATGTTTTATAAAATTTGCCATCGGTTTTCTCATTGAATACAAAATTCCTCTTATATTCGTTTTTTTCCCCCCATTTCCAAATTCTGTGTCGTACTTGTGGCCGACTCACCCCACCCCCAGATTTTAGTTTGCTTTTTAAAATATGTTTATTCATTTAAAGGACACTCGATACCTCACCTCTAAACAGTAAAAATTTAAATTAGGAAAATTTTTTACACCGTTACGTGCAAGTCCGTCGAGATTTTTCATTCTTGAAACATTGTTTAATTTCTTATGGGCTGCTGTTAAAAACGCATATTTAAAGCATTTCAGTCCAGTGTCAAATTTGAAACCCTGAACCTCTCCTGTAACTGTCAAATCTGGGTGGCAATTTATTCATTTACCTTGCCCTCCCCTTAAAATAGTTTTTTTTAAATCTACTGAGATTCAGATCCATGTGTTCAATATATAAAACGGTGGACCCACTCCCTCTCTCATTAAACGTGTCCAAAGTTGGTATTAATTTATTCGCCCAGTTTGAAAAAGTTGTCTTCAAATTCGTTTAGACCTGGGTAAAATGTCTGGTTGCCAGTTGAAAAATGAAAATAAAAAATATCCCCGGATGTTCCCTTTTGTAAATAAACTTTTTGATTCACCGATGCTTTAACTCCCCCTTGACCCCCCCCATTTTTGAATTTGAATCTAAATTTGTTCTCGAATTCTGTTGATATAGCTATGGAAAACAATCACGGGGTCAGTTGAAATAGTGCCCGCGTTTTCCTCGGGGGGGCTAAAATCTACCCTATATGTTTGTAGATGACCTAGAGCAGATTCTAACAAATAAAATTCACGTAATTCCGGGGACATAGCACTATTTTCACGTCCTGCACATGTTTGTTCACTAATAATAAAGTTATCGTTAAAAGTGTCCCCGGAAAAATGAAGCCCAACAATTTGCATAAGACTGTCCATTTCTTCAGCTGTAAATTGAAAATCCAGGGGGATATCAAATAGCGTACCTTCACTAACATCATCATCCGATGAGAGGGGGCAATTACCCATGATACTTTGAAGTCCTGGACCAGGGAAGGCAGAGGTTTTCACAGCTTCCCCCTGAAACTAGAAAATGAATGGATTAATTTTTTTTGATGAAAGTTTTATCACAATTATAACACACTTTTCTTTCTTTTTTCTTAATTGGATTCTAATTTATAAAACAAATGCATAATAAGTTACAAATTTTTGCTTATAGCATTATTTACAAAACAATGCATATTATAATTACAAATTTTGTTAATAACACACATATACATGCGCACATGCATGCACACACACACACACACACACAAACACACACACACAAACACACACACACACACACACACACACACACACACACACACACACACACACACACACACACACACACACACACAGACACACACACACACGCTGAAATATTCTTACAGTTTGAAATTTCGTTTCTAACCCCTTAGTCTATATTCCATTAGTCTATAACGTGCTGCGAAAACGGCGTCAGAAAGAAATGCGCTGTGGAAACAATTTATGCAATATTTGAACTTCTACTTCAAAAATATCTAATTTTCTCATAATTTTTGACGGGTTAAAATATAATTCAGTTGATATTTAGTGAAGCATTGGAATTATCGGATATACGGAAAAAAAAAGCGGTACATGTTATTTGAGACTCACTTTGTAGCGATTAAGGTTCAAATTTATGCCTGTCAGGCTAGTATCCAACCATTGCGATGGGTTATTTTGATAAACGGATTAAATATACACACAAAAGCTAGGTGCAAAACACATCTCAGTTTAAGAATGATTGTTCGATTTTCAACTGTGAAATAATAGTTATTTGTTTAAAGAAATAATCGGATTTTTTGCATTAGAAAACATCTTGGTTAAAAGAGAAATTACAGGTAAAGTTTTATAAATCTATGATAAGCTATTTGCTACTTCTGTGTGTTATAACCACTCTTTTATATATTGCTAATTTGGTTAATGAAAGAAAATGAAATAGGATTATTATTATTATAGAATAGTTTAGAAACAAATTTAAGTTTTACTCATCAAAAGTTATGCAGTTGAGAAAAAATTTGTCTTATTTTTGAAAAAAAATACGGAAAAAAAAAAGTTCTGGCTGCACTTGTACATCAGGAGTCCCTGGCAAGGCGTGAAGAGGAGTGTTCCCTCTATCTTGATCAGATGAGGCTGACTCGAATTTCTTGTCAGGTTGCATAGAGACTCCTGCCCGGTCCAACGAACGTGCATTGGAATTAGCAAATCTGATGACTGATCGTCTTGCAGGCTGCATTGATGTGATATCATCCCGTCTTGGTCTCTTTTCAGAGGGAGGGCATGCATTCATCTCATCATCCTTAAAAAAAAGAAGAAAAATTTAGTAATAAGCCCTCTTTTACAGATAAATTGCCCTCTAAAGTTTATTCTGGTGTTTGTAGCACTTTAGAAATATCTAAAAAGCTTTTAAAATAAAATTTTTGAAAATTTTAAGTTTGGAGGGAAGGGAACGAGGGAAGGGTGATTTCAAAAACATCTCCCCATAATATAATTTGACCTATAAAGTCAATTCTGATGTTTGTAATGCTCTATGTCTTAAAGCTTTACAAATATTTAAAAAAGCTTCTGAAGTAGAAATTTGGAAAATTTTGAGTTTGGAGGGAAGGGGGATTTCAAAAACATCTCCCCATAATATAATTTGACCCATAAAGTCAATTCTGATGTTTGTAGTGCTATAACTATTAGCACTTTAGAAATATTTAAAAAGCTTTTAAAATAAAATTTTTGAAAATTTTGAGTTTGGAGGGAAGGGGGATTTTAAAATCCTCTTCCCGTGATATAATTTGACCTATAAAGTCAATTCTGAAACTTGTAGCGCTCAATCTATTAGCACTTTAGAAATATTTAAAAAGCTTTTAAAATAAAATTTTTGAAAATTTTGAGTTTGGAGGGAAGGGGGATTTTAAAAACCTCTTCCCGTGATATAATTTGACCTATAAAGTCTATTCTGAAACTAGTAGCGCTCAATCTATTAGTGCTTTAGAAATAATTAAAAAGTTTTTTAAAATAAAAATTTTTGAAAATTTGGTGTTTGAAGGTAAGGAGGATTTTAAAACCCTCTTTCCGTGATATAATTTGACCTATAAAGTCGATTCTGAAACTCGTAGCGCTCAATCTATTAGTGCTTTAGAATGCCTGCTACTTTTTATAAATTAATATTTTTCTTCTCAAATGTTCCTTCGCGTAAATACAAAACGGGGGGCATTAGGCCTTCAAGTCCATAGTAACAAACACGAAAAGTTGACAATTATATATTTTTTTATATACGCAAAGTTTTTTTAAAAACTTATATACCTAAATTACGAATATCATGGTACTAAACCCTCAAAATTTGAAATAAATAAAAACAAATTACAAAATTTAATTAGCTAGCTCAATTCTTACTTATTCAAAATATTAACAAAGGACATTGGACCTTCAATTCCATAGTATCTAAATTCTATTTTAATTTTTCATATACAATGAACCAAAATCAAAGTGAACACGCCTCTCTTTTTTTTTCGAATATTTACTAAAATTGAAATACATGGACTGTTTTTTTCATATACAATGAACCAAAATCAATGTGAACATGCCTCTCTTTTTTTTTGAATATTTACTAAAATTGAAATACATGGACTGTTTAATATTTAAAAGAAGGAAGCTTTTTTTAAAAAGAGGTAACCACACAGTGTAAGGAAGGAATTTCTTCCTTAAATTAATGGCGAGGCAATTTCTTTTTATTATAATAATGAGAAAATTTTACTCACCAGAAGCTGCTTAGAATATTCCATATCTATGTAAATGATCGCAAAAATACTGATACTGATAGGTTTAATGAACTATTCAAACTGTTGAAAATCCTAATTTGAAGCTGAATATATACAAAAAAATAATTGAATATATTGGCAGCTAAAAAAAGACACAACGGTTTTTCTGACACGGATTTAGCCTAAAAAAAACTTGTATATCATGAACTAGAACTCTAGTAAAGTGTGTCAGAAAAAAACTTGTCCTTCATAACATGTTATGCAAAGCTTCTATAGAATAACGTGGAAATTGCTATACAGGCAAGCAAATAGCATGGTCCTATGGCAGTACGCAAATAACATAGAGATTCCTAGGGCAGTACGCAAATACAGAAGGTCATGTGAGGGAGCTCTGAATCTCTTTGAAAAGGTGCAACGCCCTGTAGAAATGTTTACCTATATGCATGGGGATAGTCACTCTCTTTGAAAAACCAAACCAGACTATGCCCATCAAACCAGACTATACCCACCAAACCAGATTTTACTCACCAAACCAGATTATACCTACCAGAAACCTGTATGGTACAGGGGCGTACGCAAAACAGTACCTTGGTTACTACTACCGCAAAACCCAGCAGCTTTTTCCGTCCAAATCATTCACAGTTACAAGGTTGGAATTTCGCCGAGATTTGGATTTCTTTCTCTTTTCCTGGCTAGGAAGGTTTTCCAAAATTTTCTTTTTTGTAAGAGTTGTGCCCAAAACCCTTATAAAAAAGTACCAGTGCCCAATACCACAGACAAAAAAAAAGTCGCAGATCAGACTGTGTCTAAATTTGGGTATGACGACCCGTCGACGTCAAACCAAAAATTAGAATTTGTAGCAGAATCCTCAGGTGATTTGGGGTAAATATTACAAGGAAACTTTGAATATGATATTTTCAATAGTTTTCGGCTTTTTCCATAGATTCCATAACTGCGTTCTTTTGTCTAAGGACAGACATCAAATTCCGTAGATCTACGGAAAAATCTGTAGAAACGGAAACACTGGTAAACGCCTATTTTCACGCCGAACAAAGATTCAGCCGAAACAGTGTCAAAATAGTAGTTAGGTTAATGGTAAAATTGTAGTCAGGGGTAGAAGCGTCTCTGGTTCTTAAAACCGTAGAATATTTGCATGAAGAAACTTGTCAAAAAGGACCATTGCTGGTATGATCTTAGTTTAAACAGAAAAAATGTATTAATTAGTTTCTCTAATTAAACCTAGATAACAAACTAGTTCTTGATACAGGGCCGTATCCAGAATTTTTGTTCGGGGAGGGGGGTTACAAAACTTAAAAAACGCATCAAAATGTAATTTTATGCATATTATTATGTTTTTATGAGTTAGAAAAACATTTGAGAGGGGTGGGGAATCAAACCCCCTAACCACTCCCCTGAATCTGGCCTTGTCTTGAGATATTATTTACTAGCATAGATGAATATGACGCTGACTAAGACAAGGAATATTGCCAGTAACTGTTCCACATTTCCCAGAACAACTTGTCTGACGGAAGCTAAAAAGCCTCTTGGTTACTGCGAAAACGATGGTTAGCTAGGAGAGAGAAACGCAAAAATGCTGGTTCTGCATGACCGGAAAGATGTGATTAGCGCGAAAATAGGCCCTCGCAGTAAGGGAATTTGACCATTGTAGATTTTCATATTTATGTAACAAATTAGGCTATCTTTTTTTCCTCTTCTTCTTCAATCGGTACTTATCAATTAGCTGGTACCCACGCGATATATTGTGCTAAAGGAAACTAGTCAAACGGGTATCTGTCAATAGAGAATTCGATCGCAAACCGTGGTTTGTCATTGCATTTACAATATTTGAACTGTTGGATTTTGGGGTTTAGGGGAAAAAAAGTACCTAGGTTAGGTTAGGTTACATATTTAATATATGCTATGCTTTATCAATACCCCCCCCCTAATGTGAAAATATATAACCCAAATTTGTTCCTAAGCTATTGTATTTTCATCTATTTCATTAGCATTAACCAAACTTGATTTATCGCGTGGGTACCGGCTAATTGACAAGTACCCTTCAATCTTTGCATTGAATGATGAAGAAAAACTGGAAAACAATCAAAAAGCTTCTTACTTAAATTTGGTAGAAAAATAAAAGTAATCTACTTCGGTAGCAAACCCGTGAGTGCATACAAAAAACTTCTCTCTTAATAAAGGCACATCATTTATCAAAGTCAAGACATTCAGAAATTACTTGCCAAGAGAATCGATTTACATTCTTTAAGCAGAATGATAAGAAAAAAGAAGAGAACAAGATAAGACAAAAGAAATCTGTTTGTAAAAAAGCAAAAGAAAAATCGAAGCAAGGCCCAAGAAAATTTGAAGCAGTGTAGTGGCCATCCTAAAACCAAACAACAGTATAATTTCCATATCTTAAGGAACTGACTAACATACTGGATTATTGGAAACTGACCTAAAAGAGTGACTAAAAAGAATGTTAATTGATGCCTAATATCGGTTGTTGTATTTATTTTTCAAGTATATGCATTACTTGCAGTAATAGTAGCCTATATCGTCATTTCTTGTTCCAAGTAACAATGTCAGATTGGGAACATGAGCCATGAATTTTGATGTTTTTCTTTTCCTTTTGGGTTGAGAAAAAGTATCTAAAAAGTTTGACTCAATCTGCACCCCTTCCCCTCCTCAAAAAAAGAATTTCTTGCATAGATGAAAAAGGCAAAGATGAAGACAGAGTACCAGGATTCCGCTAAGATATCAATTAAAGAAAGTAAATAAACGCAAGCTTAAGGTTAACCAATTTCCTGTAGATATTTTGCAGGTGCCAAAGAACCCTGGAGGGGCGTTCCAAAATCTAAAGGAACTGACTTAACAGAATGACTAAAAAGAACTTAGATGCAACGCGCGTTACATAGACTACAAGCGGTCATTTTAGAACCAAAAAATCTAACACAAATAGAGACTAGGCGGAAAACCCTTGTTATTTGCAGGGCTATTTACAATAGGGCTCAAACATGGATATATTTTCAACGGATATACTGTACTTTCATAACTAGTAAAAATTTCAGGTATCCAGCAATTACCAAGGAGTAGCCTCAAAGTAAAACAATGAGTGAGGGAAGAGTATCAGATCTTGCTGCTTGAAACAGAAAAGGATATTAGCCTACAATTGGGGCTATTCAGAAAGATACATGTTAAGAAAACAATTCTTACTTCATAATATACAAAAATATTGTAGTTAACACATGTTGAAGGCTCTTTCACTTTACTTCCCCCTCCCTGATGTGCAAATACATAGCCCAAATTATATTTCATATGTATTTTCCCGTTTCTTGATTTTGTCACCGTTGTCTCAATTTAGGGGTACACGGGCTGAAACAGGAGTGACACATGACAAAATACAGGGGAAATATATAATTAAGGCTATATATTTGCACAATTGGGGGGGGGGGTAAGGGGTAAATTATAGTGGAAGCGCATTCAAAATGCTTTAAGTACAATATTTTGCATATTGCGTATTAAGTAGCTTTTTTTTCTTAACATATTTACCTTTCAATAGCCCCATATTGCGTATTAAGTAGCTTTTTTTTCGTAACATATTTACCTTTCAATAGCCCCAATTGCTAATACCAAAAAATGTCGATCAGACGTTATGGACTTTAAACATGTTAAAAAAAAAGAATGAAAAAGAGAAAACAATGGTGTCTAAAAGAGTTATCTCAAATAGATCTCCTTTGAAGTTGAAAACTGCTTCAAAGACACCGATGTGATCGAGTGCTCCAAACAAAAGATCACTTGCTCTTCCGACTATGTCCTCTCTAAAAACGTAGAATGATAGCAAAAATACATTGTATCACAATTAAATAGTATTGTTGATCAGAGCATAAGTAATTTGCACCCCACTTACATAGTATTGCGTGTCCATCATAGAGGGAGTTCTCAAAACAATCGAACAGTACTGATGAGCAGTTTCTGCAGTCTTTCTTTTCACTACCAAAGGACCGATGTGACACTGCGTGTTTTAGTAATTAGTCTAAGTCTGCACTGACATTAATGTGTAGTTTGTTCAGCTTATCTTTTCTCTAAGAAAAAGAAAATGTCCCATGACACTGCACACAGATTGGTTAACAAAAACTTGCAATGGTCTTGCTATGTCCAAATTTGCAATTTCTACAGCCTATCTTGTTCTCTATCAAAAAGTCGATGTAAATAGCGACGAAGACCACACTGTCTTACCATCATAAACAATAAGTAGAACAACAGGGAAATTTTTATACAAGACAGTGGAACGCAACTTTAAAAGAATATTTCGACCCTATATCCAAGGGCCGTCCTCAGTAAAACAAACGAAGAGAACAAAAGACAATATAAAAGAAACTTACATGAAAATTCAATCATTAAAACTGAAAAGGAAGTCCTGGTTGAACTTCCTTGAAGTAAAGATATTAGGGCTGTTTTTAAAAGATTTTTTATAAAAAAAACTATTTTCAGTTTTAATGATTGAATTTTAATGTAAGTTTCTTTTATATTGTTTTTTTTTCTCTTTGTTTGTTTTGCTGAGACGGCCCTTGGATATAGGGTCGAAATATTCATTTGAAGTTGCGGTCCACTATCTTGTATAAAAATTTCCCTGTTGTTCTACTTAGAGTCGATGTCCTCTACAGTGCATGTTCCAGTATTTAGTTTCTGAAAATGACTGGAGAAAATCAATCGTTCCAAGGAAACATCTCCACCAGCAATCTTTAGAAATATTTTCACTCTCTTTTCCATAATACAGGATTTGACAGGGTTATAGATCACATCCTTAATTGCAAGATCACTAAATGGGTTTCCCATGCAACTCAACTCCCGTATAACTCAACATTGTTCAAATCAAACCCCGTTCAACCCTCATGCAGCCCAACCCCTGTTCAACTCAACTCCTTCAACAGGTTAGGCAGAATAGGGTTGAGTTAAATGGAGATGAGTTATTTTCGACGTAATACCTTAGATTAGTTGTTTTTTCCCAAGACCACACTGCCTCTCTATAACGAATAAATACAAGTTCAAATGGGGATAAGAACTACGAACAAATAAAAGTTCAAATGGGGATAAAAAATTGTCCCCATTTGAACGTTATTTGTTTGGGGATGAGTTGCGTGGAAGTCGAGTTGCAAGGGGCTGAGTTTTATTGAGTTACAATTCAATATTGTTGAATTGAATAGGGGTTGAGCTAAACAGGGTTGAGTTGGATGCGGGTTGAGTTGAACGAAGGTTGAGGTAAACGGCTAGAGTTGCACGGGGATTAAGTTATGCGCATACATCTATATGGATTCTGTTGCATCCATCTACTTGAATGTTCCGCTAGACATAAAAGCGAAGCCTAGCAATAAAATATACCCAGATTGCCTACTAGATCTCAAAAGACCTGTCCTTCAAAAGTTGACTCTTGTTACTTATCGCAGAGTAAAATAATATACACAAAAATACATGTAGACGAAAAGTGTCTATCAATCTTGATACGAATGTAAGTCAATATATGTGAAAATAAGCTAAGGCTTAAAATCAGAGTTATCTTCTTTTGGAGCTAATAAGCTTTTCAAATCTTATTTGTAAATGCTACCATGAAAGCTAACTGGGAGTTTGTTAGGGTTCTTATACGATTTTTTTTTTCATTTTTTTACTTATCAAATAGCTTTGTTTTCTTCCAATAGATAATTACTTGCAGTAATATTATATTGTCATTTCTTGTTCCAAGCAACAATGTCTGATTGGGGACAGGAACCCTGAATTTCGATGTTTTTCTTTTCTTTTTAGTTTGAGAAAAAGCAACCGTTCCTCTACAACATTCGCAATAAGAAAAGTTTGACTCAATTTGCCCCCTCCCCTCCTAATATTTGCTCCCTGAACCGGCAAGAACAGGGTGTAATACAAGGCACCAGAATAAACTCAAGCCTTGTAAGCCCGTGGCTACCAACCGATACAGATTGTCTTTTCGACAGTATTTTGTGTCTCATTTCAAAAAATAAGTGACAAGGAAGAGTGATTATTTAAATTATATTGCGTCCCATTTAATTCTTGTTATTTGACATAATAAATTCGTATCATATCGTAAGATAAACAACTTCTTGCGTAGATGAAAAAAGACAAAGATGAAGATAAAATAAACTCTTATTAAAAGATAAGACATATCAAAAGCTTCTATCTAACAAAGATACAAAAATCTAAAAGGGATAAAAACTTTTTTTTACAGAAGATCCCTACCCTAGATTTATGGCTCTGTATACCTATTTACTTTCGGCATAATTTTCTTCATCATTTTAACAACCAACGAGGGAATTATTCAATGAGCTAAAGAAAGGGAAAAATTACTACATAATCAAGGGTCTCGAAGATATGTAATTAATATCTATGGGTTAAAAATAACTAAAGGGGACATTCCACAGAACCAATAGAACAGAAAAATCATTAAAAAATTACGTTGTCATCATAATAGTTTCCCCACCATTCCCCTAACGACGAGGTAAATCGCTAAATGAACTCATAAAAGGGGAAAACTAATTCTTAAGCAAAAACATTGAAATTTGAACACGAGTCCCGATTTAAAATCAATGAGACAGGGCATCCCTTAACACCAAATGAGTAAGACTTCTTTACTTGCAGACACGTACATAGGGCAAAGCCGATATAATCATCAGTCAAAACAGAGGGAGAAGGGGTTTTGGCAGGGTTGTACCCAGGGGGAGGGGGTCACCAGATTTGAACTCCCCCCCCCCAAAAAAAAAATCGAGTTGTAAATTCGTAACAAAATGGATATAAACAAATTTTGATGGGATTTTTAAGTTTTTAGTTTTTTGCCCATCCCCCCACCAAAAAAAAGAAAATCCTGGGTACACTCTTGGGCTTTGGATCCGAACCGTCACGTAATATGAAAAGTTTTACAATGTCCCAATATTTGTCTGTTCTTATTTTTTCGGAGTTGCTCCTGCCCCAAAATAAAAACTTTTCCACTAATGTGTCGAGTCCACTACGTTGCCTTTATGCTTTCTTTTATTCTTAACGCTCGGCAACAATAAATGCATCTGTAATTCTGTGGTTGTCAAGGATGGGGTCCAGAGCGAAATCCTGGCCACGCCACTAAATAGCGCTAAAAAATTCTCTAAATATGTCCGTTTTTTCTACCTTCTGAAGTCCAGTTTCATTGTAGTACATTGTTTGACCGAAGTCGTCCAGGGTAAACCTTCATGGCTTAAAATCAAAATTTTCAGACAGACATTTTTCACAAATTAGTTCCAATGACTTTATCTCCAAAGATGACATTCGCATAGCTCCAGGTTTCACAGGTGGGTAAAAAAATTAATAAAACGCAACAAAAATTGCTTTACAAGGCGGACAAAAATGTTATGGGTAGAAGCAACTGCATTTAGCTGCTTCTATAAATATATTCATTTCTTCGCTATGTAAATAGTCACACAAAGACGTTTAAAAACGTCCTGAATGAATATTCAATTAGATGAATTTTAGCTTTCTCAATCCCTTCTTCCTAGTTTCAAAATACTCTAAAACATGAACGAATTTTTTCAATATCTATAAGATTTAATGGGTCACTTTAATAAGGCAATTAATTATAAGCAGGAAGAAGGATTTGACTGGATATATTTTACATTAAACTCCGTCAAAAGTTTTCATAATCGAACGCTAATTTTAGAAAAACTGGTTAATGAATTATAAGGTGCACTCAAAGATCATGGCAATAAATCAACAATACTGTTAATTCTGCTAAATTACAAAAATAAGTAATCATCTACGTCACTCGTCTTTGAATGTTCTCAGCTTAAGTTTTCAGACGTTTTTGTAAATATCTGCATCTTGTATATAATTTTTCACACCTTCCCCGACAAGTGGGAAGACCCATTTTTATAGGGCAGCTCTAGTCGACTATCAATGTCGTCTTTTTTTTATCCGCTGGAATTTCCCCTAACCTCTAGTCAAATGTTAAAACCGATTGACTTGGCATAATCCATGCAGCAACCATAGATTTAAGGCGCTGGGGAGAATGCCGGGGAGAATGATTATGGGTTGAATCATTTACTCCTCCGGTGTAAGCAGCTTTCTCATTTAGAGGGATCAATTATCAAGGATGTGGAAGATAGGCAGCTTTGTGGGTTAATGAGGTCTAGGACTCCCCGTTATATTGTGGCAGTAGGAAATTTTGTATTGATGGGAAGTAGTCAAATGGAATGTAGTTTTTCTTTAGTACTTGTCTTTTTTGTATATGTCTTCAAAAGGCTTTTAAACACAGATTATTATTCTATATTATATTATTATACCTTATCACTACTTCATATTTCAAGAAGTATTAACTGACTACGAAAGGCGGTAATCCTGAATTTTGACACTTTAGCTTAGACGCAACATGATATTCTTCTGCAGAAATCTCCACACGGAAGGTTTGATTCAGTGGCGTCAATAAGGATGGGAAAACTGTCCTCTTACAAGGGTTTCCTGACCCTCGATAGATTTTGACAAATATCCTTTTTAGCAATTTCGCAGAAGTATGATTTCTTTGTATTTTCATTGAGAAACAACAAAATGCCTTTCCCCCTTTTGCCCCTCCCCCTACTTTCCGTGAATTAATCCCACCGGTATGACTGAATGTGCGTCCGCCCCCCCCCCCCAAAAAAAAAATTTC
Source organism: Artemia sp. Qi Xiang Cuo (assembly GCF_049724085.1). Lineage (NCBI taxonomy): Eukaryota > Metazoa > Arthropoda > Branchiopoda > Anostraca > Artemiidae > Artemia > Artemia sp. Qi Xiang Cuo. The sequence continues at coordinate 2,979,503 of NC_142799.1, read as the reverse complement.
TGCTTTCAGGCATGTTTGTCAAACTACAAATTATTCATTTACGTTTATTTTTATGAGTAAAATTGTACGCAATATTCCAATGAGTAAAAGACTCAAAGCTTTTTGAGGCTGAGTATCAAAATTAGGCGCATTTTCGTTCGATAGCCGTTGGTCTAATCACTTGATAAACTTAAAAGCAGAGTCCACGTATTAACCGTAGATTTAACAATGTGGGATTGAATCTTGCAAGACAGAACAGAGAGTGATGACGAAAATATTGGTGTATGACATAGGACTGCTGGCAGTTATAAATGTTGATGTTTCCAGCTGAATTCAGAGAGCAAAAGCAAAATCAGCATGTATCATTGACTTTAAATTTACGATACATTTATATTTTTCCGGCATTTGTTTTGTCATAGTCCCTTATCATCACTTTTTATCCCAAGCGGCAATGTTTGACCAAAGACGGTAGTCCTAAACTGCAATATTTTTCGTTTCCTTTGTGGCAGTTACCCCATAGGCCCAAAACTATTCTAAGGTTTGACTAATGTCTACCGATTAAAACATATCTAAGTTCGGTTCCTACCGTCACATTGTAAATTATTTTGGTCTTTCTACTTCCCTCTGCATTCTATGCATCTTTTGGATAAGAAATGATATTTACGCGTCTCAGTGACTCAGTTAATCCCCAAATTCTGTGTAATCTTTCGACGGATTTGTTTTGAATGCACTCATTACTTGCTGTCAAGCTCGGAGTAGTGTCCCAGGGCCATGCATGTTTATTTTTATGCTTTACACAGTCTAGTGGTCACATTTTTTTTTTTGGAGGGGGGGCATTATATCATGAAAAAACAGAAAAAAGACGATACAAATTTCGAGATCTTGGGGGGGGGTAAGGACCTTAACGACCCCGCCCATTGCGTATGTGCTTGGCGGCACACTTATCTGCTTGAAACTTACTGAAGTCTTTCTTCGAGTATTTTCATTTAAATTATTATTTTCTTGTTTGATTTCTATTTCAACGTGTCCCTTTCTTTACACTTTTATTAAAAATCCTCGTTTTTGCTGTGTATTTCTTTCTTTTCCTTTTTCTTTTCTCGCTTATCTTTTGGTCAACGTCTTAGCCAAGTAGTTGGCACGCTGAACTTGTAATTCTACGTCTTTTGGGACAGGGGCCCGAGCTCTGATGTCACCGACTATTTTATTTGGGACGGGGGTTAGCTGTGTAACTCTGAAAGCTCAGCCAGAGTCAACCCAGCTCCAAATGGGTACTTGAATAAATCTGGGAGAAATCACGCTACAAGCACCACTGGTTTGCATGCGAAAAAGTTTTTGACTTTCGTTCGATTTTGTTCTAACAGATTGTTTTCCGATACAATGTAAAAACTCTCCTATTTGTTACCATAGTGGCATGACTTCCGAAATTCCTGCATACAACAAATTGAAGTTTTTTTTATTGAATTTAATGTTATAAGACTTAAAATGTTCCATATCTTATGACTGCACAAATATTCAAACAGATCTTCATATATTTGTAGATGTTAAAAACTCAAAACACTGGACTATCCCCCCCCCCCAAGCTGCGCAAGTCCCTGGATGGATTCATAATAAAAAAAAAACTTTAACAACAGAGATGTATTAATGAGTGGGTGATAGATAGTTTCGCTAAAATGTTCACTTCCGGAACTTTAAATTCGTTAAGATAGCTTTTAAGGGCAACATAGTAAATGAATGTATTTGCTGTTCAAGAGCCTAGAACGAATCCTATGATTCTATAAAAAAAAAGTATTAACAGCGTAACTTACCATTCTGTTTCACTTTTAAAAGCAACTCGGCATTGCTAATTTCACGAACACTTCTTATAATCACAACAACTTGATCATGTGTTAGTGGAGCAACCTCTCTTCCGTTGATTTGAAGGAGTTGATCTCCCTCATTTAACCGGGGGAAACATCGATCGGCAGGTGAATTAGGAACCACACGAGAAACAAGTAAAGGCTGACCTTCGTCAACACCACCTTTAACATTGAAACCAAAACGTCCATTTTCGTCTGGACGGAGTCGAATAAAAATACCATCATCACTACAAACGCTTCCAGCCTGAAATATTATATTATTGGATGACATTTCATTTAAAGTACCAAAGACGGTGAAAATTAATTCTTATTTTGTTTGAATTTGTTAAGTGAAAATCTACGCGACCTTATGTATTTTAAAAATCAGAAATTCAATTTTTTATGAACGAGACATCCACATGCAGTATTTGGTAGAAACAAAATTAGAAAAAAGCAACATGAATTAATAAATTTTTAATATAAATTAATAAAAAAGAATTTAGAAAAATATAGATATTGTAGGTGCACACAAGTTTGACCTTATAGAGGTAAGGGTCCAAACCTGCATCAAAGGTTTCAAATCTTGGAGGCATGGCTGCAACTATATATTTTTATAAAAAAAAATAGGTAACAAAACACATGTATCATTATTTCATTTCGCATCTCACAAGGAGAGGGTTCAAATTCTGTGCAAGTAAAATACCTGCTACCCAGAGAAGTTGAAGAAGGATACTGTTAAAGACGAGAGGTGGTGATGACACAAAAAGTCATATTTTAGAACAGTGTAAAATATGTCATGACTCCCCCACACTATAATTTTAATTCTTACATAACTCGAATTTCAAGGGTAGCAGAAAAAAACTTCCTTGTATTTAAAGATAAAAGCATTTTTTTATGAACCTTTCCAGAATGATCATTTCGCTTTTTTAGTCTTTGCTAAACCTTTTTAGTCTAGTAGTCTTTGGAAAAAAACAAAGAAATCATTTCATATTTTATCTAAACGTATTCGTACGTAAGATAGCGGCATGAATGACAGTGCGAAAGCGACCAGTAAGTGCTTCAAAAGTACAAATGTGTGACAGTTATCAACCCTGGACGATTACCACTTCATATTATTAAATATAAAAAAAGTTTTTTTTTTAACTGAAAGTAAGGAGCAACGTTAAAACTTAAAACGAAGAGAAATTATTCCGTATATGAAAGGGGCTGTCCCCTGCTCAACGCCACGCTCCTTACGCTGAAGTGTTTTATTGTTTAAAAAAAAATAATTGTGAGACAGAGTATACGGAATAATTTCTATTCGTTTTAAGTTTTAATGTTGCTCCTTACTTTCAGTAAAAAAAACTTGTTTTTTTTATTTAATTTTTGAACGTTTTTGAATTAATGCAGGTTTTGATTTTGGCTCACCGTCAATGAATAATTAAAACAAAATTTGCATATTGATTTTACTTTTATTTGGTTAAATGGGCTTACTCAAAAGTTGTTTAATTTTATTTACGGACGTTTTTATTAATAATGACCCCTTAATCACAAAGACCATTAATTAGAATAAATAGCTCTTATGAAAGTACTAAAAAATCTTTGGGTTAAAGAGCGAGGTATTGACTAGGGGGCGGACCCAATCATATACGTAATAATTTCTGTTCATTATAAGTTTTGATGTTGCTCCTTACGCATAACAACTTCCTCCATGGAAAGATCCTACCAAAAAACTCCCGACCCCCCCCACTCCCAGAAAAATCCTCCCTGAAAACGTCTGTATACTTCCCAATAACCAATACTATGAGTCAACATTGGGTAAACAAAATTTGCACTTTACTGAAAAAATATAAATGTTTTTACTTTTATAACTTTAATTTAATTTAAATCTTTTCTTTTTTTTAAGACTTTATAGATTGGCCTGCTACTTGTATGCTGGAGAAAAATATTCAGCAATTTTTAACAACATACACCATTTTAAAAATATGGACACAAATAGTACTGTTTAATTTAGTTTCATACCTCCTCTAGTTGACCTGAAATGGAAAACTTTATACCATTCGCAAAAAAATGTGTTTACTTTCTTTTATAGATTGGATACACTTACGCTTTTTTGATTTGTTTAAATTTTAAGAGAAGAATTGGGAGGGTTGGGGTGGGAGGGTGGTAGTGGAAGGGGGATTAGTTGCCCTCAAATAACTTTCGACTATTAAAAAGGGCATCAGCCCTTTCTATTTTCAATCAAATGAGCCCTTTTCGAAGTTCCCACGACAACTCCTTCGATACGAAGTGCCCTGGTCTAAACAACAACAACAACAAAAAATAATACATTATACCCACTTCGATCTTTACTATCAAAATGTCAAGCCTTCCAATCACTTTCGACTATTAAAAAGGGCACAAGCCCTTTGGATTTCCAATCGAATAAGCACTTTTGGAAACGACAACGCTTTCTATAAACACCTTATATGCCCCCAAGGCATAAATTACAACCCTTACCCTAACGTCTGTTAGGGTGGTTGTCATCCTCCAAGACGGAATTTCCAGAACTTTCAACTACGTTAAACAACATAGGTATCTCAAAATTTTGATTGAATGTATTTGGGGACATGGTGGGCGTGAGAGGGGTTTTAGTCACCTTCCAATCACTTCCGACTATTATAAAGGGTACAAGCCACATCAATTTCCAATTGAATGAGCGCTTTTCGAAGTTTCTACGACAACTTCTTCGATACGAAGTGCCCTGCTCTAAAGAAAAAAAAATAAATAATACATTGTGCCAACATCGTTCTTATATGCCCAGGGAGCATAACTTAAAACCATTGCCCTGAGGGTTGTGAGGGAATGTCCTCCTCTTTACTTAGTCCCCGTTTCTTGTCTCGTTCTCGAGTGTCCCCGTTCTTTACTTATGCAGTGCGATCGCGCTGCCTATGATTTATAAAGCAACTTTCTATATAAACCTTATATACCCCCAGGGCATAACTTACAAACCTTGCACTGAGGGCTCTGAGGGGGCTATTATCCTAAAAGACCTAATTTCCAGAACGTTCAACTACGTTGAACAAAATGAATATCTCAAAGTTTTGATTAGATGTGTTTTGGAAAATGCTGGGGGTGAGAGGGGCGCTATCCAATCATTCCAACTATTAAAAAAGGCACTAGCCCTTTCAATTTGCAATTGAATGAGCCCTTTATAAGTTTCTATGACAACGCTTTCAATAAAACCTTTATATACCCCAGGGCATAACTTACCACCCTTGCCCCGAGGGTTGTGGGGGGAGGGGTTGTCATCCTTAAAGATCTAATTTCCAAAACTTTCAACTATGTTGAGTAAAATGGCTATCAAAAAATTTTGATTGGATGTGTTTGGGTAAAAGGTGGGCGTGAAAGGGGGGTTAGTTGCCCTCAAATCACTTTCGACTCTCAAAAAAGGGTACTATCCCTTTGAAATTCAAATCGAATGAGCCCTTTTTCAATTTTTTACGACGAAGATTTCAATAAAAACCTTATATGCCTCCAGAGCATTCCTTATAATCCTTACCCTGAGGGTTGTGGGGGAGTGTCCTCCTCAAAAATATATTTTCTATCTGGGAATCAACTACGTTGAACAAAATGGCTATCTCAAATTTTTTATTGGATGTGTTTGGGGGAATGATGGGTGGGGGGGGAGGGCTAGTTGCCTTCCAATCACTTTCGACTATTAAAAAGGACACTAGCCCTTTGAATTTCCAATCGAATGAGCTTTATTTAAAGTTTCTACGACAACGCCTTCTTTAAAAACTTTATATGCCCCCAGGGCATAACTTAAAACCCTTGCCCTGAAGGCTGTGGGGGAGTGCCCTCCTCAAAAACATATTTTCTATCTGGAAATCAACTACGCCGAACCAAAGGGCTTTCACAACATTGTGATGGTATATATTGAAGAGACGGCTCAGCGTGGGGGGGGGACTAGTTGCCCTCCAATCATTTTCAAATATTAAAAAGGGCACTAGAACTCTCTATTTCCAATCGACTGAGCCCCTTTTGAAGTTTCTACGACAACCCCTTCCATATGAAGTACCTTGCTCTAAACGAAAAAAATAGTACATAGTACATTGTGACCACATCGTTCTTTACTTAGGCAGCGCTAGCGAGCTGCATATGATAATACCAAGACTACGTCTACGTCTTCTTAAAGCAACCCGTATGCATAGCATTGTTTGTAAGTGACGAATGCTATACCTGTGAATGAATATTTCATTTTCTAAAAATCAGATATTAGAACGTTTGTTTTTTTGGTTTTGAAAATTAAATTTTCAAGCATTTAAAAAAGGATTAAAATGAAAAAATAAAGGATAGAAAAATAAAGAAAAAAGGGACAAAAATTTTACAGCTAATAAAATAAGTTTGGCTGGTAGGGGATTCATGTGCATTTTAGAAACCCATACCACTTTGGGAGGGGAAATGTGTCGCTGGTTCAAACATGCAGTTTAAATCTTCTCCCCCTTTTAATAGTGATGCAATTAAATCTTATAAAGGAATAGTTAAAATTATGTTAGCAGGGTTAAATCTATCATAAAATTATATTAAGGGCTAGAGAATATGCAACATATCAACATCAACAATTTCATGCATTTTGATAGGGATAGAAGCCAAGGTGTACTAACACGTTTTGCAGTTGTCAAATAAAAAATGAGCTTACAAAACCTTCGAAAGTACGAGAGATTACTTTAGGTTAGAAATAAAGAACCTTTAAATAGAGTCACATAAATTAAGAAAGAAAGAGATAAAACGTGAAAAGGAAAAGAGTGAAAAGAAGAGTGAACGCCAAAACAATATTTCTGTGAATTGCTGGATAAATATTGCTGAAAAAGAATATTTCCTTCTTTTTCTTCACTAGAACTGTTTGTCAGGTCCGTTTTTATGACAGCCTGCCAAGTTTTATAAAAAACAATTATTGTACCTGAGATATTTCTGTCGGATACGGCGGTAGCTCTTCATCTTCTATTTCTTCATCAGCATATGTGAGACCACGAATTTCAAGAGCGGGTGTGAAGGGACGCCCTTGAGGTACTGGTGTGACTAAGGGAGATGGAACTCCAACAGCAAGTGTTACGGGTTCTCTGGCTTGCAAAAATCCTCCTTCACTACAATATAAAGCAGCTTATATTAATTTTGGCCTTTTGAAATTATGTGTTGGTAAAATTGTGCATTGATAAATGAACTCAAAACATTTAGATACATTAGAACTCAACAGCTTGCTAGATCCTCTTGATCCAATAGATAAGCCATTTTTCAAAGCTTACAGACTATCCGTCGAACTACCCTTGGAAGGGTTTTTGTTTTAATACTAGTTTTGTTTTTTGCAGTCTCATAATTATTTTTATATTGTATTTGTTTTTATGACTCATTATAAAAGGTAAATGGGGTTATAAGATAAGATTTTTTTTTTTTACTTTTATTGTATGGTTGAATATTTTCATTTCTTCTCTTTTTTTTCCTTAAACTCCGTCATTCAAGAGTTTATGATGGGTTAGAAATAAATTACTGTTATTATTATTCCAACAATTTAACAACACTATGCACCAAAAAGATTGGTATGATTCTATTAGCCAATTTGAACCAGCGGCCACTTCCTCTCAACATGACTTCGATTTTTGTAAAGGGAAAAATTTGGCTAGATTCCCCCTGCCCCCTAGATACGGAAAAATGTTTTTTTGTATTTTTATTTGGAAATACTTTTTTGAGTGTCTTCATGGGAAAAAAATTCGAAAAAAAAAACAACATTGTTCCACCAAAGATTTTGAAATATACAGAAAATTCCATCAATTGGGATCGCTGGTGCGATATATATAAATATATATATATATATATATATATATATATATATATATATATATATATATATATATATATATATATATATATATATATATATATATATATATATATATATATATATATATATATATATATATATATATATATATATATATATATATATATATATATATATATATATATACATATATATATATATATATATATATATATATATATATATATATATATATATATATATATATATATATATATATATATATATATATATATATATATATATATATATATATATATATATATATATATATATATATATATATATATATATATATATATATATATATATATATATATATATATATATATATATATATATATATATATATATAAAGTGCCTCTAAATGGCTAGATTCTCCGCCCCCTAGATACGGAAAAAAATGTTTTTTTGTATTTTTATTTGAAAATACTGTTTTAGAGTGTCTTCATGGGAAAATAAACAAAAAAAAAAAACAACATTGTTCCACCAAAGATTTTGAAATATACAGAAAATTCCATGAATTGGGATCGCTGGTGCGATATATATATATATATATATATATATATATATATATATATATATATATATATATATATATATATATATATATATATATATATATATATATATATATATATATATATATATATATATATATATATATATATATATATATATATATATATATATATATATATATATATATATATATATATATATATATATATATATATATATATATATATATATATATATATATATATATATATATATATATATATATATATATATATATATATATATATATATATATATATATATATATATATATATATATATATATATATATATATATATATATATATATATATATATATATATATATATATATATATATATATATATATATATATATATATATATATATATATATATATATATATATATATATATATATATATATATAGTGTGAGTGTGAGTGAGTGAGTGAGTATATATATATATATATATATATATATATATATGAGTGATGAGTGAGTGAGTGAGTGAGTGATATATATATATATATATATATATATATATATATATATATATATATATATATATATATATATATATATATATATATATATATATATATATATATATATATATATATATATATATATATATATATATATATATATATATATATATATATATATATATATATATATATATATATATATATATATATATATATATATATATATATATATATATATATATATATATATATATATATATATATATATATATATATATATATATATATATATATATATATATATATATATATATATATATGTATATATGTGTATATATATATATATATTTATATATTTATATATATTTAGATTCCGGTGATTTAAGAATAAACGAGTCATATTTCGGTTTTCTCAAAAGAGAAGCCGATACGTTAGTAATCCCTGAAATAAACCTTGAACCACTTTCCCAGTCATCTAATCAAACACGTGAACAACCCCTTAGGTCTCAAAGTGTGTCTGCAAGAAATGCCTTAATTAAAATCCGAAATCAAATGACATAGTTTTCCAACGTATTTAATTGCTGGTTCGTTTTGTTTTGTCGAGTGAATGAATTGATTCCTTTCAGATGTCAGTTGTTCGCTGGTATCCGTCAATGGCAGTACATGTTTTTTTTTGGATTGTGCAGATAGCTGATATTTGCAAATAACTCACTTTTATGGTTGTTAGGGAGTTGTTTTTAATTATCTCAATTTTTTGCTTTTATTGATACATCGTTTCGTTTCGCGCTGAAGAAGAGAGGCGTTTGTCCTCTCGAAATATTCGCTTTGTTTTTTCAGTATCGTCATTTGGCCTATAAAAACCCCATTTTTGCTCGTTTTTCTTTCTTTATAAAAGTGTTTAATTCAAACTTTTTTAAAACTTCGAAATTTTTCAACTTTATTTATTTTTTTCTTTTTGTACATAACTTAAAATGTCAAAATATGCTTACAGTTCTGACAATTGCGCTCTGTGATTGGTCAGAGACACGATGTGACTTTCCCACTGGTATTCTATGACCGGTTATTGACACTACCTAATCTATTGCATGTATTAAATCAATATTTTTTGTAAGTAGCAAATTCTTTCTTGAATTCACCTGCTGGATAAACAAAAAAGACATTTCGTTCAAGAAATTATGACAAAATTCCAAGTAAGTAACAAACTCTTTATTGTTTTCATGACTTAGAAACACGATGTAGAAATTTAATTCAAGAAATTATGAAAAATTCTCAGTAAGTAACAATATCTTTCTTGAAGTCAACTCTTGAATACACAATACGGAAATTTCATTTAAGAGACTATGTAAAAATTGAAAGCAAGGAACAAACTCTTTCCTGAAGTCACCTCTTGGATACACAATGCAGAAACTTCATTTAAGAAACTATGAAAAAATTGTAAGTAAGTAATAAATTCTTTCTTGAAGTCACCTCTTGGATACACAATACAGAAATTTCATTAAAGAAATTATGAAAAAATTGTAAGTAAGTAGCAAATTCTTTCTTGAATTCACCTGCTGGATAAACAAAAAGACATTTCGTTCAAGAAATTATGACAAAATTCTAAGTAAGTAACAAACTCTTAATTGTTTACACGACTTAGATATACGATGTAGAAATTTAATTCAAGAAATTATGAAGAAATTCTCAGTAAGTAACAATTTCTTTCTTGAAGTCAACTCTTGGATACACAATACGGAAATTTCATTCAAGAATTTCATGACTTAGATACACGATGTAGAAATTTAATTCAAGAAATTATGAAAAAATTCTCAGTAATTAACAATTTCTTTCTTGAAGTCAACTCTTGGATACACAATACGGAAATTTCATTTAAGAAATTATGTAAAAATTGTAAGCAAGTAACAAACTCTTTCCTGAAGTCACCTCTTGGATACACAATGCAGAAACTTCATTTAAGAAACTATGAAAAAATTGTAAGTAAGTAACAAATTCTTTCTTGAAGTCACCTCTTGATACGCAATACAGAAATTTCATTAAAGAAATTATGAAAAAATTGTAAGTAAGTAGCAAATTCTTTCTGGAATTCACCTGCTGGATAAACAAAAAGACATTTCTTTCAAGAAATTATGACAAAATTCTAAGTAAGTAACAAACTCTTAATTGTTGTCACGACTTAGATATACGGTGTAGAAATTTAATTCAAGAAATTATGATGAAAGTCTCAGTAAGTAACAAACTCTTTTTTTTGATTTCACCTCTTCTATGTACAGTACAGATACTTAATTCAAGAAATTATGAAAAAATCGTAAGTAACTAACTTTTTTTTTCTCTTTATAAAAAAAAATTGTCCCTTAGCTACACGATATAGAAATTTAATTCAAGAAATTATGAAAAAATTCTCAGTAAGTAACAATTTCTTTCTTGAAGTCAACTCGACAAGCTCTTTATTGATTTCACCTCTTGAATATACAGTACAGATACTTCATTCAAGAAACGTGATTAAACACGTTTTGAAACTACATGCTATTTGCTTGCCTTTCCTTTGCACCTTTCCAAAATGAGCTGGGATTCCCCACCGGGTCCTACACATTGCAAAAAAGTGAGAAGTATGAAAACTCCACGTTTTCAACCAGACTGGTTTTTTACCTAAATCTTTGGAAACAGCCCAGCCTCTATTTCTGACCGTTTAAGTTTTGATGTTAGTGTTGTCAGTCAAAAGCTATGACCTTGAGAAAAGAGCTTGAGAAAATTGCCTGATTATCGATAAATCCATGTCAGAAAAACCGGTGTGTCTTTTTTAGTTGCCAATATATTTAGAATGGTTTTAAGGTGAAAATTGTGACGTAAAAATAACTCAGTTATTTGCTTGGGTGTATAGGAATTCCCATTTTATTTGCTTGCCTGTATTTTGTCTTAAATAAGTAGTTTTTGTATCTTTTAAAAGAACTTTAAGGGGTTTGAGAGACTCAGTTGCCTGATTCCGTGTGGTTTTTCTTTACTTAGTGCTCATTAAAAACGAAGTTTTTTATATAAATAACTATTTATTTTATCTGTTAAAATATCTTTTATTGGTTTGAGAGAATCTGTTGCCTGATTCCGTGTGGTTTTTCTTTACTTCGTGCAAATTAAAAACTAATTTTTTTTTGTAAATTATTAGTTCATTTATCTTTTAAAATAACTTTAAGGGGTTTGAGAGACTCAGTTGCCTGATTCTGTGTGGTATTTCTTTACTTTTTACACATTAAAAACGAAATTTTATAGTTAAATAATTAGTTCTTGTATCTTTTAAAAGAGCTATAAGGGGTTTGAGAGACTCTGTTGCCTGATATTGTTTTCACGACTTAGATATACGATGTAGAAATTTAATTCAAGAAATTATGATGAAATTCTCAGTAATACTCAGAAATCAGTAAGTGAGACGAGGTTACGTGCGCGCACGTAACCTCGTCTAAATTAACCTTAAAAAATGAAATAAAGCTATGTCGACTTTGCATATTTTATTCAACATAACCGAGAAAGCGCTGGAGGGGGGCATTCCTGTCGACTTTTGGAGGATCGCATTTTTCGATAATCAAGCAATTTTCTCAAGCTCTTTTCTCAAGGTAATAGCTTTTGACTGACAACACTAACATCAAAACTTAAACGGTCAGAAATAGAGGCTGCGCTGTTTCCAAAGATTTAGCTAAAAAACCAGTCTGGTTGAAAACGTGGAGTTTTCGTACTGCTCACTTTTTTGCAATGTGTAGGAACCGGTGGGGAATCCCCGCTCATTTGGAAAGGTGCCAAGGAAAGGCAAGCAAATAGCATGTAGTTTCAAAACGTGTTTAATCACGTTTCTTGAATGAAGTATCTGTACTGTATATTCAAGAGGTGAAATCAATAAAGAGCTTGTCGAGTTGACTTCAAGAAAGAAATTGTTACTTACTGAGAATTTTTTCATAATTTCTTGAATTAAATTTCTACATCGTGTAGCTAAGTGAAAATTGTTTGTGATAAAGAGAAAAAAAAAGTTACTTACTTGCGATTTTTTCATAATTTCTTGAATGAAGTATCTGTACTGTACATCCAAGAGGTGAAATCAAAAAAAGAGTTTGTTACTTACTGAGAATTTCATCATAATTTCTTGAATTAAATTTCTACATCTTATATCTAAGTCGTGAAAACAATATCAGGCAACAGAGTCTCTCAAACCCCTTATAGCTCTTTTAAAAGATACAAGAACTACTTATTTAACACAAAAATTTCGTTTTTAATGGGCATCAAGTAAAGAAAAACCACACGGAATCAGGCAACAGAGTCTCTCAAACCCCGTAAAGCTCTTTTAAAAGATACAAGAACTACTTATTTACAACAAAAATTTCGTTTTTAATGAGCACTAAGTAAAGAAAAACCACACGGAATCAGGCAACAGAGTCTCTCAAACCCCTTAAAGCTCTTTTAAAAGATACAAAAACTACTTATTTAAAACAAAAATTTCGTTTTTAATGGGCACCAATTAAAGAAAAACCACACGGAATCAGGAAACAGAGTCTCTCAAACCCCTTAAAGCTCTTTTAACATATAAAATAACTACTTATTTAAAACAAACACTTCGTTTTTAATGAGAACTAAGTGAATAAAAACCACACGGAATCAGGCAACAGAGTCTCTCAAACCCCTTAAAGCTCTTTTAACACATACAAAAACTACTTATTTAAAACAAAAACTTCGTTTTTAGTTAGCACTAATTAAAGAAAAACCACACGGAATTAGGCAACTGAGTCTCTCAAACCCCTTAAAGCTCTATTAAAAGATACAAAAACCACTTATTAAAAACAAAAACTTAGTTTTTAAAGTGAAATAATTGAAAAAAAACCACACGGAATCAGTCACCAGAGTCTCTCACACCCATTAAATCTATTTTAAAACATACAAGAACTACTTATTTAACACAACAAATTCGTTTTTAATGAAAACTAATTAAAGAAAAACCACACGGAAACAGCCAACTGAGTCTCTGAAACCCCTTAAAGCTCTTTTAAAAGATACAAAAACTACTTATTTAACACAAAATACAGGCAAGCAAATTACATGGGAATTCCTATACACGCAAGCAAATAACTGAGTTATTTTTACGTCACAATTTTCAACTTAAAACCATTCTAAATATATTGGCAACTAAAAAAGACACACCGGTTTTTCTGACACGGATTTATCGATAATCAGGCAATTTTCTCAAGCTCTTTTCTCAAGGTCATAGCTTTTGACTGACAACACTAACATCAAAACTTAAACGGTCAGAAACAGAGGCTGGGCTGTTTCCAAAGATTTAGCTAAAAAACCAGTCTGGTTGAAAACGTGGAGTTTTCGTACTGGTCACTTTTTTGCAATGTGTAGGAACCGGTGTGGAATCCCCGCTCATTTGGAAAGGTGCAAAGTAAAGGCAAGCAAATAGCCTGTAGTTTCAAAACGTATTTAATCACGTTTGTTGAATGGAGTATCTGTACTGTATATTCAAGAGGTGAAATCAATAAAGAGCTTGTCGAGTTGACTTAAAGAAAGAAATTGTTACTTATTGAGAATTTCTTCATAATTTCTTGAATTAAATTCCTACATCGTATATGTAAGTCGTGAAAATTGTTTGTGATAAAGAGAAAAAAAAGCTACTTACTTGCGATTTTTTCATAATTTCTTGAAAGAAGTATCTCTACTGTATATCCAAGAGGTGAAATAAAAAAAAAGAATTTGTTAATTACTGAGAATTTCTTCATAATTTCTTGAATTAAATTTCTAAACCGTATATCTAAGTCGTGAAAACAATTAAGAGTTTTACTTACTTAGAATTTTGTCATAATTTCTTGAACGAAATGTCTTTTTGTTTATCCAGCAGGTGAATTCCAGAAAGAATTTGCTACTTATTAACAGTTTTTTCATAATTTCTTTAATGAAATTTCTGTATTGTGTATCCAAGAGGTGACTTCAAGAAAGAATTTGTTACTTACTTACAATTTTTTTTATAGTTTCTTAAATGAAGTTTCTGCATTGTGTATCCAAAAGGTGACTTCAGGAAAGAGTTTGTTACTTGCTTACAATTTTTTCATAATTTCTTAAATGAAATTTCCATATTGTGTATCCAAGAGTTTACTTCAAGAAAGAAATTGTTACTTACTGAGAATTTTTTCATAATTTCTTGAATTAAATTTCTACATCGCGCAGCTAAGTGAAAACTGTTTTTGATAAAGAGAAAAAAAAAGTAACTTACTTGCAATTTTTTCATAATTTCTTGAATGAAGTATCTGTATTGTATATCCAAGAGGTGAAAACAAAAAGAGTTTGTTACTTACTTACAAATATTTTCATAATTTCCTGAATGAAATTTTCGTATTATGTATCCAAGAGTTGACTTCAAGAAAGAAATTGTTACTTACTGAGAATTTCTTCATAATTTCTTGAATAAAATTTCTACATCGTATATCTAAGTCGTGAAAACAATTAAGAGTTTGTTACTTACTTAGAATGTTGTCATAATTTCTTGAACGAAATGTCTTTTTGTTTATCTAGCAGGTGAATTCAAGAAAGAATTTGCTACTTACTTACAATTTTTTCATAATTTCTTTAATGAAATTTCTGTTTTGTGTATCCAAGAGGTGACTTAAAGAAAGAATTTGTTACTTACTTAAAATTTTTTCATATTTTATTAAATTAATTTTCTTAATTGTGTATCGAAGAGGTGACTTCAGGAAAGAGTTTGTTACTTGCTTAAAATTTTTCCATAATTTATTAAATGAAATTTTCTTATTGTGTATCCAAGAGGTGACTTCAAGAAAGAAAGAAATCGCTACCTACTGAAAATGTTTTCATAATTTCTTGAATCAAATTTCTACATCGTGTATGTAAGTCCTGAAAACAATAAATAGTGTGTTACTTAATTAGAATTTTGTCGTAATTTCTTGAACGAAATTTTTTTTTTGTTTATCCAGCAGGTGAATTCAAGAAAGAATTTGCTACTTACAAAAAATATTGATTTAATACATGCAATAGATTAGGTAGTGTCAATAACCGGTCATAGAATACCAGTGGGAAAGTCATATCGTGTCTCTGACCAATCACAGAGCGCAATTGTCAGAACTGTAAGCATATTTTGACATTTTAAGTTATGTACAAAAAGAAAAATATAAATAAAGTTGAAAAATTTCGAAGATTTAAAAAAGTTTGAATTAAACACTTTTAGGATATCGAGTGTCTTTACTGAAAAACTACTGCATTACAGAGTCTCTCAAATCCCGTAAAGCTATTTTAAAATTTATAAGAATTATTTATTTAACAGAAATCCTAAATTTTGTTTTTAATGGGTATCAAGTAAAGAAAACCCACACGGAATCAGGCAACAGAGTCTCTCAAACCCCGTAAAGATATTTTAAAAGATACAAGAACTACTTATTTACAACAAAAATTTCGTTTTTAATGTAAACTAAGTAAAGTAAAACCACACGGAATCAGGCAACATAGTCTCTCAAACCCCTGAAAGCTCTTTTAACAGATACAAGAACTAATTATTTAAAACAAAAATTTCATTTTTAATGTGTATCAATTAAAGAAAAACCACACGGAATCAGGCAACAGAGTCTCTCAAACCCCGTAAAGCTCTTTTAAAAGATACAATAAATACTTATTTACAGTAAAAATTTCGTTTTTAATGTGCACTAAGTAAAGAAAAACCACACGTAATCAGGCAACAGAGTCTCTCAAACCCCTTAAAGATCTTTTAAAAGATACAAGAACTACTTATTTAACACAAAAATTTTGTTTTTAATGGGCACTAAGTAAAGAAAAACCACACGGAATCAGGCAACAGAGTCTCTCAAACCCCTTAAAGCTCTTTTAACATATACAACAACTACTTATTTAAAACAAAAACTTCGTTTTTAATGAGTATGAATTAAAGAAAAACCACACGGAATCAGGCAACAGAGTCTCTCAAACCCCTTAAAGCTCTTTTAACACATACAAAAAATACTTATTTAAAACAAAAACTTCTTTTTTAATGTACACAAAGTAAAGAAAAACCACACGGAATTAGGCAACTGAGTCTCTCAAACCCCTTAAAGATCTTTTAAAATATACAAAAACTACTTATTTAACACAAAAATTTTGTTTTTAAAGTTCACTCAGTGAAGAAAAACCACACGGAATCAGGCAACAGAGTCTCTCAAACCCCTTAAAGATATTTTAAAACATAAAAGAAAAAATTATTAACCAAAAAAACTTCTTTTTTAATGAACACTAAGTAAACAAACACCACACGGAATCAGGCACCTGAGTCTATCAAACCCCTTAAAGCTCTTTTAAAAGATATACAAACTACTTATTTAAAACAAAATATAGGCACGCACATAACATGGGAATTACTATACACGCAAGCAAATAACTGGGTTATTTTTACGTCACAATTTTCAACTTAAAACCATTCTAAATATATTGGCAACTAAAAAAGACACACTGGTTTTTCTGACATGGATTTAACCTAAAAAAAAACTTGTATATCATGAAATAGAAATCCAGTAAATTGTGTCAGAAAAACTTGAACCAAACCAGATTATAACCACCTAACCAGATTGTACCTACCAAACCAGATTATACCTACCAGAAACCTGTTTGATACGGGGGCGTACGCAAATCCAGACGAGCATCTCTACTTATATATATATATATATATATATATATATATATATATATATATATATATATATATATATATATATATATATATATATTATATATATATATATATAAAATGCCTCAAAATTCTCTTTAAATGCATTTTGTTCCGACTCGTAAAAAAAGTGGGGGGTAGAAGGGGAAGAGGTTCAAACCCAGTAAAAACTTCCTGTATACAGCCTTACCTGTATATGATGTCTTGAGTTCAGAATAAATAAAAAAGGGGACATCTGATCCCTTAACTACCAAGGGGTATATAAGGAAATGGAAACTACTACTACTAACAGCTCAACGAAGCACAAAGCCGCCTGAGGGCAACGCGGCTACGCACGTTTCTCCTCCATCCCAATCTATTCAGAATACAGAGCATATACAGTGTCGTTTACTAGGCTATAGTTTCCTTAAAAGACGTCACTCCTCAAGCGGGAATAGAGTTGACCGCAAGGTCCCCAGTCTTCTCCCACGATGGTATTCTGCGTCACCATGCAATTTAACCCATTACTGGGAGAAGGTTTGTAACTCACACCGGTCTTTACACACCGGTGGGCCCTGCTGAGTGTACACTTGAGGGGCTTCTTCCTCCTCCACCTGTATTTACACCCCCGGGCAAGGGTGCCCCAGTTTCTATTATGGACCCCTCGGGAAAAGGTCTCTCCTTGGTCTGTGCCTACCTAAGTCAACTAAGGAATTGGATACCAAAGTCAATATATTTCCTTAAAACAAACTGAATTTTACTTCAAGTAAATAGCTCAAATAACTTTCAAAGGTGAAACTTTTATCCATAATTCACACTACGAAAAAAAAAAATTGAATTAGAAATATCACAGCCGTTATAAGACTCAATCACTTCAATTACATGCGGAGGGATAGGAAAATACAGTCTAACTTCAGATATACCTACAGCATTGACGCAAAAAGCAATAAGGATAGGGGTTCGACCCCTGGTTGCACTAGTTATTTCGTTGGAACGGGGGTCGGTGAAATGACTCTGTAGGCTCAGCCAGGGTTGACCCAGTTCTAAATCTGTATCTGGAGAAATCTGGGCAAAGTAAACAGGAAGGGTGTGCGAAAACACAGAATGGCTCCTCCTCCCTCAAAGCACTTTCTGGCTGAAGGGCCATGAGAGGGAGATCAGCACCACCGGTAGGGACTGTTAAGTCCAGTGCCGTATTCTTTACTTTATTCTTTTATGCTTGATGAGCCTTGCAAGCGATACCATAAAACATTTTGAGTGAACGGTACTTATCAGTTAGCCAGTACACACTCCATAATTTGGATCTATAAAATCAAACAATAACAGGTTTATTGAGATTTGTATACCGAGACAATTAGCTTCGGCTCAGTGGAAAACTAAATTGTAGCATTTGTAGCTATATTTTCACAAATATTTATTGGTATTTCGGTTAGGTTACATTTCGTATGCAGCACCGCTATACTTAACCCCAACCCCCATGTGCAGCTATACAGCCTAAATTATATACATCCTATCTATCACCCATGCGTTTCAGTTGTTTCAACCACGTACCTATACCCGTAGATAAGTACCGAGTGAATTAATAATAAATTTACAAATGTAGCCTCGGGGCTTACAAGCTTAAACTTAACAATAAACTGAACATTTGATTGAGATTTCAATAAACTTTGTTTCTAGTAGGTGCATTGTATCACAATGTCAATCATTGCCGGCTTTTATTAAAATTTTTAAGAAATTCATTCATACCCATTATGGCTATATATGCGGGCTATAATACCTGTAAACAAAACTTGGATTTTTAGACAGAATTATTCAACAGTTACTGATAACATCAAATTCCATAGACAACCGATCAATCACTTTTATAGTCTCTTGTTTGGCATTCATCCCCTAATTCAATTTTTCAAGCCATGGTTCAGCTTATACCATAGGCTACATCCCATTGCCGATACACATTAATAAAACAGAATATCAAAATCACCTGTAGGTCAAGGCTTATTATATTTGAATTGAATCGTTCCATCTTAATTAAAATATTCAAATTATGATCAATACAAATTAACACACTGAGAGGTAGAACAATATACAGAAGCATGCACATTGTTGTATTCGCCAACGGCCAAGCCTGTAGCTACTACCTCGTAATAGCTAAAGATGAACATCCAGCTGCAAAAAACATTCTATTTCTTTATCTTTTGCGTTTGTTCAAGGTAGCATTCCAATCTAATTCAATCTAGTTAGGCATTACCTTTTATACCGATGTGTCGATGAAATGGCCAAAATTAATATGTGGCCTGTGTTTGTCCTTGATTTTAACTTTAAACCTTTATAGCATTAGCGGCAAATTGCAATCGCAAGAAATTGGTTTGAAAAGCCTGCATCAACACTAATTTGTTCCAAACTATCGCCTAATAATACTATCTCTGCAATGCAGATTGGAAAACTGCTGTTACAACCTTCCGTCTTTTCTATTTTCAAACAATTATGCCTAAAATCTTAACTTTGATTTGTCAATCACAAGTTTTATGCTAGATAGTGAAGTTCACCATTGTTCAGCTCGAGAGTGATGTACTGCTGTGAATGCTGTACTCCTGCGTACTTTGGATTTTATCCAAATTACGTAATATGCCTATAAATCTATGATTTCCTAGAAAAGCGGTGCCGTTATCTTGCGGCCCTCATATGACAGTTGCTAATGACGACCGTCTTTATGGCAATTCTAGGCGCCCCCGGAAAATACCCCCCTCCCCCTCAAAAAATGTCCCTCCCTCCACGGCTGGTTAGCCTCCAATCACTTTCGACTTATAAAAAAAAGGACTACAACTCTCAGTTTCTGGTCGAATGAGCATCCTCCAAAGTTTCTATGACTATGAGGCGGAGGCTGGGATACGGAGTAAATTCTGCTCATTTAGGGGTTTAATGTTACTCTTTACTTCCATAACAGCGTAGACGAGAAATATTCCCATAAATCAAGAAGGATTAAATATTAATTTCAATTTTTGATGCCTTTCTTCAAGTTTAATGTACCCCCCCCCCCTGCCCTCCGGAAAATACACCCCTAAACAAAAATCCTGGATACAGCCCTGGGGATCATACATCATTTTTTACCTCCTCCCCCTCGTCTCTCTCTTAGAACTTATTCTGTATTTATCTCAAGGCTTAATGAGAATTAAGATGTTTAGGCCCTTTTGAGGTATCTCCCTCCCTCCCTAACTTCAAAACAATAAGAGAACCGCACTGTATAGGCTTAATACCCTTATATGCGAATGTTGGAATTGAGCATTTTTTGCCAAAGAATGATCATGGATATAAAATAGCAGCAAGTAAAACAACGGGGAATTTACCTAAGATAGTGAAATTTCTTTACTTTCAAAATATTTCGGCTCTATATCCAAGAACCGTTGACAAGAAACTACATATATAAACTTAATAAAACTTACGAGAAAATGAGATCTTCAAAACTAAAATTGAAAAATTAAAATACTCCCAAGTTTGTTGTTTTTATGATGGAATGGATGGAGGGCAACTAGTCCTCTTCTCCTCTCCCCTTTTTCTCCTAAAAACATCCGAATGACATTATGATATGGCCATTTGGTTATTTCCCTTCTTACTGCACAAAAATGTTTCTTACCTTAATTTTAATGCTATATTTAACTGAAGTGATTTGCTTCATAATACCGTGATCTATTATTAGCTAGGGGTGGTAGATCTTTGTGTAGAAGGGGGGGGGTGGAATACCAAAATGAGTATGTTTCAAT
Source organism: Artemia sp. Qi Xiang Cuo (assembly GCF_049724085.1). Lineage (NCBI taxonomy): Eukaryota > Metazoa > Arthropoda > Branchiopoda > Anostraca > Artemiidae > Artemia > Artemia sp. Qi Xiang Cuo. Next base: position 2,958,394 of record NC_142799.1, on the reverse strand, counting down.
GGCCTAAGCTTTCTCAGAAGTGACCGTATAAAAACCAAGGGTCCAAGAAGATTGGGAGAGGGCTCAATCGAACAAACATTTAAAGTTCAAGTGCCTTTTTAAGTTTTTTGTAATTAGTCTATTTCTTACAGATAGTATATGTAATTGGGAAACATATGGACATTTTTCGTTGGGGAGTTTTCTTAGAAGGGGTTGTCTGAGACTCTGGGGGAATTTTCAGTGGGCAGAAATTTTTTTGGGGGGAGAATTACCCTGAATTCTTCTACAGAATCCTTTTTATTTGTCTTGCTTCATCTTTGGATGAATAATTTTACATATGGTGTGGATTTTAAAGTGGAATTGTTTAGAGGAAATTTTCAGCGGAGATCAAATTGCCGGCAAGATTTTTCCGTAACTAATTGTGGGTAATTTCCACAAGGGTACTACAAGGTGAAACTTCCCTTCTTGTTGCACAAAAATGTCTCAGGCATTTATTTTTGTTAGGCATTCAGGCATATATAAATAATAAACAGTATGATCGTTCCCTATCTCACCCATTATAAAAACCCGGTCCGAGATGCGAGTGCTGCGGAGAACGTAAAAAACATAAGCCACATTAGATCTTTTCCGGGTAGACAAGTCAGATTTCTCTTGAACGCGAAACTTGGCTTCAACGTTGCACCACTAAATTTTAAAGAATCTAGTTTTAAATTAATTTATTCCAATTCATATATGAAAATCGGTAATTAGAAGTGTAATGTTATTATTAGATATTTTAGGAATTACAAGTAGGTTTCGAAGTTGGTTTCAAAGGCATTTTAAGAATATATATATATATATATATATATATATATATATATATATATATATATATATATATATATATATATATATATATATATATATATATATATATATAATATATATATATATATAATATATATATATATATATATATATACATATATATATATATATATATATATATATATATATATATATATATTATATACATATATATTTATCTTCACACTAATGTTATTTAGTACTTTAAAAAAGGGTTCTTATCATAGGCAGCGCGCTAGCGCTTCCTAAGTAAAGAACGATGTGGGCACAATGTGTTTTTTTTCCTCCACACCCGGGCACTTCGTACCGAAGGAGTTGTCGTAGAAACTTCGAAAAGGATTCATTCGATTAGAAATTGGAGTGGCTAGTGCCCTTTTTAATAGTCGAAAGTGATTTGAGGGCAGCTAGCCCCCCCCCCCTCTCACGCCCACCATTCCCCCAAACACATCCAATCAAATTTTGAGATAGTCATTTTGTTCAGCGTAGTTGATTTCCAGATAGAAAATATATTTTTGAGGAGGACACTCCCCCACAACCCTCAGGGTAAGGGTTGTAAGTTATGCCCTGAGAGCATATAAGAACGATGTTGGCACAATGTATTATTTATTAATTTTTTTTTTCTTTGAGTATGGCACTTAATATGGAAGTGGTCGGCGTAAAAAACTTCAAAAGGGGCTCTTTCGATTGGAAATTGAGAGTTCTAGTGCCGCTTTTATTAGTCGAAAGTGAATGGAGGGCACCTAGCCCCCAACACATCCAATCAAAATTTTGAGACCGGCTCATTCAATTGGAAATTCAAAGGGTTAGTACCCTTTTCAACTAGTCCCCCCCCCCACGCCCATCATTCCCCCAAACACATCCAATCAAAATTTTGAGATAGCCATTTTGTTCAGCGTAGTTGATTTCCACATGTAAAATATATTTTTGAGGAGGACACTCCCCCATAACCCTCAGGACAAGGGTTTTAAGTTATGCCCTGGGGGCATATAAGGTTTTTATAGAAGGCGTTGTCGTAGAAACTTCAAAAAAGGGTCATTCGATTGGAAATTCAAAGGGCTAGTGCCCTTTTTAATACTCGAAAGTGATTGATAGGCAACTAGCCCCCCCCCCCCACGACCATCATTCCCCCAAACACATCCAATAAAAATTTTGAGATAGCCATTTTGTTCAGCGTAGTTGATTTCCAGATAGAAAATATATTTTTGAGGAGGAAAATCTCCCACAACCCTCAGAGCACGGATTATAAGTTATGCCCTGGGGGCATATATGGTTTTTATTGAAATCTTTGTCGTAGAAACTTGAAAAAGGTCTCATTTGATTTGAAATTCAAAGGGCTAGTACCCTTTTTAATAGTCGAAAGTGATTCGAGGGCAACTAACCCCCTCTCACGCCCACCTTTTCCCCAAACACATCCAATCAAAATTTATAGATAGCCATTTTGTTCAACGTAGTTGAAAGTTTTGGAAATTAGGTCTTTAAGGATGACAACCCCCTCCCCCACAGCCCTCAGGGCAAGGGTTGTAAGTTATGCCCTGGGGGGCATATACAGTTTTTATTAAAAGCGTTGTCGTAGAAACTTCAAAAGAGCTAATTCAATCTGAAATTGAAAGGGCTAGTGCCTTTTTTAATAGTTGAAAGTGATTGAACAGCGACTAACGCCCCTCTCACGCCCACCATAAATCCAAACACATCGAATTAAAACATTGAGATATCCATTTTGTTCAACGTAGTTGAAAGCCCTGGAAATTTGGTCTTTTAGGATGATAACCCCCCTCAGAGGCCTCATTGTTGGTGTTGTAAGTTATGCCCTGGGGACATATAAAGTCTTTATTGAAAGTATTACCGTAGAAATTTCAAAAGGGATCATTGAATTGGAAATTGAAATGACTGGTCTCCTGTTTAATTGTTGAAAGTGATTGAATTGCGACTAACGCCCCTCTCACGCCCACCATTTCCTCAAATATATCGAATTAAAATTTTGAGATAGCCATTTTGTTCAACGTAGTTGAAAGTTCTGGAAACTAGGTCTTTTAGGATGATAACCCCCTCAGAGCCCTCAGTGCAAGGGTTGTAAGTTATGCCCTGGGGCATATAAAGTTTTTATTGAAAGCGTTGTCGTAGAAATTTCAAAAGGGCTCATTGAATTGGAAATTGAAAGGGCTAGTGCCTATTTTAATAGTTGAAAGTGATTGGATAGTGACTAACGCCCCTCTCATGCCCACCATTTTCCAAAACATCCAATAAAAATTTTGAGATATCCATTTTGTTCAACGTAGATGAACGTTCTGGAAATTAGGTCTTTTAGGATGATAACCTCCTCAGAGCCCTCAGTCCAAGGGTTGTAAGTTATGCCCTGGGGGCATATAAGGTTTATATAAAAAAATGTTGTATAAATTATAGGCAGTGCGATCGCGCTGCCTAAGTAAAGAACGGTGACATTCAAGAACGAAACGAGAGACGAGTACTAAGTAAAGAGGATGACATTCCCCAACAACTCTCGAGGAAAAAAATCTAGGGTAGAGACCTGAGGCATATAAGGACGGTGTTTGCATACTGCAGTATTTATTAATTTTTCCTTTAGAGCAGGGTACTTCATATCGAAGAAATTGTCGTAGAAACTTCGAAAAGCGCTTCATTCAATTGGAAATTGGAGTGGCTTGTGTCCTTTTTAATAGTCAAAAGTGATTGGAAGGGGACTAACACCCCTTCCACGCCCACCATTTCCCGAAACACATCCCATTCAAACTTCGGGATAGCCATTTTGTTTAGCGTAGTTGATTTCCAGACAGAAATTATGTTTTTGGGGACAGTCCCCCAGAGCCCTTAGGACAAGGGTCGTAAGTTATGCCCTGGGGGTCTGCAAGGTTTTTTTTTATACAAGGCGTTGTAGTAGAAGCCTCAAAAAAGGCTCATTCGAATGGAAACTCAAAGGGATTGTGCCCTTTTAAAAAGTCGAAAATGATTAGAGGGTAACTAACTCCCCTCTCACGCTTACCTTTCTTCCAAACATATCGTATAAAAACTTTGAGATAGCAATTTTATTTAACATAATTTTAAGTTCTGGAAATTAGATTTTTGAGGATGACAACACCCCCCCCCCAGAGCCATCAGGGCAAAGGTTGTAAATTATGCCCCGGGGGCATATACGGTTTTTATATAACGCGTTGTCCTAGAAACTTTAAAAAGGGCTCACTCGATTGGAAATTGAAATGGCTAGTGCCCTTTTTAAAGGTCGAAAGTGATCGGAAAGCAACTAACCACCCTTCTATGCCCACCATTATTTCAAACACGCCCACTCAAGATTTTGAGATATTCGTGTTTTTCCATGCAGTTCAAAGTTTAGGTAATTATACCTTTGAGCAAGAGACTTCCCTCACAGTCTTCAGGGTCAGCGTTATAAGTTATGCCCTGGGGGCATATAAGGTTTTTACTGAAAGCTTTGTCGTAAAAACTTGAAAATGGGCTCATTCGATTGGAAATTCAAAAGACTAGTGCCCTTTTTAATAGTTGAAAGTGATTTGAAGGCAACTAACCCCCCCCCCCCTCTCATGCCCATCAATTCTCCAAACACATCCAATCAATATTTTAGATGGCCATTTTCTTCAACGCAGTTGAAAGTTTCGGAAATTAGGCCTGCCCACCTTGAGGCTGCCCACGTGGGCATGAACATTTTGAGAACTTGCTTAACCGAGATAGAGTTGCAGGAAAAAATATAGAGGAAAATGAAAAAAATTGTGATACCTTGGATGTGAAGGAAGATTTGTTTTGTGAGGAGGAATTAGCAACAGTACTAAAAGGATTAAAGAATAATAAGGCTCCAGGTGCTGATAGGGTGGTAAATGAGTTTCTTAAATATGGTGGTTCTGAGGTTAGAAATAAGTTATTGAAGATTATGAATAGGATTTTTGAAAAAGGAGAAGTACCTACTGATTTTAGGAAAACCTTCATTAATCAACTTCATAAGAAAAGGGATAAAAGTGAGTGTGGCTATTATCGATGCATTAGTCTGGTCTATATAGGTAGTAAATGACTTAGTAGTATGATACTTTTTAGACTAAGAGATGTCGTAGACAAAGTTTTAAGAGAAGAGCAGGGCGGTTTTAGAAAAGGTAGAGGATGTGTCGACCAAATTTTCACTCTTATGCTAATAATTGAGAAGTGCCTGAGTTTTCTAACACCTTTGGTCCTCAGTTATAGATTACGAGCAAGCGTTCGATTCTGTTGATAGAAGAGCTTTAGAAAAGGTTTTATTCTTGTATGGTAAACCAGACAAATACATTAAAGTGATTAGTTCTATGTGCGAGGATAACACTGCTGCGGTTAAGATAGGAAATGAGCTTAGCAGCTGGTTTGTATTAAATTAGGAGTTAAGCAGGGTTGTGTTCTATCCCCCTTTATATGGATCATTTTGATGGACTTTGTCTTAAGGAGCACAGGAAAGGCAATGGGAGACCACGGAGTCAAATGGGGAGGAAAAAGCCTCCTGGACTTGGATTATGCTGATGATTTAAGCATCCTCGATGAAAGTGTGAGCAAAATGAATAAAGTTTTAGAGGTTTTGCGAGTTCAAGGTGCTAGAATTGGTTTGAAATTTAATGTTAGGAAGACTAAGTCACTAAGGCTAGGAATAAGTGAAGATGAAAAGGTGAAGATGGGCAATGAAAAGATTGATCAGGTGGGCAGCTTCACATACCTTGGTATTATTCTTAGTAAAGATGGTGGGAGCAGTGAAGATGTTAAAAATAGAATAGCCAAGGCTCAGGGTGCTTTTTCACAGTTAAAAAAAGTTTGGAAGAATAGGAAGATAAGTCTGCAAACCAAGATTAGAATATTAGAAGCTACAGTGATGACAGTGGTCAAATGTGGCTCTGAAGCATGGACGCTCCGAAAAGCGGATGAAGATTTACCAGATGTTTTCCAGAGAAATTGCTTAAAGATTGTTCTGGTTCCCCGGCTGACTGACCGTATTTCAAACAATAGGGAGTACGACAAATGTGGCTCAATACCGCCTTCTAGAGGTATAATGAAAGAAAGATTGAGGTTGCTGGGGCGCGTTGTGCGGACGAAGGATGAAAGATTGCCGAAGGTTGTTCTTTTTAGCCAACCATCTAGGGCTAAACGGAAAGCAGGTCGTCCCCGTCTGGGGTGGGAGGACGTCATAAAGAAAGATTTTAAGGAAATGGGAACTTCGTGGGCGGGTTTAAAAAGGGAGGCATTGAATAGATTGGGGTGGAGGAGGATCGTGCGTAGCTGTGTTAGCCTCAGGCGGCTTGGTGCTGCGGTGAGTTGTTAGTAGTAGTAGTAGTAGTAGTAGAATGGTCGGCGTAAGAGGGGGGTTAATTACTCTCCACTAACTTTCGACTATTAAAAAGGGCAATTTAAATTTCCAATCAAATCAGCCGTTTTTGAAATTTCTATAACAACTTTCTATATAAACTTTATATGCCCACAGGGCATAACTTACAACCCTTGCACTGAGGGCTCTGAGGGGGTTATCATCCTAAAATATCTAATTTCAAGAACTTTCAACTACGTTGAACAAAATGCATATCTCAAAATTTTGATTGGATATGTTTGGGGAAATGGTGGGCGTAAGAGGGGCGTTAGTCGGTCTCCAATCACTTTCAACTATTAACAATTCCAATTGCCTCCCCAAGGCCAGAACAAAATTTTCACTTTACTGAAACAATACAAATGAATGTGCATTGTCAGTTTAATATACATATACTGATATTTAGTAATCAAAATGTTAATATTATTTGATTTATTAAAGTTATAAAAGTAAAAAAAAATTATATTTTTCAGTAAAGTGCAAATCTTGTTCTGGCCTTGGGAAGGCATAGGGGTTTTGCGCCCAACTTATGTTAATTTCTGCTCGTTTTGAGTTTGACTCGGTTAATTATTATAATTTCTGTTCGTTTTGGGTTTCATTTATTTATCGATGCTAATTTGTGGTAGTTTCACGCTTGGTAGATTATTTTGTTTTATTTTTGCTCATTTTTTGTTTAATGGAGTTCTTTACTTTTCTTTGAAAAACTTATTTTGTGGAAAAAGTTTTTTTTAATTAATTTTAACTAAACGGCCGCTTTGCTTTAGGAGTCGTTCTTAAAAAATTGGGACAAAGTCTAACTTTAGCGTAAACAGTGAAGTATTGAGGAGGGGAAAACCCCCTCATACATGAAGTTATTTCTGTCTGTACTACTAAGTTTTAATGTTGCTCCATAAAATTTTTTTTTTTTTTAATTAAATCTCAGATCATTTTTCAAATAATACCGGGAGATCGGACCCCCCCCCCTCCCTCCATGAAACATTTCTCCATAGAAAGTTCCTCCCGCGTAAATCCTCCTCCCTGGACAATTCCATCTTCGCTGAAATTCTTCCCGGATAACTTCCTGCAGACCATTCCGCCTGGAAAGTTCTTGTTAGCCTAAACTCTCATTTAGAAAAAAAAAACCTTTTTTTATTTAATTTCTGATTATTTTTTAAACCATGGCGGACATCTCCCCCTCCGTGGAAATTTTCCCGGAAATCTCTTCAAAATGGAAAGTTTTTTCGTAGAAAATTTCCCCATGGAGAATTTTTCTCGCGCAAAATTTACCCATTTAGAATTTCTTCCACGGACCCCCCCCCCCATTCCCCAGAAAAGTCCCCCACACAATTGGAACCCCGCTGAAAACTTTTACGGGACAATTCCCCCCCCCCCCACCCCCTACATTTCCATGTATAGTTCCCCAACGGCACAATTTCGCATATGAATTCTGGGAAATTCCCCCTTGTGAAATCTCCCTGAAAAATTTACCCAGGAAAATTCTCTCCCCACGAAAATTTATCTCCTTGGAAAATCCCCCCATTTCCCCACTTCCCGAAAAATGTCTGTATAAGTCCCAATATAAAATGCTAAATGTAAAAAATGGGTACATGTCATAGCTTACAGCCCTTTCCCCAGGGGCTCTGGGGGCCACGTCATCCCCAGATGCATAGTTATTGCTTTCAAATATACTAAACAAATTGGCTATCTCAAAATTTATTCTTTTTTAATTTTCCCCCATTGTAGTTGGATACTTGGCAAAATAGCTGGACAACGGCTACTTCCGCTTTTTTTTAGAAGATATTGGAGTTCCCATATTGAGTTAGACATGGCGCTGGCATAGTAAAAACTGACATTTAAGCAAGGGCGCATCCAGAATTTTTTTTAGGAGGAAGTAAAAAACTATACAAAACATAACGAACTTTCTTTATATGCAGTTTTGTCACTTTTCACGAGTCGGACAAAAATTTCAGGGTGGGGGGTCAACCCGATAACCCCCGGAATACGGCCTTGCATTTAATAATCCATTTTAACCATTTCAAGACCTTTCCCGGAGCGTTTGGGGCGGGGGAGGCTTTGCTTCTAACCCCTGAAATTTGCACCAATATTTTCAAGAAACCCAACTTTCAGTGAAATCCATATAAATAAATTTTTGGAAAGTGACCAAAACCGAAATCAGTAGCACAAGATAATGGTGCCTTATTTATGGCTGTCCTGAAAATGGCACTGGGTATGGGGTCAACAAAAAAAAGCATTTGTTAATCAATTAAATAAAAAAAAAACAGGTTTTTTAAACTGAAAGTAAGGGGCGACATTAAAACTTAAAACGAACAGAAATTATTCCGTATATGGAAGGGCTGTCCCCTCCTCAACGCCTCGCTCTTTACGCTAAAGTTTTTTATTGTTTAAAAAAATAGAGTTGTGAGAAAGTCAAAGAAGTTTTTTAAATGCAGCATTTTATGTAAATTAAAGAAACAAAACTCCTGATTCCCCTAGTTATCGCAGCATAACTAGATGTAGGTATTAACTTTTGGTATTCCAGACAAGAAAAAACTCGAACAAAAGCAGTATGACACAAAACTGAGAGCACTTGGAAAAAACTTGTTATAACGTTGAACAGAGCATAAAAAACTGAACTAGGAACGAGTGGCATCAATAGAGAGGCTGTGTCCTTTGATTCTTTCCTCCTATCATTTGAAGAATAATCTTTTCAGGGGGTATTTTCATTAAAAAATGCTTTCTTTTTGTGTGTTGACCGAGAAAACTGAAAAAACAACAAATTTACCTCCTCCCAAAGACATTAAAAAGCACATTTTGCCCTTTCCCTTATAAATTTTCATTAATTGACCCCACAGTTAGGAGTTTTTTTTAAATATATACATATATATATATATATATATATATATATATATATATATATATATATATATATATATATATATATATATATATATATATATATATATATATATATATATATATATATATATATATATATATATATATATATATATATATATATATATATATATATATATATATATATATATATATATATATATATATATATATATATATATATATAATAACTAAAGCCATTAAATGTGCTTATGAGTCTATAGTGACGAATTGTGAACGCTACTCCAGGAATTCTCTTGCATGGATTTATTGTTCAGTGTGGTTACCACACATAACCTACCTCGCTGATGCATCCCACATGCTGTCAGTGAGAGGAACTGAAAACGTCAAAAACTGCTACTGTAAATTTGAAAAATTTTTACTGTATATACCCAAGCGTTATAGGAATTCCCGCCTAGCAAAATATGGTCTTAAGGAGCCAACCAAACAATGGTCTAGCATTCGAAACAATTCAGTGCTAAAAGTTAAATTGGACAGACGACGTTGCTCACCTGCATTTACTTGAGTGTCGTGAATTAAACTGAGCGTTGTATCTTTATCTTTTTGAAGCTGATCTCTTTTTCTTTTCTTTTTTTCTTTTTGTAGTGCTCCACTATAATCTATTTCTATAGATGGTGGATGAATAAATGTCATTATTATTATTATTATTATAAAGAAAAAAAGGCCTAACTTTGAGTATTCAAAATATAGTGAAATCAAAATGAGGACTTTGACAAACTTTATACTAGCGAAACAAACATAAACAAATGTGAAAAAGAATGAAAACAAAGCCCATTACAAAAGTAGGACATTATTTAGAAGCGACCCAACGTTTTTCGTGGAGGACTAAGTGATTCGGAAGATATAATACAAAAAGAGACAAATCATAAGAAAATAGAAGGCATGATAGATAAATTAAAGTACCGAAACTTCGAGTAAGTAAATAAAATTCCAAGATGTATATAAAAAGGGTCAGCTCCCTTCAAGTAAGCTATTAACTAGGTAAAAGAGCCTTGTCGAAATTACAAAAACCAAACTAAGGTATGGTACTTACATCTTTCTTCTTGATAAGGGACTTTTCCTTATTAAGTTTTTATGGCCAATAGCTTTAAACAAGTTTGTCCAATGCATTTTTGTAGTACCTCTATCATGTTCTTTAGCAAGTCTAGTACACTCATTAGGTTCAAAAGGTCCCCTATCGCACTCAACAGATCGTGATTGCCGGGATACCTTATTATTAGCTCGACTGTGAGACACTTTTGAAGACACAGACGAATGTTCATAACTTTTCGACATTCTAAATAAATTACTAAAATACTCAACACATAAAAAATCTGTAAAGCACATTTAGGTAGAACAACTTTTGCCACTCTCTAGTCTTAGGCAGGATAAAAATAAGATTAGCAAACAAGAATGATAAGAAAAGGACTTAGCCATTGGCTTTCAAAGATAAGACTAGTACATGATATTTTTCAAATTTGAGAAAATATTGGGTATTTTCGCATTATCAGGGCCTCTCTAAAAATTCAAGTTTGGTTAATGCTAATTAAAAAAAAATAGGATGAATATAATATTTTAGAAACAAATTTGGGCTATATATTTGCACATTAGGGGGGTGGGGGTAAAGCATAGCATATATTTAATACGTAACCTAACCTCGGTACCTTCCCCCCACCCCCTAAAATCCAAAAAACCACAGTTTAATATCGTATGTTCCAAATACTTTACACTATCATTTCCTGCTCTACAACAGATAAGACGTCACAAAACGGGTTGCATCATTGCCAATCTATAGTGTTCAAGCCGAGAGGCCCTGATAATGCGAAAGTACCAAATACTGTCTTCCCAGGGATCAAGTGCTCAGTCGCAAATTCATATGAACTTTGTGGCTTCAAAATTTACCAGGCAGATAAAGGAGAGGCCAGTTGTGGATCCTTCGTTAGCATATCCCTCCGAGAATTCGATTTTAGAAATATCTTTTATAATTCCTAATCCTTTCCCTAATAATTTGCATAGGTTTTGCGCTTTTTCTCAATTGTGCATCTTCGCCGGGCCCCACCAAGAAAAACTGCGGACTTGCATACCGTGGGCCATTTTTGGCATTTTTCTTTTGGTTTAAATACACAAAGTACACCCAGAACTGACCCCAGTGTATAAGAAACGACCCAGCGAGTAAGGAATAATTGTGTAACGGGAGTAACACTGATTTTGTTCTTTTTTTTCTTTCTTTTTTTATGCCGATGATTTCAGTTTATTACAAGAAAGAAGTAAGGGTCAGACCTCCACAAATTTTAGGAAAGTAAAGACCACTTGCCAAATTGATAAAGATGATACCACATTTTGGAAAACTATGCATGATTATTGCCTGGTGCCAAAAAGAATACTTTTCGCTTACCTTTGAGCAAAGGCCTGAAGTGAGTGAGCTCAAGTAGAGTTGTCTATTCTATGTTAGAGGTTATACGAAATTATACCACCAGTGTTTCATTTTTTCGAGCCATCTTTCTGCTTTTGAGTAGAAAGCCTCAATTCTACTTTTACAAGTCATTTCTGTTTGTGATTACGTTTGCCATTTGCCATTTTAATTTCTGTGTTCGGGATTGAAACAGCTGGGTGGCACCACATGCTCCTCATAAATCTTAATAGTTGTCTCGTTGCTAAAGAAATAGGGGCCTACCCTTTGCTCCTTTCTTAGCAGAGATATTAGAAAGTCGACCCATGGCAGAAAAAAAAAAAATCAAATTTTGACCTTACAGAGATACTTTTTCTTTTAACGTAATCATTCCTGAATAGAAAAAGAGATTACATTACATCAGCATTTTTATATTAAAAAAAAAAAAAAAAATCGCCGATGAGATATAGAAACACAATTTAGAAACTTCTCAAGGCCACAACTTCATTCATATTGTGTATCTAGAGAAAAACGATATACATAATGACTTACTCAAAAACGAGCTAAGTCCTGTTTCGGTGCATATATAAGACAAGTCATGATTTGATACAAGGAATAGCTGGAGGCACTAAGTAGGCTCGTACCTCCCTCTCCATCAACTCTTTAGCAGAAAGGTAGCCATGTTGCACCTTGTTTGAAGCAGAACCACTCAACGAGTTTTATCTGTATTATTGGAGACAAAAAGTGGGGCTTCAGCCCCTAAAACACCCCTTTCATATGCTCCAGCTATTACCAACTCTTTTACGAAAAGGTAAGGATGTTCACTAGTTTCAGCTAGGAACAGGCAATGATGCTCAATCTGTATGAGGGGAAACTAAAGTGGACCTGTGGCCTTTAAAAAAAACCGTCCTATTCCACGGCCAAATTTATGCTGTAATTTCTTTGAAGCAGAATCAGGCAAATAGTTTTGATTTACGCTATTGGAGACGCAATGAGGGTCTACGGCCCCTCCAAAATTTCTCCCCGCTGCTCCCAGTATGAAAGCTTTAGAAGAAAGGTACGGACAATAAACCATGTTTGAGCTTAATCTCTAAGTGATTGGAGAGCAAAAGTAAGCGAGACCCAACCCCACCGCCTCTGTCCTTCCATTACCTATTTTATTTATCCAAAAAGCAGACATTTTACGACTTATTTCAGCCAGAATCACGGGATAATTTTCATTCGTTGCGACTTGAGTGCCAAAGTGGACCCTTGACCTTTCTAACATCTCTTCAATCTTAAAGCTAGCTTTTTAGTGGATACGTAGAGGTATATGGCGCTTTGCTTAAGCAAGATTCAATTAGTATTATTAAAGGCAGAATGTTGAAGTGCTGCACCTGAAACAAGCCTTTCCCCTTCCTAAGCAATTTTTCCGAAAGGCAGGTATGGTACACCTTGTTTGAAGCGAAATCATACGAAAATTCCCAATCCGTTATTAGAGGCAAAATAAGAACCCACAGCCCCTCTATCGTTCACCTGCCTATCTGACAACCGACGTATCAGCGGAAAGGTACACATGTTGCACTTTGTTCGAACCCAAATCGTGCAAGGATGTTCTATCTGAATCATTAGAGGACGCAATTGGCTGTAAGATCTCTCTAGCTATGACATCCAGCCCCATCCCACTTTTTAAGTGAATAGGGAGGGATAGTGAATAGTCAGGCGTTTGATGTTGAACCAGATTCATGCACAGTATTCAACTGGAGCCAGGAAGTAGGTTTGTAACTCCTACAACACCACCAAACCCCTCTCCCTTTCGACTCAAGCAGGCATGTTGTACCTCGTTAGTATATTCCAAGGTACTACTTTGCCAACGCCTCCGTACCAAACAGGTTTTTCTGATAGGTAAACAGGTCATTACACTCGGTCATTACACTCTTTGTCAACGGGTAATTAAAGAATGAGATGCTTGCATCAACAATACAAAGAATAAGCTCAGATACTTAATAGATTTGACGTTTACAAGAGACATTCCTAGAAAGTATTCAATAGCTTAATTGAAAAGTAACGATAGAATGACATTGTGACTTGACCTAGCTTTACCTCGCCGATGTGATCTGTATAATACATAAGTAACGATTGAAAAATATTGTCAATTTAAAAAGAAAGGGCAGAAAAGTGTTTTGAGGGGGATGGGTTGCATAGAGGGGTGACGTGCACGAGGGTTCAGTTAAAGGGGATTCCGTTGCCCGGGGGGTTTCGGTTCTACACGGGTTCAGTTACACGGGGATTCAGTTACAGGGGGGGTATCCCTTTTTTTCGAAAATCGGGCCCCCTGTTTTCAAAATCCCTTTTTCTTCTGAGGCTTTGAGCATTTGTGTCAACAATACAAAGAATAAGCTCAGATACTTAATAGATTTGACGTTTACAGGAGACATTGCTAGAAAGTATTCAATAGCTTAATTGAAAAGTAACGATAGAATGATATTGTGACTTAACCTAGCTTTACCTCGCCGATGTGATCTGTATAATACATAAGTAACGTTTGAAAAATATTGTCAATTTAAAAAGATAGGGCTGAAAAGTGTTTTGCGGGGGCGGGGGGGCAGAGAGGAGGGACGGGCCCACGGGGTCTGTTCCAGAGGCGCCCGTGGCCCGGGGGTGGGCGGTTAGGCCTTGGGTCAGGTCTCCGGGGAGTCAGTGTCACGAAGTTGATCACTTTTTTTCGAAAATCAGGCTCCCTGTTTTCATAATCCCTTTTTCTTCTGAGGCTTGGAGAATTTGTGTCAAAAATACAAAGAATAAGCTCAGATACTTAATAGATTTGACGTTTACAAGAGACATTGCTAGAGAGTATTCAATAGCTTAATTGAAAAGTAACGATAGAATGACATTGTGACTTGACCTAGCTTTACCTCGCCGATGTGATCTGTATAATACATAAGTAACGTTTGAAAAATATTGTCAATTTAAAAAGAAATGACTGAAAAGTGTTCTCAAGGGGAGGGGGTGCAGAGCGGAGTGACGGGCCCGCGGTTTCAGATCCCGAGGAGCCCCGGGCCCGGGAGGTGGCGGTTAGCCCCGTGGTCAGGGACACGGGCAGTCAGGTTCCCGGGAGGTCTGCCTTTTTTTTAAAAATCAGGCTCCCTGTTTTCAAAATCCCTTTTTCTTTTGATACTTGGAACATTTGGTGGCTGGATATTAAACGTAAGGAAATTTAGCACGGAGGTTCAGTTGTACAGGGTTTCAGTTATACAGGGGTTCAGTTACATGGGGGTTCTTTGCGTTAAAAAAGTAGTTTTTGTATATTTTAAAAGAACTTTACGGGGATTGAGAGACTCAGATGCCTAATTCCGTGTGATTTTTCTTTACTTGATGGTCATTAAAAAAGAAATTTTTGTGTTAAATAAGTAGTTTTTGTATCTTTTAAAAGAGCTTTACGGGGATTGAGAGACTCATTTGCATAATTCCGTTTGATTTTTCTTTACTTGATTGTCATTAAAAACGAAATTTTTATGTTAAATAAGTAGTTTTTTTATCTTTTAAAAGAGCTTTACGGGGATTGAGAGACTCAGTTGCCTAATTCCGTGTGATTTTTCTTTACTTGATGGTAATTAAAAACGAAATTTTTTTGTTAAATAAGTAGATTTTGTATCTTTTAAAAGAGGTTTACGGGGATTGAGAGAGTCACTAGCATAATTCCGTGTGATTTTTCTTTACTTGATGGTCATTAAAAACGAAATTTTTGTGTTAAATAAGTAGTTTTTTTATCTTTTAAAAGAGCTTTACGGGGATTGAGAGACTCAGTCGCCTAATTCCGTGTGATTTTTCTTTAAGTGATGGTCATTAAAAACGAAATTTTTGTGTTAAATAAGTAGTTTTTGTATCTTTTAATAGATCTTTACGGGGATTGAGAGACTCAGTTGCCTAATTCTGTGTGATTTTTCTTTACTTGGTTGTCATTAAAAACGAAATTTTTGTGTTAAATAAGTAGTTTTTGTGTATTTTAAAAGAGCTTTACAGGGTTTGAGAGACTCAGTCGCCTAATTCCATGGTTTTTTTCTTTACTTGATGGTCATTAAAAAAAAGAAATTTTTTTTTTAAATAAGTAGTTTTGTATCTTTTAAAAGAGCTTTACGGGGATTGAGAGACTCAGTTGCCTAATTCCGTGTGATTTTTCTTTACTTGATGGTCATTAAAAACGAAATTTTTGTGTTAAATAAGTAGTTTTTGTATCTTTTAAAAGAGCTTTACGGGGATTGAGAGACTCAAATGCCTAATTCCGTGTGAGTTTTCCTTACTTGGTGGTCATTAAAAACGAAATTTTTGTGTTAAATAAGTAGTGTTTGTATCTTTTAACAGAGCTTTCCAGGGATGGAGAGACTCAGTTGCCTAATTCCGTGTGATTTTTCTTTACTTGATGGTCATTAAAAACGAAATTTTTGTGTTAAATAAGTAGTTTTTGTATCTTTTAAAAGAGCTTTACGGGGATTGAGAGACTCACTTGCCTAATTCCGTGTGATTTTTCTTTACTTGATGGTCATTAAAAACGAAATTTTTGTGTTAAATAAGTAGTTTTTATATCTTTTAAAAGAGATTTACGGTGATTGAGAGACTCAGGTGCCTAATTCCGTGTGATTTTTCTTGACTTGGTTGTCATTAAAAACGAAATTTTTGTGTTAAATAAGTAGTTTTTGTATCTTTTAATAGAGCTTTACGGGGATTGAGAGAGTCAGTTGCCTAATTCAGTGTGATTTTTATTTACTTGGTGGTCATTAAAAAAGAAATTTTTGTGTTAAATAAGTAGTTTTTCTATATATTAAAAGAGCTTTACGGGGGAGTGAGAGACTCAGGTGCCTAATTCTGTGTGATTTTTCTTTACTTGCTGGTCATTAAACATGAAATTTTTTTGTTTAATATGTAGTGTTTTTTTCTTGTAAAAGATCTTTACGGGGATTGAGAGACTCAGTCGCCTCATTCCGTGTGTTTTTTGTTTACTTGGTGGTCATTAAAAAAGAAATTTTTGTGTTAAATACGTAGTTTTTATATCTTTTAAAAGAGCTTTACGGTGATTGAGAGACTCAGGTGCCTAATTACGTGCGATTTTTATTTACTTGCTGGTCATTAAAAATGAAATTTTTGTGTTAAATAAGTATTTTTTGTATCTTTTAAAAGAGCTTTACGGGGATTGAGAGACTCAGTTGCCGGAGTCCGTGTGATTTTTCTTCTTTTCAGTAGAGACATTCGATATCCTAAAAGTGTTTAATTCAAACTTTTTTAAAACTTTGAAATTTTTCAACTTTATTTTTTTTTTTTATTTTTGTACATAACTTAAAATGTAAAAATATTCTTACAGTTCTAACAATTGCGCTCTATGATTGGTCAGAGACACGATGTGACTTTCCCACTGGTATTCTATGATCGGTTATTGACACTACCTAATCTATTGCATGTATTAAATCAGTATTTTTTACGCAGTGGAACGATAAACACATAAGTCATATCTTTAAAAAAAAGTGAAGATGGAGCATTTTAATAAAGTTTGTTTACATAACAAGGTTATTGTAGCATTGAATGCTGAAAAAGAGAAGTATTTAAACTTTGAAACAAGTACAGGTGGTAGCACTATTGGAAATGTATGCATATATTGTCATGACAGTAAGGACTTAAATTTCTTTGGAATACCGAAAAAATTCAACTCTTATGTTGGTGGTTATGCGAGATTGATATCTCCAGAGATGATTGCACTCAAAGAGAATGCCAACATAAAAATAATCATTGATGTTATAGGACAACTCCTTGCTACTGTGTCAGGTAACACATTACCTACTGATACATACAATCGTCACCTTTCGGGTATTATCATTCAACGGAAGATCAATAAAAGAAATGCCTACTCTTCTACTAATATCGTAAACCATATCTTGTCTACGTGCCGAAACTGTTACCTGTGTAAAAATAATGTGATAATAGACAGTGAAACTGCCAGAAAAATAAAAAGGGGCATTGTCAGAAAATATCACGATGGAATATAAAGATGAATCGATGAAAAACAAAGCACCAGCAAACGTTACTGCCATTGATCAAACAGTCATTGAACCAAATAATACCAAAGACAAAAAGCATATTGAGCCTGTTGATGAGACACCAGTAAAAATTGTGTATGACTCAAAATGGAATAATGATTATTCTACTGATTACGAACTAAGAGAAGACAATAGCTATAATATCAAGAAAGAACATGGTGACCTATTTTATGGAGCAGATTCAAAATGTCCAAAGTTGATCATTGATATTAATTATGTATCATAATATATTTTTGTATTAATATTCTACATAGCATTATTTCATTAAAAATATATTATGCATTACACTGTTATGTGTTCGTTATTTTTAGAGTCCGCTAGCATCTCCAACGTTTAGAATGTCTAACAAACGTCGGAGATGTAAGAAAAGGAATTTGTATACATCTATTGTCAGACACATGGGAACAAATTCTTTCTTGAATTCGCTTCCTGGATAAATAAAAAAAGACATTTCATTCAAGAAATTATGACAAAACTCTAAGTAAGCAACAAACTCTTTCTTGAAGTTACCTCATGGATACACAATGCAGAAATTTCATTTAAGAAATTATCAAAAATTGTAAGTAAGTAGCAAATTCTTTCAAAAATATGTTAATACGTTTAAGCACTAAATATCTTTAAGCTTAACCCGTCTTTATTCTTTAGAATAGTTTTATTCATTTAATTAAATTATGAAGAAATTGTAAGTAAGTAACAATAGCTTTCTTGAATTCGCTTCCTGGACACAGTACAGATATTTAATTCAAGAAATCATAATAAAATCACAAGTAAGTAATAAATTCTTTATTGTTTTCACCTATTGGATACACAATACTGAAATTTCATTAAAGAAATTATGATGGAATTGTAAATAGGTAACACACTCATGTTAACTCATGGACACACATTGCAGAAATTTCATTTAAGGAATTATAAAAAAAGTTAAGTAAGTAGCAAATTCTCTTGGATACACAATATGGAAATTTCATTCAAGAAATTATGAAAATATTTGTAAGTAAGTAACAAATTCTTTATTGATTTCACCTCTAGGATATACAGTACAGATAATTCATTCAAGAGATTATGAAAAAATATAAATTAAGTAAATTTTTTTTTATATTTATAAAAAAAAAATTTAACTAATCTAAATTATTTAGAAATTTAATTAAATAAATTATTGAAAAAATTATAAGTAAGTAAAAATTTATTTATTGAAGTCAACTCTTGGATACGCAATACTGAAATTTCATTCAAGAAATTATGAAAAAATTTTTAACTAAGTACCAAATTCTTTATTGAATTTACCTGTTGGACAAACAAAAAAAACATTTCGTTCAAGAAATTATGAAAAAATTCTAAGTAAGTAACAAACTCTTTATTGTTTTCACAAGTTAGATATACGACGTAGAAATTAAATTCAAGAAATTATGAAAAAATTCTCAGTCTAAGTAGCAAATTCTTTCTTGAATTCACCTGTTGGATAAACAAAAAAAAAACATTTAGTTCAAGAAATTATGAGAAAATTCTAAGTAAGTAACAAACTTTATTGTTTTCACGAGTTAGATATACGACGTAGAAATTAAATTCAATAAATTATGAAAAATTCTCAGTCTAAGTAGCAAATTCATTCTTGAATTAACATGTTGGATAAACAAAAAAAGACATTTAGTTCAAGAAACTATGACAAAATTCTTAGTAAGTAAAAAACTTTATTGTTTTCACAAGTTAGATATACGATGTAGAAATTAAATTCATGAAATTATGAAAAAATTCTCAGTAAGTAAGCATTTATTTCTTGAAGTCAACTCTTGGATACACAATACGGAAATTTCATTCAAGAAATTATGAAAATATTTGTAAGTAAGTAACAAACTCTTTATTAGTTTCACCTCTTGAATATACAGTACAGATACTTCATTCAAGAAATTATGAAAAAATCGCAAGTAAGTAGCTTTTTTTCTCTTTATCACAAACAATTTTCACTTAGCTACGCGATATAGACATTTAATTCAAGAAATTATGAAAAAATTCTCAGTAAGTAACAATTTCTTTCTTGAAGTCAACTCATGGATACACACAATAATGAAATTTCATTCATGAAATTACAAAAAATATTTGTAAGTAAGTAACAAGCTCTTTATTGATTTCAACTCTTGAATATACAGTACCGATACTTCATTCAAGAAACGTGATTAAAAATGTTTTGAAACTGCATGCGATTTGTATGCCTTTCCTTGGCACCTTTCCAAACGAGCGGGGATTCCCCGCTGGGTCCTACACATTGCAAAAAAGTGAGCAGTACGAAAACTCCACGTTTTCAACCAGACTGGTTTTTTAGGGACCAATCAGGAGAGATATGCAAAGTCGACATAGCTTTATTTCATTTTTTTTGGGTTCATTTAGACGAGGTTACGTGCGCGCACGTAACCTCGTCTAAATGAACCTTAAAAAAAAATGAAATCTCATCAACAGGCTCAATATGCTTTTCGTCTTTGGTATTATTTGGTTCAATGACTGTTTGATAAATGGCAGTAACGTTTGCTGGTTCTTTGTTTTTCATCGATTCATCTTTATATTCCATCATGATATTTTCTGACAATATCCTTTTTATTTTTCTGGTAAATTCATGGTCTATTATCACATTATTTTTACACAGGTCACAGATTTGGCAAGTAGACAAGATATGGTTTACGATCTTATTAGAAGAGTATACCTGTCTTTTATTGATCTTAAATTGAATGCTAATACCCAAAAGGTGACGATTGGATGTATCAGTAGGTAATGTGTTACTTGCAACAGTACCAAGGAGTCGTCCTCTGTCATCAATGATTATTTTTATGTTGGCATTCTCTTTGAGTGCAATCATCTCTGGAGATCTCAATCTCACATAACCACCAACATAAGAGTTGAATTTTTTCGGTATTCCAAAGAAATTTAATTCCTTACTGTCATGACAATACATGCATACATTTCCAATAGTGCTACCACCTGTACTTGTTTCAAAGTTTAAATACTTCTCTTTGTCAGCATTCAATGCTACAATAACCTTGTTATGTAAACACACTTTATTAAAATGCTCCATCTTCACTTTTTTTTAAAGATATGACTTATGTGTTTATCATTCCACTGCGTAAAAAATACTGATTTAATACATGCAATAGATTAGGTAGTGTGAATAACCGTTCATAGAATACCAGTGGGAAAGTCACATCGTGTCTCTGACCAATCATAGAGCTCAATTGTTAGAACTGTAAGCATATTTTGATATTTTAATTTCTGTACAAAAAGAAAAAAAAAAAATAAAGTTGAAAAATTTCAAAGTTTAAAAAGATTTTGAATTAAACACTTTTAGGATATCGAATGTCTTTACCGAAAAGAAAAAAAATCACACGGAATCCGGCAACTGAGTCTCTCAATTCCCGTAAATCTCTTTTAAAAGATACAAAAACTACTTATGTAACACAAAAATTTCATTTTTAATTACCAGCAAGTAAAGAAAAATCGCACGGAATTAGGCACCTGAGTCTCTCAATCCCCGTAAAGCTCTTTTAAAAGATACAAATACTAATGATTTAACACAAAAATTTCTTTTTTATTGACAATCAATTACATAAAAATCACCATGATTAGGTATAATGATTCTATCAAACAACTTAAATTTATTATAAAAGATAAAAAAACTAATAATTTAACAAAAAAATTTCATTTTTAATGACCAGCAAGTAAAGAAAAATCACACGGAATGAGGCAACTGAGTCTCTCAATCCAATTAAATAAATTTTATAATATAGAAAAAATTCCTAAATAAACATTTTATATATTTTTTTTCTAACACCAATTAAAGAAAAATAACACGTAATTATTAAAATGTGTATCTCAAACCCATTACAGCTCTTTTCAAAGATACAAAAACTACTTATTTAAGACAAAATTCTCGATTTTTTTTAACACAATCTCAGGAAAAATCACACTGACTTAGGCAACTGAGTCTCTCACTCCACGTAAAGCTCTTTTAAAAGATAGAAAAACTACTTATTTAACCCAAAAATTTCTTTTTTAATGACAAACAACTAAAGAAAAATCACACGGAATTAGGCAACTGAGTCTCTCAATCCCCGTAAAGCTATTTTAAAAGATACAAAAACTATTTATTTAACCCAAAAATTTCGTTTTTAATGACGACCAAGTAAAGAAAAATCACACGGAATTAGGCAACTGAGTCTCTCCATCCCAGTAACGCTCTTTTAAAAGATACAAAAACTACTTATTTAACACAAAAATTTATTTTTTAATGACCACCAAGTAAAGAAAAATCACACGGAATTAGGCAGATGAGTCTCTCAATCCCAGTAAAGCTCTTTTAAAAGATACAACAACTACTTATTTAACACAAAAATTTCTTTTTTAATGACCAACAAGTAATGAAAAATCACACGGAATTAGGCACCTGAGTCTCTCAATCCCCGTAAAGCTCTTTTAAAAGATACAAAAACTACTTATTTAACACAAAAATTTCTTTTTTAATGACAATCAAGTAAATAAAAAAAACAAGGAATTATGCAACAGATTCTCACAAACCCTGTAAATCTCTATTAAAATATAAAAAAACTAATTAGGTAACACAAAAATTTCTTTTTTAATGACTATCAAGTAAAGAAAAATCACACGGAATCTGGCAACTGAGTCTCTCAAACCCCTTAAAGCTCTTTTAAAATATACAAAAACTACTTATTTAACACAAAAATTACGTATTTTATTACCCCCTAGTACAGACACATCCCTCAGAGTTAGTCGACTGAGTCTCTCAATCCCCGTAAAGCTCTTTTAAAATTTACAATAACTAATTAGTTAAGACGAAAATAAAGTTTTTAAATAGAATCACGTAAAGAAAATTAACACGGAAGTAGTCCACTGAGTCTCTCAATCCCCGTAAATCTCTTTTAAAAGATACAAAAACTAATTATTTAACATAAAAATTTCGTTTTTAATGACCATCAAGTAAAGAAAAATAACACGGAATTAGGTAACTGAGTCTCTCAATCCCCGTAAAGCTCTTTTAAAAGATACAAAAACTACTTATTTAACACAAAAATTTCGTTTTTAATGACCATCAAGTAAAGAAAAATCACACTGACTTATTACACTGAGTCTCTCTATCCCCGTAAATATATTTTAAATGATAAAAAAACTACTTATTTAACACAACATTTTCGATTTTAATGACCAACAATTAAAGATAAATCACACTGTATTAGGCAACTGATTCTCTCAATCCACGTAAAGCTCTTTTAAAAGATACAAAAACTACTTTTTTTAACGCAAAGAACCCCTATGTAACTGAACCCCTGTATAACTGAAACCCTTTACAACTGAACCTCCGTACTAAATTTCATTACGTTTAATATCTGTCCACCCAATGCTCCAAGCCTCCGAAGAAAAAGGGATTTTGAAAACAGGGAGCCCGATTTTCGAAAAAAAGGGATACCCCCGTGCAACTGAATCCCCTTGTAACTGAACCCGTGTATAACCGAAACCCCTCGTGCAACTGTATCTCCTTTAACTGAACCCTCGTGCAAGTCACCCCACTATGGAACCCATACTGTTCAAAACACTTTTCTACCGTTTATTTTTAAATTTACAATATTTTTCAAACATTACTTATGTATTATACAGATCACATCGGCGAGGTAAAGCTAGGTCAAATCACTATGTCATTCTATTGTTACTTTTCAATTAAGCTATTGAATACTCTCTAGCAATGTCTCTTGTAAACGTCAAATCTATTAAGTATCTGAGCTTATTCTTTGTATTGTTGACACAAATGCTCCAAGCCTCAGAAGAAAAAGGGATTTTGAAAACAGGGAGCCCGATTTTCGAAAAAAGGGATACCCCCGTGCAACTGAATCCCCTTGTAACTGAACCCGTGTACAACCGAAACCCCCCGTGCAACTGTATCCCCTTTAACTGAACCCTCGTGCAAGTCACCCCTCTATGCAACCCATCCCCCTCAAAACACTTTTCAGCCAGTTCTTTTTAAATTGACAATATTTTTCAAACGTTACTTATGTATTATACAGATCACATCGGCGAGGTAAAGCTAGGTCAAGTCACAATGTCATTCTATCGTTACTTTTCAATTAAGCTATTGAATACTTTCTAGCAATGTCTCTTGTAAACGTCAAATCTATTAAGTATCTGAGCTTATTCTTTGTATTGTTGACACAAATGCTCCAAGCCTCAGAAGAAAAAGGGATTTTGAAAACAGGGAGCCCGATTTTCGAAAAAAAAGGATACCCCCCCCGTGCCCCTGAATCCCCTTGTAACTGAACCCGTGTCTAACTGAAGCCCCCCGTGCCACGGTCTCCCCTTTAACTGAACCCGCGTGCCAGTCACCCCTCTATGCAACCCATCCCCCTCAAAACACTTTTCAGCCAGTTCTTTTTAAATTGACAATATTTTTCAAACGTTACTTATGTATTATACAGATCACATCGGCGAGGTAAAGCTAGGTCAAGTCACAATGTCATTCTATCGTTACTTTTCAAATAAGCTATTGAATACTTTCTAGCAATGTCTCTTGTAAAGGTCAAATCTATTAAGTATCTGAGCTTATTCTTTGTATTGATGATGCAAGCATCTCATTCTTTAATTAGCCGTTGACAAAGAGTGTAATGACCGAGTATAATGACCTGTTTACCTATCAGAAAAACCTGTTTGGTACGGAGGCGTTGGCAAAATAGTACCTTGGAATATACTCTCGTTTGAACCAGAATCATGCAAGGATTTTCCATTGGCGTGATTCAAGAGCCTAAGGACACGAGACAAGCCAATGCCATTTCACTCCTACCGCGAGCTTTCGCGCCTTGTTTGAACCAGATTTCTGCAAAAAAATTAATCTCTATGATTTTAGGACAAAAGCAGGTCCAGTATTCCCCTCCTGAATATCCAACCTCTTACAAACCCATATTTTTAGCAGGAAGGTAGCCGTGTCCCACTTTTTTAGAATCGAAAATATCCAATAATTTTCAATCTAGACGATGAGACAGAAAATGATCCACCTCTGAAACACGCCTACCCATCTCTTCGCAAAGGTTTTAGAACAAAGATAGGCTTGTTGTACCTCTTTTTTTAACCCACGTCCTGCAAGGATGACAGATCTCTTTGCTTAGGGGATCAAATTGGACAAGAAACCCCCCTCCCCCAACAGTCAACTCCTCTCAAACCCAACTTTTTGGCAGAAAGGTAAATTATATTGCGCCTTGTTTAAATCCAAAACCTTCAATGATTTTCATACCATATGATACGAGTCTCAAAATGGGTATATGACGCCTCTAAAACCCTTTACCCAAACGCCCCACCTTTTCAGCAGAAACACGGGCGTGTTGCACGATGTCTGAAGCGCAATCATACAAGAATTTTCAATATGTATGATTGCAGGCAAAAAGAAGGCATATGGGCCCATTCAATGACACCATACCCCAACCCCAGCGGTTCACCAGGAAACCATGTTTTTTCGGACATATTTTTTTTCGCCGATAGGCTCGAAACTTATAGGGGGAAGTATGTTGGGGTAATGAAACATGATAGAGGCTATTTATTTTTATTTCCCCACTAAAATTAATTACAAAAAGATGCTTGATACCCGGACGTGTCTTCTTTTTCTTTCTTTTTTCCCCAGCACTAGCCGGTCACTGATGCATCGTAGGGACGCTGGAATGGGTAACCATCTGAGATTCGCAGACTTTGTGTTTTATTTCCCCCATCCCATAAGGGCGTGCATTAACTGGTGATTATTTTTGATGTTACATAGCATACTTCATCCGAAAGTTCCAAATAAAGACAGTTGATTCACTCACTATTCAAAACCTGATTACAGGTATAATAACCGCTACCGTCACAATATTCTTTCAGAACATTTTTTCAGCAGAAATTTTTCTGCTAATGAAGTAAATCATCATTTTCTTCCTAAACCTCTCACTTTTTCTTCAAATTCTTTCTGACTTTTGGGTTTTCTTAAACTAGATACTAAGCCCAACCAGAGAAAAAGCTATTGCTAATCTTTGAGCTAAGGCCCAAATTCAACAACTACCCTCCTTCCTCCCCATTCACCCATTTTAAAACAAATTAATTTTAACATTTGACCAAGTACGGGGAATCAAAATCAAAAGCTGGTCATTTAGGTGGAGACTGGATATAGTCCAACTTGAATGGAGCAATTATTAACTTTGCCATGTACAAAAAGATACGCACAAGCAACATCCTGAAAGAGACGCGTTTTTTATTGGCTGCCAGTGACGAAAACTAGCTGCAATCGCGGCTCTTCAGGTTCTTTGTCTTTGGTCGAAATTAGTTTAGCTTGCCCAAATGGGTAATATATGTTAGGAACTGTGGACAAAGCGAAAACCAAAATCAGCACTATTTCTTTACTCTTATGTCTTGGGCTGAGTTAATTGAAACAGGGCTTGATTTAAATGGTAGCCGGCGTTTACCCCCCGGTAAATACCCCCCCCCCCCCCCTAGAAAATAAGGCTTTCCAAACTTGAGAATTTTATTTGAGTTTTATTTCTTTAATTTCCGTTGGGGGAAGGAATTTCGGTACTTGTGTATTATGCGCCATTCACTCAAGTTTACGTTGTGTAAAATTCGAGAATACACCGGTTTTTTGGTTAGTTTCTTCGTTACTTTAGAAACAAATTTGGGCTATATATTTGCACATTAGGGGGGTGGGGGTGAAGTTTAGCATATATTTAATACGTAACCTAACCTAGGTACCTTCCCCCCACCCCCTAAAATCCAAAAAACCACAGTTTAATATCGTATGTTCCAAATACTTTACACTATAATTGCCTGCTCTACAACAGATAAGACGTCACAAAACGGGTTGCATCATTGCCAATCTATAGTGTTCAAGCCGAGAGGCCCTGATAATGCGAAAGTACCAAAGACTGTCTTCCCAGGGATCAAGTGCTCAGTCGCAAATTCATATGAACTTTGTGGCTTCAAAATTTACCAGGCAGATAAAGGAGAGGCCAGTTGTGGATCCTTCGTTAGCATATCCCTCCGAGAATTCGATTTTAGAAATATCTTTTATAATTCCTAATCCTTTCCCTAATAATTTGCATAGGTTTTGCGCTTTTTCTCAATTGTGCATCTTCGCCGGGCCCCACCAAGAAAAACTGCGGACTTGCATACCGTGGGCCATTTTTGGCATTTTTCTTTTGGTTTAAATACACAAAGTACACCCAGAACTGACCCCAGTGTATAAGAAACGACCCAGCGAGTAAGGAATAATTGTGTAACGGGAGTAACACTGATTTTGTTCTTTTTTTTCTTTCTTTTTTTATGCCGATGATTTCAGTTTATTACAAGAAAGAAGTAAGGGTCGGACCTCCACAAATTTTAGGAAAGTAAAGACCACTTGCCAAATTGATAAAGATGATACCACATTTTGGAAAACTATGCATGATTATTGCCTGGTGCCAAAAAGAATACTTTTCGCTTACCTTTGAGCAAAGGCCTGAAGTGAGTGAGCTCAAGTAGAGTTGTCTATTCTATGTTAGAGGTTATACGAAATTATACCACCAGTGTTTCATTTTTTCGAGCCATCTTTCTGCTTTTGAGTAGAAAGCCTCACTTCTACTTTTACAAGTCATTTCTGTTTGTGATTACGACTGAGTTTGCCATTTTAATTTCTGTGTTCGGGATTGAAACAGCTGGGTGGCACCACATGCTCCTCATAAATCTTAATAGTTGTCTCGTTGCTAAAGAAATAGGGGCCTACCCTTTGCTCCTTTCTTAGCAGAGATATTAGAAAGTCGACCCATGGCAGAAAAAAAAATCAAATTTTGACCTTACAGAGATACTGTTTCTTTTAACGGAATCATTCCTGAATATAACAAGAGAGTACATTACATCAGCATTTTTCTAGTAAAAAAAAAAAAAAAAATCGCCGATGAGATATAGAAACACAATTTAGAAAATTCTCAAGGCCACAACTTCATTCATATTGTGTATCTAGAGAAAAACGATATACATAATGACTTACTCAAAAACGAGCTAAGTCCTGTTTCGGTGCATATATAAGACAAGTCATGATTTGATACAAGGAATAGCTGGAGGCACTAAGTAGGCTCGTACCTCCCTCTCCATCAACTCTTTAGCAGAAAGGTAGCCATGTTGCACCTTGTTTGAAGCAGAACCACTCAACGAGTTTTATCTGTATTATTGGAGACAAAAAGTGGGGCTTCAGCCCCTAAAACACCCCTTTCATATGCTCCAGCTATTACCAACTCTTTTACGAAAAGGTAAGGATGTTCACTAGTTTCAGCTAGGAACAGGCAATGATGCTCAATCTGTATGAGGGGAAACTAAAGTGGACCTGTGGCCTTTAAAAAAAACCGTCCTATTCCACGGCCAAATTTATGCTGTAATTTCTTTGAAGCAGAATCAGGCAAATAGTTTTGATTTACGCTATTGGAGACGCAATGAGGGTCTACGGCCCCTCCAAAATTTCTCCCCGCTGCTCCCAGTATGAAAGCTTTAGAAGAAAGGTACGGACAATAAACCATGTTTGAGCTTAATCTCTAAGTGATTGGTGAGCAAAAGTAAGCGAGACCCAACCCCACCGCCTCTGTCCTTCCATTACCTATTTTATTTATCCAAAAAGCAGACATTTTACGACTTATTTCAGCCAGAATCACGGGATAATTTTCATTCGTTGCGACTTGAGTGCCAAAGTGGACCCTTGACCTTTCTAACATCTCTTCAATCTTAAAGCTAGCTTTTTAGTGGATACGTAGAGGTATATGGCGCTTTGCTTAAGCAAGATTCAATTAGTATTATTAAAGGCAGAATGTTGAAGTGCTGCACCTGAAACAAGCCTTTCCCCTTCCTAAGCAATTTTTCCGAAAGGCAGGTATGGTACACCTTGTTTGAAGCGAAATCATACGAAAATTCCCAATCCGTTATTAGAGGCAAAATAAGAACCCACAGCCCCTCTATCGTTCACCTGCCTATCTGACAACCGACGTATCAGCGGAAAGGTACACATGTTGCACTTTGTTCGAACCCAAATCGTGCAAGGATGTTCTATCTGAATCATTAGAGGACGCAATTGGCTGTAAGATCTCTCTAGCTATGACATCCAGCCCCATCCCACTTTTTAAGTGAATAGGGAGGGATAGTGAATAGTCAGGCGTTTGATGTTGAACCAGATTCATGCACAGTATTCAACTGGAGCCAGGAAGTAGGTTTGTAACTCCTACAACACCACCAAACCCCTCTCCCTTTCGACTCAAGCAGGCATGTTGTACCTCGTTTGAACCAGAATCATGCAAGGATTTTCCATTGGCGTGATTCAAGAGCCTAAGGACACGAGACAAGCCAATGCCATTTCACTCCTACCGCGAGCTTTCGCGCCTTGTTTGAACCAGATTTCTGCAAAAAATTTAATCTCTATGATTTTAGGACAAAAGCGGGTCCAGTATTCCCCTCCTGAATATCCAACCTCTTACAAACCCATATTTTTAGCAGGAAGGTAGCCGTGTCCCACTTTTTTAGAATCGAAAATATCCAATAATTTTCAATCTAGACGATGAGACAGAAAATGATCCGCCTCTGAAACACGCCTACCCATCTCTTCGCAAAGGTTTTAGAACAAAGATAGGCTTGTTGTACCTCTTTTTTTAACCCACGTCCTGCAAGGATGACAGATCTCTTTGCTTAGGGGATCAAATTGGACAAGAACCCCCCCTCCCCCAACATTCAACTCCTCTCAAACCCAACTTTTTGGCAGAAAGGTAAATTATATTGCGCCTTGTTTAAATCCAAAACCTTCAATGATTTTCATACCATATGATACGAGTCTCAAAATGGGTATATGACGCCTCTAAAACCCTTTACCCAAACGCCCCACCTTTTCAGCAGAAACACGGGCGTGTTGCACGATGTCTGAAGCGCAATCATACAAGAATTTTCAATATGTATGATTGCAGGCAAAAAGAAGGCATATGGGCCCGATCAATGACACCATACCCCAACCCCAGCGGTTCACCAGGAAACCATGTTTTTTCGGACATATTTTTTTTCGCCGATAGGCTTGAAACTTATAGGGGGAAGTATGTTGGGGTAATGAAACATGATAGAGGCTATTTATTTTTATTTCCCCACTAAAATTAATTACAAAAAGATGCTTGATACCCGGACGTGTCTTCTTTTTCTTTCTTTTTTCCCCAGCACTAGCCGGTCACTGATGCATCGTAGGGACGCTGGAATGGGTAACCATCTGAGATTCGCAGACTTTGTGTTTTATTTCCCCCATCCCATAAGGGCGTGCATTAACTGGTGATTATTTTTGATGTTACATAGCATACTTCATCCGAAAGTTCCAAATAAAGACAGTTGATTCACTCACTATTCAAAACCTGATTACAGGTATAATAACCGCTACCGTCACAATATTCTTTAAGAACATTTTTTCAGCAGAAATTTTTCTGCTAATGAAGTAAATCATCATTTTCTTCCTAAACCTCTCAATTTTTCTTCAAATTCTTTCTGACTTTTGTATTCTTAGACTAAATTCTATTACAATATAAGCCCAACCAGAGAAAAAGCTATTGCTAATCTTTGAGCTAAGGCCCAAATTCAACAACTACCCTCCTTCCTCCCCATTCACCCATTTTAAAACAAATTAATTTTAACATTTGACCAAGTACGGGGAATCAAAATCAAAAGCTGGTCATTTAGATGGAGACTGGATAAAATCCAACTTGAATGGGGTAATTATTAACTTTGCCACGTACGAAAAGATACGCGCAAACAGCATCCTGAAAGAGAAGCGTTTTTATTGGCTGCCAGTGACGAAAACTAGCTGCAATCGCGGCTCTGCAGGTTCTTTGTCTTTGGTCGAAATTAGTTCAGCTTGCCCAAATGGGTAATATATGTTAGGAACTGTGGACAAAGCGAAAACCAAAATCAGCACTATTTCTTTACTCTTATGTCTTGGGCTGAGTTAAGTGAAACAGGGCTTGATTTAAATGGTGGCCGGCGTTTACCCCCCGGTAAATACCCCCCCCCCATAGAAAATAAGGCTTTCCAAACTTGAGAATTTTATTTGAGTTTTATTTCTTTAATTTCCGTTGGGGGAAGGAATTTCGGTACTTGTGTATTATGCGCCATTCACTCAAGTTTACGTTGTGTAAAATTCGAGAATACACCGGTTTTTTGGTTAGTTTCTTCGTTACTTTAGAAACAAATTTGGGCTATATATTTGCACATTAGGGGGGGGGGTAAAGTAGGTACAATTATTCTGCATATTATGAAGTAACAATTGTTTTATGACTTCAAACTATCCAAATACTTTAACCCCCCCCCCTTATGTGCAAATATATAGCCCAAATCGTATATTTCCCATATATTCTCTCACTTTTCTTTGTCTTGTCTCCCGCTAGGCTTAAAAAAACTAACGAAAAAACTGGTTTTGTTCTCGAATTTTACACAGCGTAAACTTGAGTCAGTGGCGCAAAATGCACAAGCACCAAAATTCCTTGCCCCTACGGAAAAAAATAAAAATAAAACTCAAATAAAATTCTCAAATTTGGAAAGCCTTATTTTCCAGGGGGAGGGGGGTACTTTCCGTAAGGGGAGGGGGTATTTTCCGAGAGGGGGGTGTATTGTCCGTGGAGGGGGGGATTCTCCGGGGGTATATTCCGGGAGGGTATTTTCCGCGGGGAGGTATTTTCAGAGGGGGGAGGGTAATCGCCAGGGGGTAAACACCTAGAACCGATTTAAATGGAGGTTGAGTTATAAAAAGATTGAGTTAAACAGGGGTTGATTCAAATGTGGGTTCAGTTAATTGAGGTTGAGTTGTACGGGGGTCCAGTTAAACAGGGGTTCAGTTGCACATAGGTCCAGTTAAACGGGGGCTCAGTTGCACGAAGGTTTAGTTAATTGGGGTTGAGTAGGACGGAAGTTCAGGAGCACGAGGGTTCAGTTAAGTAGGGTTCAGTTGCATTGGGGTTCAGTTACACGGGATTTAGTTAAACGATGGTTCAGTTACACCGTTATACGCAAACCCTATTACGTGTCTTTTTTTTCGCTTTAAATGCATTTGAGTGTGATGTCAATCACATAATTTTTTTTTTCAAAATTAAGGTTCTAAAGTATAGTCAGCCGAAGAAAGTAGGTCCTGCTCCTGACCCACCAAAATATTGTCATGCCCCACCGGTGGGGTCTGCGTCCAACGTTGGGAATCACGGCTTTAAAGAAACTGAGAAGACGTATCAGTCTTAATTTAGAATGAAATATTGGCTAAGGAGCATGAACCTAAGTCAAACCTTCCCGTGCCCTTACTTGGGCAATTCAATTAGTCCTAAAAGCAGAACCATTAGATTCCTTATTTTGTACTCTTTCGAAATATCATGGCCACTTTTCCGACAATACATCCCTACCCCCTTAATGGTCCCATATATAGCCCTAGACAAATATAAAAAACTAAAAGAAAACAATAGAACAACGAAATTCTGATTTATAACACAGACTACGACATGTTTCTAATTAGAATATCATGTTTCCTTCCACTGTTATCCAACTTTTAAAATCATTTCCAATGAGACATTTTTTTTCGTATTCTATAATTCTTACTCAGGCCAATCTAAATTTCATCGTATCGAGACTGCGGCAGTGAATCCGTTTCAACAAATACCCCATTACGTATTAATAGATTGAATTAACGTAGAAATATATTATTGGGGCTATACCTGGGGCAACCAACAAGGGCTGGTGTGTCTGTTTTCAGAATAGAAAAGATAATATTTGGAAAGAGGGACACGAACGACAAAAAGGGAATCTAATGGTACTACTTTTATTTGTTTAGCATGTTATCTTCGGAAGTGGCAATCAGCTATATACCTACTAGAAAAATGCCCCCCCCCCCGTATGTTTTCGTGACTTGTCCTGTATTTATGGTTGTACAAAAAAAAATTGGAGATAGCGGAGTATAGGCAGCAACAACAAACTCCCCGATTGCAACACAGCGCCATGGTTCAAACACAAAACACAACGTTGCTTCCAGACAAGTTTAAATAAATAGTAGAGGTAATGTATAAATAGTCCCACCAATTGCTTATTACCTGGAAGTTTGAATTTCAACCTACCTGATGGTAAAAACTATGGGATCCTTTACGCTTCCAATTTTAGCATCCCATTCTAAACAAGGGGAATCAAGGAATCCCAGGGTGCTCTGAATTTTCCTTGAATTAGAAGGATGGTCATTTGTTTCAAAAATTTTGTTTCGACTACTACAGCACCAGAAACCAGAGTATCCATTATTGCTACTTGTTTCAAACGCACTATCAGATGCATAACTCTGTTCAGTGTCAACACCATAAATCCCTGATTCAAATTCTGGAACAAACATTTTCGATTGAGAATTCGATTTCTCACTTAGTCTTACCAGCGAAAGGATTTTTTGAACAAACTTCATCATGAAAATTTTCTTCTATACAGAAACAAGTCGATGACACATCTTTTTCCAGGTATTAGAAAAACTGACGACACTTGCCCATTACTGTATAGTCACCAGGTAATGACGTACCACACAATAGTTTTCACAGTAGGTCACTAGGCTCTTCCAAATTCCAGAATTTCTAAGCCATGATTGTAATAAAATAGCAAGTCTAAAATTGTCAACTAAACGGCAGGATTATAAAGTTTTAACCACTGAGCTTACAAAAACGTACGGAATTCGCTAATCCAAAATCTCAATACTAGTTGAAAATCAATTCCACAAATAAAAAATCAAAACCCAAAATCTCATTTTTGAATTTTCACAGAGTATTTTAAAAAGACGTAATTTACGGTGATGTCCATAAGGAGTAAAAATAACTATTGTAATTAACAGTATTTTCTCCAGTGAAACCAAATAACAACTGTGACATTCAAGTATTCGAGCAATGAGCACAGAAGAGATTTTTGGGAACCGCCTTCTCCCAATTGCGTGCTGGTTGACCAATTACGGTTATTGTGCTTCACGTTGGAGTCCCCTCAGGGAGTTCACATTGTGACCTCTTTTCATTTTGTATATCCAGGAATTATATAAAAAGAAAGTTGAATAGCATTCGTTCCAAATGTATTAGTTAGGTAATTTAGATAATTGGTAATCCTTGGTAAACTGCATTTTGCCGCAACATCGACATTTAAAACAGGAATATTCACGCACAAATGCATAAATTTATGTCGAGGGTGGGTTTATATTGGAGAGGGGGGGGGGGGGGTAAAAAAACGAAAAAGAAATTGTAACCTTAAATGTTTTAAAAATTTTGCGCTTCAGGGTCAATGCAGGATTTAATCCAGGATCAATCTAGAATTTAATCCAGGGTCAATCAAGGTCATGCACATCCAGGATTTTTGTTCGGTGGTTTTTTTTTCAGGGATGAGGAGAGGCACAAAAAAACTTTAAAAAACACATCAAAAACGTGTTTTATGCACTTTTATTATGTTTTTTTATGAGTTTGGACCATTTGGATACGGCCATGGAGAAACTATTTATTTTCTTTTGGCCTCATCTCCCTAAATAATTAGTCATTTTTTGTAACCGAAGAAAACCCATTCATGAAAGATTCTATATTCTTATATAAAAATACGCCAAATGAAGGTTAACAAATAAATAAAATATAAATCAAACAGTTCGTGGTAACAAACTGTAAGTAGGGAGCGACGCGGCTCAATAGTAGCCGAAACTAAAAAAAAAAGCGGAATGTTGATACCGATAGATATATAAAAAAACCCGCTGCTTATGCTGATTCCTAATATATATATATATATATACAAGTTTCACTAACGTATTTACTGGCTTACGCCTTTACTATAGCTACTAAACATCCAAAGAGGGTACATTTATTATAAATTTTCACATTCTGGGGGAGGGATCAAATCTCAACATTCCCGACTCTAAGCTTGAACTCAGAATAAATATTTAGCGTCTTTAAGATTTCTACGTAAAGGCCAGCACTTTCGAAAACGAAATAATTTTATTAATAAGCAATAAAAAGATTGATGATAAAACACGGGTGGAAACCAATCTGTCAATTCCCGAAATCTTTCCAACACTTAAGCAGCGGCAAAGAAATTCACAGTTAATTGTTGCTAATCATTTGCACTGAGGTTTTTGACTTTCTTTATAAAATATTTAAGTACAGTTATAGCTGGTGTGAGCAAACCTAAAAAAAGCATATGCTAAACAGTTTTGTCCTTAATTAACGGGATTGCGGTATCTTCTTCACATGTTATCAATTACACAAATTGAAAAAGCACTCAAATTAACAACAATTTTATCAAACAGTTCGTGGTAACGAACTGTAAGTAAGGAGCGACCCGGCTCAATGGTAACCGAAACTCTAAAAAACGGGATTTTGATACCAATAGATACATCAAAAGAATCAGATTTTAATTCTGATTTCAAATATATAAGTTTCATTAAGTTTAATCTTACCCATCAAAAGTTACGTGCCTGAGAAAATTTGGCTGATTTTCGAAAAAAGGGGGAAAGACCCCTAAAAGTTATAGAACCTGAATGAAAATCACACCATCATATTCAGCGTATCATATAACCCTACTTTTGAGTTTTAAAGCACATATATACAAAAATGTGGATTTTTAAATATTTTGCCATAAGAAAGTTCACTTATGCGTGTTTATTTGTTTGTTTGTTTGTTTTTTTTTTTTTTTGTTTTTTTTTCCCAGGGGTAATCGTATAGACCCAGTAGTCCTAGAATATAGTGGGAGGGCTCATTGGAAATTAAAAGTTCTATTGCCCTTTTTAAGTGACCAAAAAGAGGGCAACTAGGCCCCCTCCCACGCTCATTTTTTTCCCAAAGTCACCCGGTCAAAATTTTGAGATAGCCATTTTGTTCAGCATGGTCGAAAATATGATAAAAATGTCTTTTAGGATGACTTGATCCCCCAAAGTCCCCAGGGGGAGGGCTGAAAGTTATGAACTTTACTCAATGTTAACATATAGTATTGGTTATTGGGAAGTATACAGACTTTTTCTGAGGAGATTTTTTCTGGTCGGTGGGGGCAGGAGCGGGTCGGGGGCTATCGGTCAGGATCGGTCCAGGCCGCCCGGGGTCCGGGGGGCAGGGACATGGCGATGACGGGGGCGCCGGATTTCCCAGCATTATTAAAGAAAAAGATCAGGAATTAAATAAAAAAGAACAAGTTTTTCAACTGATCAACTGATTGTGATTAAGAGGTCATTTTTAAAGAACTGGAAAAAAAATTCGAACTATAGTTTAAAGAGCAGGGTATTGACTAGGGGGCGAACCCCCTAATATACGTGTTAAAAATTTATGAATATAGAAGTTCGTTACGTAAGTTAATTCTAAGTTACGTATATTTATTACTAATAAAAACGTTCGTAAATAAAATTAAACAAGTTTCGAAAAAGCCATTTAACCAAATATAATATGCAAATTTTGTTTTAATTATTCATGTACGGTGAGCCAAAATCAAAACCTGCATTAATTCAAAAACGTTCAAAAATTAAATAAAAAAAACACGTTTTTTTAACTGAAAGTAAGGAACGACGTTAAAACTTAAAACGAACAGAAATTATTCCGTATATGAAGGGGGCTGTCCCCCTCCTCAACGCCTCGCTCTTTACGCTAAAGTTTGACTTTCTCACAACTCTATTTTTTTAAACAATAAAAAAACTTTAGCGTAAAGAGCGAGGCGTTGAGGAGGGGGACAGCCCCCTTCATATACGGAATAATTTCTTTTCGTTTTAAGTTTTAACGTCGTTCCTTACTTTCAGTTAAAAAAACTTGTTTTTTTTTTTTTTATTTATAGAGTCAATTGCTTGACTTGATTTGAATTTTACTGGAAACACTCGGTCAAATACAAGCGCAGGAATTTTCTTCTATTGAGAGCATACTTTCGCATACATCAGGACCTGTTGCTGTTTTATTCTTACTCCCAACAAGACTAGACACGTACAGAAAAATGTGATTTGGGAAACGGCAGCTAGGATGTTTAGCTGAAACAGTATATATGTATGCATATATATATATATATATATATATATATATATATATATATATATATATATATATATATATATATATATATATATATATATATATATATATATATATATATATTATATCACCCTTTTCCTTTTTAATTTTGCTGACAGAAATTACAATAAATAACCGAGTCAAACTCAAAACGAGCAGAAATTAACATATTTGCACTATACTGAAAAAATATAAATGTTTTTACTTTTATAACTTTAACAAATCAAATAATATTAACATTTTGATTGGTAAATATCAGTATATGTATATTTAACTGACAATGCACATTCATTTGTATTTTTTTCAGTAAATTTCGTTCTGGCCCTGGGAAGGCATAGGGGTTTAGAGTCCAATTTATGTTAATTTCTGCTCGTTTTGAGTTCGACTCGGTTATTTATTGTAATTTCTGATTGTTTTGGGTTTCATTTATTTATTGATGCTGATTTGTGGTAGTTTCACGCTTGGTAGATTGTTTGATTTTATTTTTGCTCATTTTTGGTTTAATGGAGTTATTTACTTTTCTTTGAAACACTTATTTTGTGGAAAAAGTTTTTTTAATTAATTTATGGTCGTTTTATATTGACTTAGTTTTTTAAGGGAAAAAGCAAAAAATGCTTTAAATCTTTTCTTTTTTTTAAGACTTTATAGATTGGCCTGCTATTTGTATGCCGGAGAAAAATTTTCAGCAATTTTTAATAGTATGTACCCTTTTAAAAATCTGGACAAAAATAGTAGTGTTTAATTTAGTTTCACACATCCTCTAGTTGACCTGAAATGGAAAACTTGATACCATTCGCAAAAAAATCTGTTTACTTTCTTTGATCGCTTGGAATACCCTCAGTCGTTCTTGTAATACTGCTAAGATGCCTTATTGGTAATTATAATTGACACAGTGCATTTTTATTCAACATTACGGAAACATTTATTTTTTAAAAATAATGCGCAAATGAGTGGGTGGGCCTGGGAGGAGGAATAGTTGCCCTCCAATCACTTTCGACTATTAAAAAGGGCAGCAACCCTTCCTATTTTCAATCGAATGAGCCCTTTTCGAAGTTCCCACGACAACTCCCTCGATACGAAGTGCCCTTGTCTAAACAAAAACAAAAATAATAGATTATACCCACATCGATCTTTACTATAAAAATGTCAAGCCTTCCAATCACTTTCGACTATTAAACAGGGCACTAGGCCTTTCAATTTCCAATCGAATGAGCCCTTTTTAAAACGACAACACTTTCTATAAACACCTTATATGCCCCCAGGGTATAAATTACAACCCTTACCCTAAGGGCTGTTAGGGTGGTTGTCATCCTCTAAGACCTAATTTCCAGAACTTTCAACTACGTTAAACAAAATGGCTATCTCAAAATTTTGAGTGGATGTGTTTGGGGATACGGTGGGCATGAGAGGGGCGCTAGTCGCTCCCCAATCACTTTCAACTGTTAAAAATGGCACTAGCCCTTTCAATTTCCAATCGAATGAGCCCCTTTGAAGTTTCTACGACAACACTTTCAATAAAAACATTATATGCCCCAAGGACATAGCTTACAACCCTTGCCCTGAGGGCTGGGGGGTTATCATCCTCAAAGACCTAATTTCCAGAACTTTCTACTACGTTGAACAAAATGGCTATCTGAAAATGTTGATTGGATGTGTTTAGAGGAATGATTGGCGGGAGAGGGGGATTAGTTACCCTCCAATCACTTTCGAATATTCAAAAGGGCAAGAACCTCGCTCTCTGAATTTCCCATTGAACGAGCCCCTTTTGAAGTTTTACGACAACACTATCTATAAAAACCTTATTTGCCCCCAAGGCATAACTTACAACCCTTGACCTTGGGGCTCTGGGAGGTTTGTCATCCTTAAAAACATAATTTCCAGAACTTTCAACTACGTTGAACGAAATGGCTGTCTATAAACTTTGACTGAAAGTTCTTGGGCATATGGTGGGCGTGAAAGGGGGGTTAATTACTATCCACTCATTTTTGACTATAAAAAGGGCAACTTCAATATCCAATCAAATGAGCCCTTTATAAAATTTCTACAACTTTCTATATAATTTATATATACCCCCAGGGCTTAACTTACAACCCTTGCATTGAGGGCTCTGAGGGGGTTTTCATCCTAAAAGAAATAATTTCAAGAACTGTCAACTACGTTGAACAAAATGAATATCTCTAAATTTTGATTGGATGTGTTTGGGAAAATGGTGGGGGTGAGAGGGGCGTTAGTCGCTCTTCAATCACTTTCAACTATTAAAAAAGGCACTAGCCCTTTCAATTTCCAATTGAATGAGCTTCTTTGAAGCTTCTACGACAACGCTTTCAATAAAAACCTTATATACCCCCAGGGCATAACTTACAACCCTTGACCGGAGGGCTGTGGGGGGAGGGATTGTCATTCTTAACGACCTAATTTCCAAAACTTTCAACTACGTTGAACAAAATGGCTATCTAAAAATTTTTATTGGATGTTTTTGGGGGAAAGGTGGGCGTGAGATTATTCTCCAATTACTCTCCACTCACTTTCGACTATTAAAAAGGGCGATTTTAATTTCGAAACAAATGAGCCCTTTTTGAAATTTTTACACCAACTTTCTATATAAACCTTATATGCCCCCGGGCATAACTTACCACCCTTGCACTGAGGGTTCTGAGGGGGCTATCATCCTAAAATACCTAATTTCCAGAACTTTCAGCTACGCTGAACAAAATTGCTATATCCAAAGTTTGATTAAATGTTTTGGGTGAAATGGCGGACGTGAGAGAGGGGTTAGTTGCCTTTCAGTCACTTTCGACTATCAAAAGGGCAATAACCCTTTCAATTTTCAATTGAAGAGTCCTTTTTGATGTTGTTACAACATCGTTTTCTAGGAAAACCTTACTTTCTCCCAGGGCATAACTTACAACCCTTGCCCTGAGGGTTGTGGGGGGGGGGGGATGGGTTGTCATTATTAAAGACCTAATTTCCAAAACTTTCAACTACGTTGAATAAAATGGCTATCTAAAAATTTTGATTGGATATGTTTGGGGAAAAGATGGTCGTGAGAGTTGCCCTCAAATCACTTTCGACTATTAAAAAGGGTACTAGCCCTTTGAATTTCCAATCGAATGAGCCCTTTTTCAAGTTTCTACGACAAAGATTTCAATAAAAAACCTTATATGTCCCCAGGGCATAACTTATAACCCTTGCCCCGAAGACTGTGGGGGGAGTGTCCTGCTCAAAGATCTAATTTCCTGAAATTTAAACTGTGTGGAACAAAATGGCTATCTCAAAATTTTGATTGGATATGTTTGGGGAAATGGTGGGATTGGAAGGGTTGTTAGTTACTTTCCAATCACTTTCGAATATTAAAAAGGGCACTAGCCATTTCAATTTCCAATCGAAGGAGCCCTTTTTGAAGTTTCTACGACAACGCGTTCTATAAAAACTGTATATGCTCACAGGGCATAACTTACAACCCTTGCCCTTACGGCTGTGGGGGAGTGTCCTCCTCTGAACAAAATGGCTATCTAACGCTGAACAAAATGGGTGTCCAGATTTTTCGTCTGTATGAGTTTTGGGAAAAGGAGGGCATGAAAGGGAGGATAGTTGCCCACAATTCAATTTAGGGTTCCAGAAAGGACAGAAGCCACTCCAATTTCAATCCGAATGAACATTACTTTAAGTTTCCATGATAGAGATTTCAGTAGAGCCTTTTGTGACCTCAGGGCATAACTTATAACCCTTGCCCTGAAGATTGTGGGGGGAGTGTCCTGCTCATAGGTATAATTTCCTGAACTTCAAACTGCGTGGAGCAAAATGGCTATCTCAAAATTTTGATTGGATGTGTTTGGGGAAATGGTGGGCGTGGAAGGGGTGTTAGATGCCTTCCAATTACTTTCGACTATTAAAAAGGGCACTAGCCATTTCAATTTCTAATCGATTCAGCCCTTTTTGAAGTTTCTACGACAAGGGTTGTGGGGGAGTGTCCTCCTCAAAAACATATTTTCTATCTGGAAATCACCTACGCTGAACGAAATGGCTATCTCAAATTTTTAATTGGATATGGTTGGGGGCATGAGGGGCGTAGGGGGGGGGTGCTGGTTACCCTCCAATCACTTTCGACTATTAAAAAGGGCACTAGCTACTCGAATTTCCAATCGAATGAGCCTTTTTTGAAGTTTTTACGACAACTCCTTCGATACGAAGTGCTCGGGTATGGAGAAAAAAATATAATAATAATACATTGTGCCAACATCGTTCTTTACTTAGGCAGCGCGATTGCGCTGCCTATGATTGCTGATCAAAGTTTTTATATTTGTCTTTCATTTATGTTATTATACTGTGTTCATGGCCGTAAATTTGGATTTAAAATACACTTATATATCTATCTATCTAACTAATATGCAGAATACTTATACCAAACACATTTTGAATGCAGACCCGCTATACTTTACCCCCCCCCCCCCTAATATGCAAATTTATAGCCCAAATTTATTTCTAATGTAACAAAGAAACTAACGAACCGGTGTGTTCTCGAATTTTACACAACGTAAACTTGAGTGAGTGGCGCATAATAAGCTACACAAGTACCAAAATTCCTTCCCCCTTCGGAAATTAAAAAAATAAAACTCAAATAAAATTCTTAAATTTGGAAAGTTTATTTACGGGGGGGGGGGGGTATTTTACTCGGGGGGAGGGGGGGTATTTTCCAAGGGGTTACCGCCAGGGGGGGGTTAAACGCATAGAACCGGATGGATTGGAGTCTCTCGTCTTCAATATGGTTCTAGGCAAATACCCCCCTCCCCGGAAAATACCCCCCGCGGAAAATCCCCCAACGGAAAAAAATCCTCGGAAAATACCCCCCGGAAAATACCCCCCCGCGCTAACCATCCGCAACAGACATTGCAACAGTATATTCATTTTCACATGGGGTCCCAATCCAGCCCATGTCCGCCATTTCCATCATACAAGCCCAATTTTTTTGGGTTATATAAGTGTACCGCTATACTATGTTTCTCTCCACCTAGTCTCTTTCCAGTCATCTTCCAAATAGTTCCTATTCATTGGCACAACTCATCCCCACAATCTGAGCAACTTTCAATTTTTCAAGTTTTAGGTCATTTGCCTGGGACTCTGGGCAGGTAGATTCCCCCCAAAATTGTCCCAAATTTCTCTCGCTCTAGCACTTGTTCACGGATGTCTAATGCCGTGAATGGTTAGACCGTTGCTCAGGCGGTAATCATGCGGTAAACACATACCAACAATATTTTTTTCATTTTCACTTGGAATCCCAATCTAGCCCATGTCCATCGCTTAGCATTTAAGCTTCTCTCTTCAGGATAGGCGGGGAGGGGGTGCCCGTCGTCTCCAATCACTTTCTAAATAGTATCTATTCATTGCCTCAGCTCATTCCAGCATTCTGAGCAAATTTGATTTTTACTATTTTCAACGCATAGTGATTATCATCAGGGGTTCAGGATGCAAATTTTTAATTCATTATTAGACAAAATTTGGACATTTTTAGTGTTCAGTGTTCAGATTGGAGCCTTGGGGTCTCACTATCTGGGCTAGATTTTTTAAGGCCTGAATGCTAAGCGATGAACACGGCCAAGATTGGGACCCCGTGTGAAAATGAAAAAAATATTGTTGGTATGTGTGTAGCGCATGCATGGTTACCGCAAAAGAAAAAGTCAAACTATTCCCGGCTTTAGGCATCCGTGAATAAGTTTTTGGGCATGAGAAGAAGTTGAAACAAATTTTGGAGGCGCCCACCTGCCCAGAGCCACAGGCAAGTGACCCAAAACTTGAAAAAGTTGAAATTTGCTCAAATTGCTGAACTGAGCTGAGGCAATGAATAGATACTATTGGAAAAGTGATTGGAGACGGTGCGCATCCGTGAACAAGTGCTAAATTGAGATAAGAATTTAGGACAATATTTGGGGGCGCCCATCCTCTCAGAGTCTCGGGCAAGTGACCCAAAAATTTGATAAATTTGTGAAAAATTGAAATTTTCTCAGAATGTGGGGCTTAGCTTAGGCAACGAATAGCCAGGTACTATTTGAAAGATAAAGAGGGCTTCAAACGATTGTTTGCCTGTTATTTCAAGCAAATTAATGGTCCTATGTCAATTCTAAATTCTTGGTTAACCTTCCTAAGACCATAGGCGGGCGTGCCTTGTTTGCCTCTCATTACAGGCAATCTAAAGGTCTTATGTCAATTTTTAATTCTTGGTCAACATGTCTGAGACTCTAGGCAGGCATGCCTTTCCAAAAACTAACAAACAAGTATGTGTCCAGTAAGAGAGTCATGTTTACTCCCGCCAATTACCCGTGCTCCAGCCATTTAAACATTTGCCTCTCAATTACTTGGACTATCCGTCTTGGCTTTGCTCTTTCTACAATTAGCCATGTCTCCGCGGGGTGGGGGGTGTTTTCCGGGGGGGGGGGTATTTTCCGGGGGGTATTTTACGGGGAGGTATTTTCCGGGGGGGGGGGTAAACACCGCCCACCCTTGAATATTTATGGCATTAAGGCCCGATAAGTCCACCACAGTGAAGTTGAGCTTTTTTACAATGATCCTCAATTTTTTTTTTTACAAAATTCGGCTTATTTATACATTTAATTATTTTGTTTTTTTTCTCTTCCACTCCTATTTTTGTGCTTCACTCTTTTTTTTGCACTCGATAGTGTTTTTGTATTGATTTCCAAAAAAAAAGCCTAATATAATATCAAGAATGTCAACAGAAAACGCTAAAACTATAACATAAAAAGCGGAGTGCACGAAAAAAATATCTACATTTTAGAATTCAAAATGAAAAATGGAATAAGCAAAACTTTTCCTAGGCAATCAATCTTTGTAAAACAACTTATAAAACTATTGAACAAAAATCAGCAGTGGCGTCAATAGCGGGGAGGAGCTGTGCCCCTTCCCATATTTCTTCTCCTCCCCAGCCTCTCACCCCTTGGATTTTGAAAAATCCCTTCCTTGGGATATTTCATTGAAAAATGGCTTTGTTTTGGTATTTTTATTAATAAACTAAAAAAGGATGTATATATCCCCACCCCCCACTTAGAGGGAAAAATAAATTTTGCCCTCTACAATAAATTTGTGTAAATTGACGCCAATAGGCAATAGCCACTTCCGTGACGGTCAAATTATAACTGCGCCTTAAAAAAAAAAATTAGAAACCGTTAAAGGGGCAAGGAGCTTGCGGGGGGCTTTATTAGGCGTCTTCCCATCCATAATGTGGCAATTTACGTTATTTTTTCTAGTTTGGTTTCACTGCTAATTGTAGTTTGCGTTCGTCTCAGATTTCAATTATTCGTATTAATTTTACCACTCACAGTAATACACCATCGATTCAGATTACAACAACACTAAATAAATACCCTCGGACAAGGTCGTATTCAGGGGAGAAGTTAGGGGGTTTGACCCTCCCCCCTCCCGATATGATTCTCCGACTCATAAA
Source organism: Artemia sp. Qi Xiang Cuo (assembly GCF_049724085.1). Taxonomy (NCBI): domain Eukaryota; kingdom Metazoa; phylum Arthropoda; class Branchiopoda; order Anostraca; family Artemiidae; genus Artemia; species Artemia sp. Qi Xiang Cuo. The sequence continues at coordinate 2,914,404 of NC_142799.1, read as the reverse complement.
AACATAATAAAATGGCATAAAAACATATTTTTGATACATTTTCTTTTGTAGCCCCCCCCCACGAATAAAAATTCTGGCCGTACCCTTGGAGATACAAATTTAGTACTAAAGGACTAGAATTTGTTATCTTTTTATGTCTAAACCATAAATGGAGTGTAGTTAAGATTGGACAACAATGAGGACGGACAGGCATATATGGTATGGTGTTAAGGTATATGCGTATGTCTAGCTATATGTCTTTTTAATTGGCAATCGCATAATTACAGGTCTGAATACGCATGAGCTATGGGCCTTAGTATACTTAGGCTATAAATGTTCTTTAAATGGTTTTATCGACGTGATTATGAAGGTAATACACCACGGCCAACTCAGTGCTTCTAATACATTCGCTTTGACATTGTAGTAAGAACACGAGAAACAAACAGTTTATTTGTAAAAAAAAAATAATGTCACTAAATTACTTTGCTTAAAATTTTAAACAAAAGAACCAATCATATTTGTGTTCTTTTTGCTGGCTTGTAATTTTATACAAAAGACCCAACAAGGTTCTGGGTTTCTCTTAGAAGAAGCGGTTTTAGGGAGGAGGGGGCTCTACTTTATTAAAATAAAGTAGAGGGTGCAGCTAATAAATGAAAATAAATAGTAAGTTATTAATTAATAAATGAATAAAATAAATTGAAAATAAAAATAATGATAATTAAATATTGAAATAATAATATTTAAATTAATAATAATTAAACTAAACAATAAAGAAATCATTAAAAAATAAACTATCAATTAATTAATAAACTGGGAAACAATTTTTGTTAATAAATGAGAATTTTGCTAAAATTTGGCCTGAAAAATTGTGGGAGACAGGAGGGGAGGCTAATCAAGAACTTGCCCCCGGCACAAGAGAGGCCAGAACGGCCACTGCTTCTTAGTGACTCAAAAACTTGACATAGCAACAACAGATAAAAAAAAAAACAGGTATAATTGACTTTCTGACGTTTAAGGAATACTATTGTTTGCTCAATAAAAAAGATTGACGCCACAAAAAAATTAACCAATGGAATCAAAGCACATTCTTTAACACAGAAATATACGACAATAAACTCTCTATCTCTCTTTGGAAATCATTGTAGTAATAATAATGACTGTATTAATAATAATTATTGATTACGGAGCATATGAACAAGAAACTTTCTCCATACGACTAGACCCCGAAGCCACGCCAAAAAGTCGGCGGCGCGCCGCCGAAAACAAAACGGTGGCGCGCCGCCGAGCTTGCATCAGCGCGCTGACGCCGCCGCGGAGTCTGTCGGCGGCGGCGTCACTAATACGCCGCCGTTTTTTCTATTTTTTGGTTTTCGGTATCGACAACCGGGCTTCAACCGTCATCCCGGCTAATCTGTTTCTTTAAGATAAATACTGCTCGCTATGTATATCGTTTCGTAGGAAGGAGAAGAAGAAATTTTTCTTGAAACAAAAATTCTACCTTCTACTTTCACATTCTGTTCATTTTTCTTTCTAATTTTTCGGATGGAAGGAGGCATTAGACAATTCAGGATGTTATCATAGGCAGCGCCATAGCGCTGCCTAAGTAAAGAACGATGTTGGCACAATGTATTATTTATTTATCGTATCGAAGGAGTTGTCGTAGAAACTTCGAAAAGGGCTCATTCGATTGGAAACTGGAATGGCTAGTGCCCTTTTTCATAGTCGGAAGTGATTGGAACGCAGCTAACACCCCTTCGACGCCCACCATTTCCCCAAACACATCCAATCAAAATTTTGAGATAGCCATTTTGTTCAGAGTAACTGATTTCCAGAGAGAAAATTTGTTTTTTGAGGAGGTTACTCCCCCACAACCCTTAGGGCAAGGGTTTTAAGTTATGCCCTAGGGGTATATAAGAACGATGTTGGCATAATGTATTATTTATTAATTTTTCTTTTAGACCAGGGCACTTCATATCGAAGAAGTTGTTGTAGAAACTTCGAAAGGGCTCATTCAATTAGAGATTGGAGTGGCTTGTGCCCATTTTAATAGTCTAAAATGATTGGAAGGCAACTAACACCCCTTCCACGCCCACCATTTCCCGGAACACATCCAATCAAAATTTTGAGATAGCCATTTTGTTTAACGTAGTTGAAAGTTCTAGAAATTCGGTCTTAGAGGATGAAAACAACCCTAACAGACCTAAGGATAAGGTTTGTAATTTATGCCCTGGGAGCATATACGGTGTTTATAGAAAGCGTTGTCGTAGAAACTCAAAAAGGGATCATTCGACTGGAAATCGAAAAGCCTAGTGCCCTTTTTAATAATCGCAAGTGCTTGGAAGGCTTGACATTTTTATAGTAGAGATCGATGTGGGTATAATGTATTAATTTTTTTGTTGTTGTTTAGACCAGGGCACTTCGTATCGAAGGAGTTGTCGTAGGAACTTCGAAAAGAGCTCATTCGATTGAAAATAGAAAGGACTGATGTCCTTTTTAATAGTCGAAAGTGATTGAAGGGAAACTAATCCCCCACCCACGCCCACCCACACATTTGCCGTTATGTTTAAAAGGTAAATGTTCCTTTAAGATTAAATAAAAATGCACTGTGTTAATGCTAATTCCCAATAAGGCATCTCAGCAGTATCAAAAGAACGACTGAGGGTATTATGTTCAAACTTTCGGCGCTTCTTCTGCTCTTAAAATTTGACTAAATCAAAATAGCGTAAGTGTATCCAAGCTATCAAAGAAAGTAAACAAATTTTTTTGCGAATGTTATAAACTTTTCCATTTCAGATCAACTAGAGGAGGTATGAAACTAAATTAAACACTACTATGAGTCCAGATTTTTAAAAGGGTCTATGTTGTTAAAAATTGCTGAAAATTTTTTTCCAGCATACAAATCGCAGGCCAAACTATAAATTCTTCCAAAAACGAAAAGATTTAAAGTATTATTTTCTTTTTCCCTGAAAAGACTATGTCAATATAAAACGAACAGAAATTAATTAAAAAATCTGTTTCCACAAAATAAGTTTTTCAAAGAAAAGTAAAGAACTCCATTAAACAAAAAAATTAGCAAAATTAAAATCAAATAATCTAACAAGCGGGAAACTACCACAAATCAGCATCGATAAATAAATGAAACCCAAAACGAACAGAAATTACAATAAATAACCGATTCAAACTCAAAACGAGGAAAAATTACCATGAGTTGGGCCCAAACCCGCTATGCCTTCCAAATGCCAGAGAATAATTTGCACTTTACTGGAAAAAACCACAAATGAATATGCATTGTCAGTTGAATAAATATATACTGATATTTAGTAATTAAAATGTTAATATTATTTGATTTATTAAAGTTATAAAAGTACAAACATTTATATTTTGTTTAGTAAAGTGCAAATTATGTTCTGGCCTTGGGAAGTCATAGGGGTTTTGAGCCCAACTTATGTTAATTTCTGCTCGTTAATTTCTTATGTTAATTTCGGTGAGTTTGACTCGGTTATTTATTGTAATTTCTGTTCGTTTTGGGTTTCATTTATTTATCGATGCTGATTTGTGGTAGTTTCCCGCTTGGTAGATTATCTCGAGCTAGTATAGAAATATATCTATAGAAATGAATTACATTTTTTGTTTGCACACTTAGCAGAGCACACTGAAGTTGAAGTAGGCTTAAACTTTGACTTGAAACATCATAACTTGACCACTTCTTTCAGTAAAGAATTTTGGAGGGTTATTCCGTGTTGATAAGAAAAGAGGGCAAAGGTGCAGTTTAGTTCCTCCTGTAGTGTAGAGCGCAAGAGCCCTAAGGTAAAGGTGCAGGTGTGTTCTCCCTTATAAAAACAACTTATTTCAGCAGATACAAAGAAGAAGCCCATTTGCGACATTCTGTGGGACCCCAATGTCCAATACTAGTATCCGATCCCGCGAGTGGTAGTTTACGCTCGTAAAGTTCTGGCTGTACCGGCTACAAGTACCCCAGCTAAACGGCTTTTTAGCACGACAAGACTGATAGTGACTGCAAAAAGATCAATGGCTCCAGGCAGAGTGAACAAACTCACTTTTGTTACATAAATTGTAACTGAAGTAATGTAACCGCTGATTTAAAATTGTTGGTGTTGTTAAGCCATGGTATCTGACTTGTATACAATGTTTTTTCGATGATGTTATTTGTTTTTTTTCACTTCCTTTTCGTATGTATTTGATGAACAGGAGATGTTTGAGCTTCAAACTTTGAAAGTTATACGCACATTAGCCCAAATCATTAACAAGAAAGAAATGACTAAACACGGGATTTTATAGGAACAATGCGATGTTAAACATAAACACAACATAGGTTTCCCTGGGTCTAATGGCTAAAAATGAGAATTCTACTTGGTCTGATCGACGGTGAACATAAAAACTTTCCGCATGGCCCAAAAAAGTCCTGTTTTGTCATATTGTTCTTGTATATTTTTTAGCCAATCATTTAAAAATCCTTACTAAAATCGAGGTTGAACGTGCTTGGTGAAGTTGAATTTTTATTATTATTTTTAATCAGAGAAATCGGCGCGCCGTGGCGCGCCGTCGGTCTAAAATCGGCGGCGCGCCGCCAAAAAATTTCGGCGCGCCTGGCGGCGCGCCGCCGCCGATACTAAATCACACATTCGCCGCCGTCATGTCGGCGTTGCGCAGCTTCGGGGACTACATACGACTATCTTCTATACTACACATTAGCTGACAGAACTACGAAGGCAATTCAAATCGGGGGAGTATTTGATAGGAAGACAAAATGGATTTCTGAAAAGTTGAGCGTTTCTCATGACGGCTTCAACAGAATAATTGCATCGACCTAGGATTGCACCCACGAAGCACAAATATCCTTCAAATTTCTACAGGGGCAAAAAAAAATTGAATTAAAATCAAGTTGCCATCAATCTATGGCTAATTGGAGAAAAGGCCAAGACAGATAGTCTGATGGCACAGCTGGCATAAACTTTTTTCAGGAATGTACAAAAATTATGTCATTTTCATTTAAGTCAAAGTAAATGACTGGAATGAGATGCAGCTCAATAGAGCAATTTCTAAAGGACGTTTGAAGATAAGAAGGGTAGCTGCAAAGTTTGCACCTCGATTTTAGACTGAAACTCAAAACAGTATTGCTTGGACAAACACGATAGCATGAAAAGACATTGTCAATTCAATCTCATCCAGAAAAATTATTACAGATGAATTGTGATTCTATGGCTTCGGCACCAACAACGTTTGAGACAACGCAGGACTCAAATTCCACTTCCTAAAATGGTCATCAAGTGTAGTCGACTGTTCAGACAAAACCCGCCTACTTTTCCCGATGTGACAGGGTTGGGAAATTAACTTCTTTGCCGCATGAGGCCAACTCGCCTAATTTATCTTCACGACACCTTTTTTTGTACATATCTACCAAAAAAAGAAGCACCTGAATGAAAGGTATTAATCAGCATGGATGAGGTAAAAACAAAAGAGACGCTATTTGACATCACACACAGTTGAATTTAAAAACTTGTTGAGCATTAGAAGAAAAATAATTGAGACAAAAGAAAAAACAAATCGCAAATAGAAATCGCGTTTAATATTGAGTATATTTTCGTTTACAAGAAGGGAGCACTAAGGCTAAAAAAAAAGTTTAGAGCAAAGGAATCAATTACCAGGATGGGCATTATATTTATTTAATACATACACAATTTCTTTTGTTCTGTTTTTTTTTTCTCTTGTGTATTGTTTTGCTTTTTCTTTAGATGATTTAACCTATTTTTTTTCTTTTTTTCACTAATAAAGGCTACCGGACGTGGAGTCGAAATATACGGATTTTTAGGTATTTGTGCGTTATATGGTCACTTCTAAAAAGTAAAGTTTGGTTAATGCTAATGAAATAAAATAAAATAGGATGAATATATAGCAGTTTAGACACAAATTTTGGCTATATATTTGCAAATTAGGGGGGGGGGGTAAAACATAGCATATATTAAATAGGTAACCTAACCTAAGTATGTCTCCCCCCCCCCCCAAACCCGAAAAACAACAGTTTAAATATCGTAAACGCAATGAAAACTACTCTTCGCATTCCATTTCTGAATAGCGGTCTCCTGAAAATAACCAGTCTGGCGGGTTTCGTCTCCCATTTTAGTATATAAAAGCGACCTTATAACGCACCAGAACCGATTTTTATTGCTTAAAGTTTAGCTGTTTGTATTTTCTTTTGTTTTGTTCCACTGTTTTATTTGAATTATACCCGTTGAATTATTCCTCTCTTTAATTTATTATTTGAAAAAAACTACGTTTTCTAAAGAGTTAAAGAGGCTGAGTTACAAGGTCGAACCTTAAAACGTACAGGGATTAGGAGGCACAGTTGGGGAGCTGCCGCCCCCAAACCCCCCGCTTTCGCAGCCTTTAAATATAAAAAAAAATTTCTTTAAACTGAAAGTAAGGAGCGACATTAAAACTTAAAAAGAACAGAAATTATTCCGTATATGAAAGAGGCTGTGCCCTCCTCAACGCCTCGCTCTTTACGCTAAAGTTTTTATTGTTTAAAAAAAGAGTTGTGAGAAAGTCAAACTTTAGCGTAAAGAGCGAGGCGTTGAGGAGGGCACAGCCTCTTTCATATACGGAATAATTTCTGTTCTTTTTAAGTTTTAATGTCGCTCCTTACTTTCAGTTTAAAGAAATTTTTTTTTATATTTAAAGGCTGCGAAAGCGGGGGTTTGGGGGCGGCAGCCCCCCAACTGTGCCTCCTAATCCCTGTACGTTTTAAGGTTCGACCTTGTAACTCAGCCTCTTTAACTCTTTAGAAAACGTAGTTTTTTTCAAATAATTTCTGCACGTTTTTGTACAGTTTATTACTTATTATTGCTTGACTAACTGTTAGCTGATCGTGTCAGGAGTTAAAGTTGGGGGGCTGCCACCCTCCAAACCCCCCGCTCTTGAACATTCTTATGTTAAGGCTTTTAATTCCTGAATACTCAAATCACGTCGTACAGGGTGCCTCCTAATCCCTGTACGTTTTAAGGTTCGAACTTGTGACTCAGCCTCTTTAACAGCCCCCCAACTGTGCCTCCTAATCCCTGTACGTTTTAAGGGTCGACCTTGTAACTCAGCCTCTTTAACTCTTTAGAAAACGTAATTTTTTTCAAATAATTTAAAAAAGAAACTGAGTTTCTTTTCAAAGTATATAAAAAAATTGCTCTGATGGTGAATCGAACCCGAGTTTTCCGTTTGAAAGTCTGAAGTCTCAGGCGCTGGACTATACAAACACAATAGTAATTGCTGTTTAGCATAGAGAAGGTATTTTCGACGCAAGCAAATTCCCAAAAATCTTGAGATGTGGTTTTTGGAAAACAGGGAAGGAGTGATCAGATTGAGCTGAAATTTCGACGATAAGCTCCCAGGCCCCAGGAAAGCTTATCCTCTAAATTTCAGCCCGATCAGACAACGTTAAAGGGGGGTTGTGGAGGGAAAAATTAACATGGGCTAATATAGGAAAACGAGGTTTTTCGTAAATGTAAATTCGGGGGATAATTTTTTCGGTCTGAAAATATCAAAAGGCCCTAACAGGTCGAATTCTGCTTCGAATGAGTCCTCATTCAACCGGATCCGGGGCCAACTGTGGCCTGTAGGCGTGGCTAAAAAAAAAAAAAAGAGAGGATGCGGAAATTTAAGTGGATATATTTGGTTTTTTGAAAACAGGGAAGGAGTGATCGGATTGAGCTGATATTTCGAGGATAAGCTCCCGGGCCCTAGGAAAGCTTAACCTCTAAATTTCAGCCCAATCGGACAACGTTAAAGGGGGCTGTGGTGGGAGGGTCCAAACTTCCGGCCCAGTTTACCCCATGAAGATAAAGTCGGAGGAGGATGAAATTTTGCAAGTTTCTTAGTTTGAGCTTGGGCTACAAAATGCAATTACCGCCGTCTCTCTGCGACCTCTAGGACCTGAAATCGCTTAACATTGTGGTGGGTCGCCTCTTTATAGAGGCACAAGTGTGCCTCCTTGATTACATTTTTAGCGTTATCATATAATAAAGAATGAAATTGAAAAGGAGGAAAATATGTTAGTCCAGTCCAGTAAATCTACGAAACTCTGGGACAAAATTGCAATATAAGAGATTTTTACACCATCCTGTAGAGAAAAAAATCCTGTACAAAATATCAAAAGTCCCAAAAAATCCCCTGGGCGGAACAGGGTAAAACAGGGGAAAAGGGGGAAAATTTTAAAAATTCAGGGGAAGATTTATTGTACGCCCGAACTTCACGTCTGCCTTTTTTCTGCGCGGAGAAAACGAAAAAAGAAAGTTATGTTGTTTTCTCGTTGGACTTGGTTCGATTTCCCCCTTTAGCGGGGGAGGGGAATGGGGATAACAGTATCCTCGAAAGTTGTGCGATATAGCTGGTCAAAATGTTGCCCCCAAGGTTTTTTGACTTGATGATTTCAAAAAACATGGTATTGGATTCGTATCTTGCTTTTCTGCAGTGTTTTCACCGTAGGGGAGATAATGCATCAGGCCTTCGCAGCACGTGGGCAGATTTATTTCGGCTATACTACAGAAACATAAGACCAAATTGAATATAAAAAATGAAACAAATCTGACTACTTTGGTAATCACAGCAAAGTATAATTACGGTTTGGATTTAACTAAAAAGGATTAGCTGAAGGATTTGTTACTAAACATCGTCTTCTTCATCCTTATAAAAAAAAACATCTTTATTGGAACACGCAATCCCTTGGCAGTCTTTGCAAGCATGTGTGCAAGGCAATCCATTTTTCGGCAACTACAGCGTGAACTGTCACTGTTAGAACGCGTGCAGCTGCAACGAATCACATTTAGCAGATGAGGCGGAGCAGGCCCGATGTCTGTCATGATCGGAGTGAGGCGTCCGTAACGTAATTGCCAACCCAAGTCTTTCGGGTCGAGTTCTGACGCAGTATTACGTCATTTCATTACCTGATAGAATACTCTATAAGAATGAAATTTCACCACCGATGGAGTTGGTGGAAGTCTCTCTGGGCTCACAAAAGTTGATGCTGTTCAGTTTTTCAAGAAAAACTCTGTTCTTGAAAAACTGAACTTCTGGACTAAAACTGAACTCTGGACTTCTTACTTCGTAGAGCGCGGATTAAGTAAATGCTTCACAGTTATTCCTAAATTCTTCATGTTTCAGCTATGGCAGGACAGCCTGCTTTCCTATCAGAGGCAACGCTATTGCGTTGCCTATAGTAAAGGCCATACGGCTCCAATGTTTTATTATTTATTTTTTTTTCCAGAGGCTCTTCATATGGAAGGGGTCGTCGTAGAAACTTCAAAAGGGGATAATTAGTTTGGGAATCGAGAGTTCTAGTGCCCTTTTTAACAGTCGAAAATGATTGGAGGGCAACTAGTCCCCCCACGCCCATCCTTCCCCCGAACACATTCAATCAAAATTTTGAGATAGCCATTTTGTTCAGCGTAGTTGATTTCCAGACAGAAAATACATTTTTGATGAGGACACTCCCCCACAACCCTCAGGACAAGTTTTAAGTTATGCCCTGGGGGCATATAAGGTTTTTTATAGATGGCGTTTTTGCAGAAACTTCAAAATAGGCTCGTTCGATTGGAAATTCAAAGGGCTAGTGCCCTTTTTAATAGTTGAAAGTGAGTGAAGGGCAACTAGCCCCCCCCCCGCCACGCCCATCATTTCCCCAAACGCATCCAATAAAAATTTTGAGATAGAAATTTTGTTCAGCTAGTTGATTTCCAGATAAAAAATATATTTTTGAGGAGGACATTCCCGCACAGCCCTCAGGGCAAGGATTTTAAGTTATGCCCTGGGGGCATATAAGGTTTTTAAACAAGGCGTTGTCGTAGAAACTTCAAAAAAGGGTCATTCGATTGGATATTCAAAGGGATAGTGCCCTTTTTAATAGTCGAAAGTGATTGGTGGGCAACTAGCCCCCCCCACCCCCCGCGCGGTCATCATTCCCCCAAACACATCCAATCAAAATTTTGAGATAGCCATTTTGTTCAGCATAGTTGATTTCAAGATAGAAAATATGTTTTTGAGGAGGACAATCGCCCACAATCCTCAGGGCAAGGGTTTTAGGTTATGCCCTGGGGACATATAAGGTTTTTATAGAAGGCGTTGTCGTAGAAAATTCAAAAAAGGCTCATTCGATTGGAAATTCAAAGGGCTAGTGCCCTTTTTAATAGTCGAAAGTGATTGGAAGGCAGCTAGCCCCCCCCCCCACAACCCTAATACCCCCCAAAAACTACAATAAAAAATTACATAAATCCAATTTTTTCAGCGTAGGTGATTTCCAGATAGAAAATATTTTTTTGAGGGGGACACTCCCCCAAAACCCTGAGGGCATGCCCTGTTTTAAGTTATGCCCTGGGGGCATATATTGATTCAGAGTTCAGAGAGTTAAGAGCAATTCAATCTAATTAAAAGGGAGCATAAACAAAAACCAAATTAGGCCAGTAGCCTATGAGAAATCGCAAAATACCCAAGACAATGAACAAGTCCTAATAGGGGGCCCTGGGTCTATCAAAATATTTCAATAGTTTCTCAGGGAATTTGATATCGTTTTCTTCTATCTCTACTTTAAATGAAAAAAATAATTCCGTCTCAGCTTTCATTAGAAAAATAATTTACTTAGTAATTAACTAGGTCACTGTATGGTTCAAACAAACACGCAAAATAACGTTAAACAGCTTAGTGTTACTTGAAAAAAAAAATTGAAGGTATGAGTAAAGGGGTACAAGAAACAACAAAAATGTCGAAATTATTTAGATATACCTCAAATTACTGAAAAACTGAGTCAGAGATTCGCCGTGGCATTCAATGAGATCCAAAGAATCTAATTAAAAGGGAGCATACACAAAAACCAAATTAGGCCAGTAGCCTATGAGAAATCTCAAAATACCCAAGACAATGAACAAGTCCTAATAGGGGGCCCTGGGTCTATCAAAATATTTCAATAGTTTCTCAGGGACTTTGATATCATTTTCTTCTATCTCCACTTTAAATGAAAAAAATAATTATCTTTTTGGCATTCCTGCTTTCAATAAAAAAAGGCGTATTATCATTTAAAAATGATAACCCTCTATCCCCCCCCCCTATAAGCAATAATTTACAACTTATTTATGAAGAATATTTTTGGGGTAACTTCCGGTTCAATCTTTAATTCCCCAACCTTATACATAGCTTATTCTATAGCTAAATTTTGTCTCAATAGAAGGTTTTTTTTTTGGGGGGGGGGAGAGGTAAAAATTTTTCAGAAAGAAGATTGTATTATCTATCAGGGTTCAACAATTGAGTATTAAACATTAAGAAAATCTTATCTAAAAACAGCAAAAAAAATCTGCAAATTTACAATTAAGCTGTAGAAACAATCTGTCGGCTGTCAATTTCAAAATCCAATTGAAGGCTGAAGTTGTATAGTAGTGAATGCGTTCTATAATTCTATTCAACTTGAAAATAAAATTCTTGACTACGAATGATGTAAGAAATAGCGATTAGGAAACTGCATTCGAAATGACTTAAACTCATTTCATAAAGATTATTCTTTTTTTGTCAACATATGAAGAACTGTGTATATTACAATATTTGCAATTGCAAATTGCATCTATCTGGTTTTTATGCAAAGTAACAAAAGAGACTAAAATTAATGAACAAGAGAGTAGTGAAGAATTGTGGTATGCAAAGTAATATTTGGCAGGGAAAGTCACTGGTGATAAATCGCTAGGGGTGGCGCCGTGATTGGGTGATTTTCGGGGATTTGGGGAAACAAATTTTTTTTCGAGGTGACGCATAGTTTTTTTGAAAAATACCCCAAAATTTGGGGATAATGAAAGCCCTGCCTGATTTCTACTCAGGCAAGTGGGAATACTACACCACACCAGAAGAAAAAGCTCTGACTTTGCGTTTGACTGACCAAAGACATGCCTCAAAATTAAGTTGAAGTCGACCGAACACCGCCACCTCTGCCGGTGGTGGCACGCTTGCGGCACGCCAGTGGCGTTATGAACCTTCGGCGGCGTTCGACCGGGCCTCTCGTCGGCGGCGTTCGGTCGATCCGTCGGCGTGGCGCCGGGGTCAACTTATTGAGCATCAGGTTTCTATTAATCAGTATTTCATAGAAACCACGTTTGACGACCCAACTGCAACCAATGACCGACCTTATCTTGTCAACATTACAAATCAAGTTGACAAAGCCATACCTTGGATTAATAGACTACTCTCTTGGCCTCTCCAACAAATTCAACAAAGTTCTTCAATCTGAACTTCCATTTCTTCACTCCCTAAAGGCAAGTGTCAGAAAACTTGGGAATGATGTTGCATGTAACTTCATCAAACTGGTCTATATTCGCAGTGTCGCTTTGTTTACAAAACTGGATCCTTATCTTTCAAGTGAGTGCCTGCCTTTAAAACAGACATATCTGGGACTAGCTGCGGCCAATTCAGTGCAAAGACTCATAGATGCTCAAGGAGCAAGTGATAATATTGATATGTTTTACCAGTCTTGCTGAAAATACTATATAGTCCTAATGAAGCACATCAGTAGAGAGCTATCTTATACTCGTGACGGGAGTCCTTATATGGGCATAGAATACTGACGGGAGTCCATATATGGGCATAGCCTCCCTAGGGAGAATGATTACATAATGGGGTCAATGACCTCTTTTTCCAAGGTCGATGTTGTTGTTGTTGTAAGTGCACGCTCTCAGCGAATGTCAAGGTCGATTTATTTGTTGTTGTTGTTGTTGTAAGTGCACGCTCTCAGCGAATGTTATGATCCAGAAATAGTATTTGTTGTTGTTTTGGTCATGTACATGCTCGAGGCGAATGTCATGGTGTCCAGAAATAGTATTTGTTGTTGTTGCTCTCGCCAATGTTATGACTTTCCCGGAAACAGTTAGATCACGTGTTTCCTTCTCAGCCAATCAGCGAGTCGGATACATCCTCCTTCTCAGCCAATCAGAGGGCTTGTTACATATTAGCGGCGGTGGAAATATAAGGAACGGGTTTTTTGCTATAGTTTTATTAGTCTGTGAATAGAATTCAAAGGAGTGAGAAGAAGAACAGTTTTGACTTTACTCATTTGGATATATATTTGTGTTGATGGCGATGAGTGGAATGTTTACAATATTAGAAGTTGATAGTGGAGTTGATGATAATGGTACAAGAGCACCAAACATTGCGGTGGAAATTACGAAAGGATCGCGGCTTTGTCTGGAATGGGATGCAGTATATGCAAGATATGTAATATCCTTGAGCAAATTTAAAATGGAGGATCAATTATGTTTCGCCGCTAAAGTTGATATAGTACATGTGAATAGACTTCAATGTGCTTTAAGTGCATTGGTGAAACATATTGAGGACAATAAACAGTATCGCTGATTGTACATGCTCTGTATTATTGATGTTGTTGTTCTAATTATTCAATAAAATTGTTTCGAAATCGAAAATGTTCCCTTTCTTTTCTGGTTAGGGCTAACGAATCAAGGTCAGTCTAGAGTCAGCAGTCGGAGTGAAAGGATTGAAAAATGAATAAATTTGAGAAAGAGAGAATTAGATCAAATCTAGTGTTTATGGAAAAACATTTGATTTTGGATGATGATTTTCTCGAGCTATCTCTTAAACGCAGGATATTCTCTTGTCAGGGAACACTTGACGAAATAATGAGGAGTGATTCTCCCCTATTGGACTATTATATGAAACTTTTAAAATGTGATTCAAATGATTATTGTCAATTTATTGATATTTTAATTGGAACAAAGAAGAATCATATTGTGGATATACTTTTGAAAATATTGCCAATGGATTCAATATAGATGGCTCCCCCCATCACTCGAAAGAGGTAACGTTACAGAGTTACTCCTCTCCCCCATTTCCCTCTCATTGAATTTATCGAACGATGAGGATCAGTTTCGTTATAGCTGTGAGTGAGTTGACATCGGAAACCGAAAAATGTTCTATATATGTCCATTGTGCATGTACACTCTTGGCAGTTGGAATCAATGTGAGAATTGTACAATTATTGGTGACTATAGTGAAAAGTGTAGATTATGTAATCCTTGTAAATTACATAGAGGCTATGCAGTACAAATTAAAGGATGTAATTCATGTCTTGAGGAGGTGTGTGACTCGCATCCTAGAGGACACCAGTGCTCCAATTGTCACTATTATAAATGTGATCAGTGGGAGAATACTTACCCCGCTATGATTGGAAAGAATCCCAAACGTGATTTTAGTTTATTTCTACGAGATTGGTATCGTCGCGGATTTAAATTATTCTGGGAAGAGGAATCTGGTCTACGATTCAACTGTTGGGGTAACAAGACAATCTGGTTTCTACGTCATCGCTGTGACGACATCACCTACTATGACTATAGACCAAGTGATTTTTATTTGGCTGTGATGGAATTTGATTCACCACTTGAAAATACTGTATGTGATATTGCTTCAAATAGACAGATTGAAACTCTTGAATTTTATAATATGAATGCAAATAGTATCATTGACTATACAAAGAGATATGATAAGAGTGAAGTTACATTGTACTGCAGAAAATGCGACCCTGACTTTGCAGTCAATCAAGATCAATATACAGTGAATCCAAATGATTTACCAGCATTAGTGGTTCACGGCAATTGTATATACACCGAATATGAAGAAATCTAAAGCGAAGATTTAAAGACATTGTTGTATATATATACATTTTATTAATAAACAAATTCACAAACATTTTTTAAGCAGTTTACTCTTAGGGCAGTGAAATCAATACTGTATAGGTCTGAGAGGATATTTTCCACTAGAAAGTCATTCAGACGGGGATTGTCAACTATAAATGTGGAGAAACTGCTTGTAAGTATATCCGCGACATCGGAACACAAAATATAGTAGTGCATGGAAGCCGCAGCTTTTAGTCGTTAAATCCTGTTCTCTTCGTTGATTTTGAATAATAGTTTTCCCACTACTCTCAATATAGTTGCTGATGTGGGGTGCGTAGAATGTATAGGGTAGACCAAGAGGATCAAAAAACTCAATCGTCTTCATTGTTTGAAAGATGCACAGCCAATGACCCGTCAGCACAGTCGACGGACTGCTATTAACAATAATCAAGGTATTGTTGACACTTTGAGTTTTTCCAAGAAAGTCCGAGGGCAGACAATAGGATTTGTACTGGGAAATGTAGGGGTCCATATTAAATACATTGATTACTTGACTGGTGTTCATGGCGCCAAGTCTAGTAGAACACTGCCTTCGGGAGTGATTTCCCAATAGGTTTCATATTGATTTAGTGAGATTAGTGCAATACTCTCAGCCAATGGGTCGGCAAATGTACACTCTAAACGCATACTCCCCGTACGTACTATACTCATATCCTGTGTACCCGACAAATCCAGTACAATGCCACCATGTGTTTTAGCAAACATATCTTCGGTTATACCATTTTCAAATAGTTGAGAGTCATGATCTAGGGTTTGCATGGTCAACTCATAAAATGTTCTATAGGATTTATCAAAAGATAGACTGTAGAGTGGGATGCCGTCTACTTTGCACACAAGAGATGAAAGTCTAGACATCTCGAATTTATGTGGACATTCAGTCCATGATCCTATTGCACTGGCGCTTTTTACAAAGGCCAACGCTAGTTTTGACGGAATTTCACCATTGATAAAGGATGAATCGGTGACGGTGCGTGAGCCCATGGCAATATGAAGTTGATTGGTGATTGTATGAGGAACAAGTAGTTTAATATTGTTGCCATTGGCTCTCAGTTTTTCCACGGCCAAAGCAACAGAACTTATAACCTGCTGTTTGCGTACATGAAGTATTGCTGAGGTGAGGGAGAGACATAAATCGGGATTGCCAGTAAGTTCTTTTCTCAATATGAAATTGGAGGGTACAAACGTCAATTTTATATCCACTTTAACCTTGGGCGGCAGCCATTGGGGTATATTAAATATTTCATGATATATTTTTCCAACTAGATGTAATTCACTAGTTGTAGCATTTTTAAGTGCATCTGTACTATCAGTATTAGTAATATATTCATATCCATTGGAGGCGCCTCTCAAGTCCTCGTATGACTTGGGTGTCATCAGCATTAATTGCATATAGCTTGCATAGTTGGAGAGATTGTTGCTTGTGCTCACCAGCGTGCCGTTGATGTAGACATTAATTTGATGAAATAAATTATGTAGTACACAATTTTCATAGGATATCCAATCGGCCCGAATCGATAGTGTATTATCGGATTTTCGGACTTTCATTTGTAAATCTATAAATTTCGAAGATATGTCCATAAGGTTGTCTTCATTAGAATAAATTTGAAAGTGGATATTATCGGAGAGGGGTTGTTGTGGATAAAATTGTTCATAGTATCCATGCTTGACACTCACATCAACATTTTCAGCATTGAATAGATTCAATGAGGCGGTGATTGAAGGTTGAGAATCCTTATGCGGTAGGTAGGACATCTTAGGAGAAGAAATCTAGTTTCGATCTGACAATTTTCTTCCTGGGACTTTTGGTTACACTACGTGTCGGCTTTTTCCTTCTTTTCTTTGACAAAAGGGATGTCTTTCGTTTCCTTCCTGAGTAGAGACTGATGAGTGATGCGTTGTTTCTTGACCTTTTTAAACCTTTACCATTTTGTTTTAATCTCTCGCCAAGGGTTCGCGCACTGGACCTAAGATTTTCCGTAGCACTTTTTTTAAAATCCTTGCCAGAGCTCCAATCGTATAGTGTAGAGGATGCAAAATCTGTTGCAGCCGGTACAAGATATTTTCTAGCCAGTGGTAGCGAAGAGCAAAACAGTTCAGCAAACCAGCTTCCAAGACCGTAGCCAGACATTGTAGTACGCCCCTTGTAATAGTCCATTCCATTGCCCTGTTGTCTTGGGCCAAGAGTATTAACATAGCAGTCAATATCAGGACAAGTGAATACCACTTTTCTATTAGACATCTTGCTGTTGAAAGATGGGTCGAAAATGACATGTAATCACAGCCAAACCTTTTGAAATTGCTATTGGATCACCCAATTCAGTTCTTAGTGTTAACTAACAGAGTTCCAAATAGGAAGTGTTTACGGGAATATACTGAAGATGCTTTATATTGTAGTGGTGAATATGCTCTTCATTGGTTTTTCGTTCAAGAACTCGTAGGAAGGGAAGATTTGAATTACCAACCCGAGATGTTTCCGCAAATGAAGCGTAGAGAAATATACAGGTGTCCTTGGAGATGGCAGGTGGCTAGTCAGCAAAAATTAAATTAGTGTTTCCGGCACTTTTACCATTGATTATATTGAGCTTAAAACCAAGAACATCCTTTAGATGTTCGTTGAGAATAAACTTTTCACTGGCAGTAGGTGAACTAATGTAGATCTTGCCCTCCTCCTTGGAATAGTTGAAATGAAAAGCTCCTTTTTTACGGGTGGAAATTCTTTTATTAATAGTACGACATAAATTATTCATACAGGTGAGTTTCTCGTAGGGTAATTCAATATATTGATAATCCAACCAATTGATTTTTTGAATTTGTTCTTGATCACCTGGTGGTGGCGGCCAATCATAGGGTCTAATTTTTATTTCATATTTACGATCCTTTCTCAGGATGTCGTTAGGTATTTTTTAGAATACAGTCGACAAGAGCCACTTCATACTTTCCGTCGAATTTGATGGTGGGGGAGAGTTTCGTCCAAAAATCACTTGTTCTATTCAGATCGTTGTAGAGAGGATCAGAAACATTGGACATGAAAGTCACATAGAAATCATTGGGCATTGTTAATGTCTTCAGCACTGACCCAAGAATCAAAATCTGAGTTGTATCCTAGCCAGCGAACAAGCAACTGTTTCTTACCATGGCGTGTACGACTCTTTAATATCTTTTCAATTTGATAAACTTCACTAGTGTTTCTAACTTTTTTCAGTTCATATTCATAAAAACCGCCGAGAATCTCATCATCTTTGGTGTCTCGCAGTCGATAAGTTTTGGGTATGGTGTCTAGGATTTTTGACACTATAAAAATTTCGGTTCTCCATAAATAATTACCCTTTTCAAAAATATTGGTGGTTCTATTAATTAGAACAGTATCGCCAAAATTGAATTTCTTCTTCTTTTTCTCTTTTTCGCCATTGGAGTATTGCTTTAGAAAAGCATCAAATGTATTTTCACTATAATGAACATCTGTTGGTGTAGAGCTGGACAGAGATCGATGGGGTCGTTGATTATAAATCAACATGATTTTATCTAAATCATGAATAAAAGCCAGTGTATTTTTCAAAGTGCAAAATCTTGAAATTAATAGACGAATCGTTCTTATTAATCGTTCAGCCAATGCAGCCTTTATCGGGCTGTGACTATGATAAAGTGTTGTATTATATTTCAAAAGAACCTTTTGCACATTAACAAATTCAGTGCCGAGATCCGATTGAATTTTTCTATATGAATCCTGTTCTAGAATACTTCCAATGCCCCGAGCAACTTCAACACCTCTCTTTGACAACAGTGGAATGGCATAGGCATAGTGACTAAAGATACTGATTGCCACCAGAATATATTTGTAGGGTGCATTGTGACGCCGTTGAAGTGCGTCTAGAGTTAAAAGATCCGTTTGCATTATATGCAGAGGGAAAAAGGCTTTAGTTTGTCGATATTGTTTAATGTGAAGCCAGTGATTCAGATGTAGTGTGTAACTTGGCTCATTTTCTATATACTCTTTTGCATTTTTCAATGTGGTGGTGCCGGAGACTGCTTTGGAAAGCATTTTGGGAGAACTTAAACTCCCCGCCTCGCCAATATTTTCATAAACACCTTTCAAAACTTCATCCATTTTGAGTGTAAACACATAGTGTAATGTCCACTCCCCTTTTGCACACCTGGCGGGCGAATCAATTTGTCTTTGCTTTTGACTAGCAACCACAGGTGTTGTAAAACCATTGCTGCTGCTAGTATCTTCAAATATTGAATCTTCTTCTTCTTTTTGAAATCGTGTTTTTGGTGGACTATATTCTCTTAGTTTGTTTATAATCTGCTTATTGCCAATAAGACTTTTGGGGAAGTTTGATGCATAGAGAAAGGGGTATAGATTATCGTCAAAGGATAAGAGTCCTTTACGATTCGTCACCATATCACAAATTAAATCAACTAGATTATCACTTTTTCCCTGAATTATAATTCATGTCCCTGTGCTCTCGACTTGAACTTGATCGCCAGTTTCCAACATGAGATAAGATAATACTCTTTTACTCTGTTCTCGATAGGTCAATGGCAATAGGTTTCCAATTTTCAATACAATTGAATTCAATTCCTTCTCCTTTGATGCTGCTGCAGAATCTTGAGGAGATGTTTCCTGTTTAGAGGGATCTGCGGCGACGGTGGTAGGTCTCTCACGATAAGGTTTATGTTTGTCCACACGTCGCAATGCATCTTGAAGTAAAAGCAGTTTTTTGTCGTCGGCAATATTCTCATCGTTAATGAATTTGCTTAGATTGTCCTCAAAATGTTCGACGGGTGAGAGGACAAGTTCAAATGGTGTCAATTTATAGGGTTTAGCCATTCTCACCAGAGAAAACTGTTTTCAAGTCCTGCAATAATCGGTAGTAAAAGTGTGAAAAAGCTACGGCCTGCTTGAAGTAGCCGTGTTCATTTAAATTTTTTTGCATTGTTTTTAAAAGCCAAGGCGCGTACAGTGGAACGATGTTGCTTTGTCTGTTGTCTAACACCTTCTGGCAGTTGAACATTTCCCTCAGTTAAATTTAAACAAAGTTCAGATATTAGATTAATGAAATCATTGTCAACCCCATGTTTGAGTATAGCCTTCCTAAGCAGTGGTTTTGAAGTGCTTAAAACGGAAAACAGATGCCGTTGTTCGTGTAGTTTTTTCAGTGTCATAATGGCAACTAATAGTCTTTTCTACTGTTCACCGGAAGATATACTGTAATTTCATTGTTGAAAATGTCGGTGACTACACGTAGATCCTCGGGCGTGCTCTGATTAAGATCCAGCAAAATTTAACCATTGGGCTTGATTGTCGCCTGTGTTTACGCTTAAAAACTAATTTTTGCGGCGCGGGTATATTTCGGATTTTTTTGTGTTAGGCGTGAGATTTAATCACTAAAGACTCGATAGATATTATAGATAGTGCAATTCAAAGCAAGGGTTCGCATACATTTGCTCTGATGAAAGAGATTGTGTAGAACCAGTGTAATGGAAATGTGTTCATGATGGGAGCGAACAGTGAACAGTTGTAGCATTTCCTCTGAGAACTGTTCAATGGATTCAGCCAAATCGTCAATAATCAACCACGAGTTCGATTCAATACTATTGAAAACATCAAGTCCTCGTATGAATCGTATTTGTATGGTTGTGGCAATAGCTTTTATTTTATCATAGGACTCCTGCCAAATACTATAGCAATAGTAGATTTTTTCGGCTTTTCCAAAAACATTTTATCGCAATTTTGAATTATTCTAGCTAAAACTGTTGTTTTCCCCGACATTGAGGTACCACACAGACACGATATCAAGGGTGTTTTAAATTGATACATGCTGCTGCTGACAACAGTCAGACTGCAACTAAATGCAAATTTTATGTGCTCAATGAATAAGTAGTAATTTCCCCATAGATCTATCTATTCAAGAACAACAAAAAATTATATTTCATGGCAGCATTTATTTCGACACTGCATGAAAACACTTGTTCAACATGAACAACGATAAAAATAACACTTGTTCAACAAGAACAGTTGACAAAATTTCATGGTCAACATGAAAACTCTATTTGTTCAACATGAACTGCAACGATAACACTTTATAAATAAGCACTTTTTGTCTTTAAAAACACTTTTCTGTACAATAACAACACTTTTTGTCCAGCAACTTAAACACTTTTCTGTACAACACTTTTTGTCTTTAAACACTTTTCTATACAATAACACTTTCTATACAACAAAATACACACACTCAGGGAACTAGTAGCACAGTTGAACATTATGAATTTAAAGGTGGGTTCCCCCCACCCCCCGGGGGCCGCGGGGGCCGACGGCCGGCCGGCCGCGGGCAGGACCCCCCACCTCCCTGGGCGGCCGCGGGAAGGGACTCCCGCCCCCCTCCCCCCGGGAGCGGCGGTGGAAAAAGAATAGTTGTCGTCACTGCTAAGGGTTAGTTGAGGTTGGGTTAGATGAGGGTGAGTTAAGGTAGTGGAAGGGTGAGTGGTGGTTAGTCAGATTAGGGTAATTTATCCAGACCAAGTTGATTGCGAGAGTCTACGCATTCAACTTGGTCTGAAGTATGGTAGGGGCCATGGGGTAGAACAGTCACACCATTCTCGAGCACATAGACCTTGTCGGATATACATGACATTGCATTGTTTTCTACTCTCACAGTATAATTTCTATACTGTAGAGAGCGAATTGCAAGCACTTGTGCTCTCGGCACTAGGCTACTTTCTACACAATCTCTGTACACACTCATGTTGAAATTGCTCTTTACAAAATGTGTTGGCACCCCTTTACACGCCGTCTTTTCTTCCCCACTCTGAGTTTCAACGCAATAGACTTTGGGGCCCGGGAACACCCCCTGGATATCAAATCACTCCCCGTCTCTGATTTTAATTTTAATAGTTGGTTGGGGGCTTGACGTTTCACCAATTCGGGGTAGAGCGATGGATTCCAGTTGGTGAAATCCATCCGCAAGCTGATGTGCACCCCATTTGGCAAATCACCCAATAAATCCAATTCAGTCCCATTTACCTTTAACAGCAGAGAATATGTATCACCATAGTAAACTTGAACCTCCCCCTCCCGTGGCCATTGCACTTTGCACACATTGTAAAAGAAAGACAGCATGAGCTTTTTTGGAATTTCTAGTACTGACCTGCCGTCTGCAATATTCTTGTTCAGTATTATATTTCGCTTTCACCTGTGTAGAAGAACGATGTCGGCCTATATGCTCGTGAATGATGTAAAATTGGGGTCGGCAATAATTCTTGCACATTCTAGAGGGTCAGTCACGACGTCGCAGCGAGATCTATTACGAACGCTTTCACACATTTTGCCAAACGCTGAATTTAGGATAAGCTTATACATGTCCTTCTCCACCTTTGAATTTGCCTTAGAGCGTTTATCGACAAAGGTGGCGATAAACGTTTTCAAATAGGTTCGCTGATTGAACTGCAGGACCCTGTGTATTTTGGTGATCTTGAAACCATTGTTCACCATCCAGTGCAAAAGCACATGGTGAACAACGATATTCTCTTTAGGGTCCAAATCAGCAATCAGTTTCTGTTTAGAGGGAGTCCAGTGCATCCCCATATCCTCAACCAATGAACGATTGTATGGGCTCAGAGAGTCCCTGCTCACTGGCCGATTGATACAGGGAAAGACAAAATCTTTGACTGAGTCGTGAAGCGCCAGCGGAATGTGACCGTCAACTTCAAAGAACCATCCTTGTGGCCCATTGTCCTCGACGGTGGTAATGTCGGGGAACTCAAAAGGATTCTCCAGCCATTGATAGTTCCCACACGGCAAAGAGTAGTGGGACATTGCCGAGGGGTACAATGAGTTCATGTCCAAGAACACTGCATTTGACTTTGCACCGGTGCTTTGTCCGCTCAGATCGGTTGATAAGACAAGGTCCCCATGAAAAACATACCCACCCCTCATTGAACGCTCTACAAAAAGGTGCTGATCTACGTCGGTGATTAGGCCTATTTCCTCCCTGCTAATTTTTAAAATTAAATCCATCACTAAAGGGGGTGTAGAAAAATAATAGCCTATATCTAACCCGAACTCTGAATAGATCTGGTCTGTGTTCTTACAGATTATATCCAACAGAGTTAGAACGTCACTGGCCAAGTACAGTCTACAATAATCCCATCCATTTTTACAATCCCCCTTGGACCACACCTTCTTGGCAAACTCATACTCCTCGGCTGTGCATTCACTGTTGGTCAGTGAATTGTAAAAAGCTTCAATTGGAGGTAGTTTCTCCTCACTTAATCGTGCACCAGAACAGTAATAATTGTATGCATATATACCTTTGCAGGTCAACAGATCATACATTTCACTGTCTGGAAAGTGTTGTTTAAGCAAGGGAAAGCTATCAAAATTGTCGCTTTTTTGCACTTGAATCAATTGACTCAATGCATTGGGGAAAAAACTAAAAGATTCTAAAAACCTAATTTTATTCCAACACGTATGCTCATTATCCACTACCTGCCAGTTCAGTTCAAGAAGCAATAACTTCTCAGCTGATTTGGGAATTATGTTATAGGTAAATGAACTATTTACCCATGGACAATCTACTCCCCCTCCCTCCCTCTGCATACGTGCCAGTGCCAGTACAATAAATTTTAAGTCATAATTGGAATTATGAATAAAAACAGGGATAAAAAACTGCTGGCTAACATTTAAATTACACGATTGATGCGCAACCCCCCTAAAATTACTACCCCCGAGGATATTTCCTGCCACAAATGGTCCTGATCTCTAACTGTCCCCCACCCCCCCCGTGTCCCTTTAGCTCCCTTCTCCACCTCAGCAAACTCCCCCTTACACACCAACCCGATTTTTTGATTTTTAATCGCGAGACGATCCTCTGCAGACAGCACCATTGGATAATGGGTATTTCTCAAACGAGAAATAGCACCATTAGCCATGCCAATCAGTTTAGTCAATGCCTTGACCATGCACTCAGGTCCTTCATCCAATGTTTCAACTATTTCTAACAACCGCATGGTGTTAGAACTATCTCTTTGTGCGTGGGCGTAGGACACTGCAATAGCCTGATGTTCTTTGACTCGGTTTGGAAATTGGGGGTCGTTCACCTCCACCAGCTTAGCTTCACAGTCCAAAGATATTTTGTTGCACTGGAGAAGGGTGTTCTGGAAATTTTTAAAACGTAGAATGGCCCTACCCCCTGAAACCGTTTCCACTGTCTGGTAGCCATGTCGTCTACAATGCCTCATGTGAGTTCGCAGCTTTCGTTCAATCCAAAATTTAGAAAGGTATGTTGGACAGTAGAAACGGGTTCCCCTCGTCTTACTCTCCCACAGAACTCGCCTCATGTCAGAGACTGGGTTAGAATTACCGATTGCGCTAGGTTGACTAGGTGGTGTGTATAGCAACCAAACCAAGTGTATAACCAACTCGTCTGACGAGCCCCGTCAAGGGAATACCACCCCCTTCCTTTTGGAGCGAGCTCCATATTCAAATTCTGTTTCATACTTAACCACAGTAACGCCAATATTCAAGTGAGAATTAGCCCTTTCAAAAATATCAATAGATCGAAGCTTCCCTGGGTATTTCCCCTCTAAGGAAGAAAAATCTACAAGTGGGAAAACGGACCCTTCCTTCCCATGTATTGCCCAGTAATCTAAATTCTTCTTGGTAGCGTCCCGAGCTAGAGGCTCAAATGCTGATATGAGGAAAGCATATCGGAAACATATTTGATCTGTTTCAAAACGGATCCGCTGGACACCACGGCAACCTACGAAATCTGGATTATAATTTAAAAGTACTGACCTTTCCCCACCTGCCCCCCTCTTAAAATAAAATCTTTCTCAAATTTACATATATTTACACTTAAATTTTCAACAAAAAGAACTAGAGACCCACTTACTGTTTTCATTAAAGTTCTCGAGATGCGTTATAATTTGATCGACCCAATCTATGAAAACTCCCTCAAAATTTTCTAAATTTGAATAAACCAAACGCATCTTGGAATGTATAAAATGATAATAAACTTCACTTTTTCCCTCATTTAAATAAAACACTTTTAGAACAATGGAGACCTTAATTGAATCCTTCCCTCCCCACAATTGAATCTGATTCTCCCGACGTGCACGACTTTTATCTACATAGTTGTGTACAATCTCTACAGGATCATAAACAAAATTACCAGACAAAAGTGAATTAAAAGGGTCCCCAAACATTGCAGTGTAAACAACTATATGATTTAAAATTCTGTTGGACAACTGCAAGTCTGGGAGAGTTGTACCCTCCTCCCCCGCGGGGCGATTAAACCCTCCCCCCCGCGGGTCATCACAATCTGGCGACTTCTCCACATACGTTGTTCGAAGTGGAGTCAAGTTGGGATAGGGGGGTGGAGGGTTCCCTGGTAATTACTCGGGAAAATAGTCGAAATATTTAAAAGTGTATTGCCCCAAGTCTACCAGCTCAATAGCGCGATAATAAACATTTAAAAAATCACCTAAAAAGCCGTCAATATTATCTGGAATTTGATGTAAATCATCCCATAGGGAATTGTTGGGGGACTCCATGTGTGCCTCCTCTTCGTCCCCTTCTTCACTGGACGGTGAATAAGGGACCAGTGCTTATCCAATTTGTAAATAAAAAAAATAGCGTATTTTCAAAGTATTCAAATCACCCCTACTGCTTTTAAAATTTGGATTATTATTGCTTAATAGCATTTGATTAATTCAACTGAAGATAATCTAAGATATGACATGGAAGGCGACAATTTGGTTGTTTATTTTCAAAGTGTTAAAAAATTTTTTTTTTTTCGGCGCTCCCCCCAGCGCCCCCCCAAAACTTGCCCCACACCGCTTCCCGGACAATCGGTGGCGCTTTTCGGAGCCACAGCTTCTCGGGGCCCGCATCGCTTCCCGCGATGCTTCTCGAGCCCGTGGCACGTCCCTGACCCGTGGGTCTTCTCCCACCACGTTACTGTGTCGGAGTGCCTCGCTGTGGTACGAAGCTGACGCTGGTTGCTGTTATGAGACATTGTGCCTGCCTCTTGCGCGTCTCGGGGTCCACATCACGACCTGCAGTTCTGCTCGAGCCCGTGGCGCTTCCCTGACCCGTGGCACTTCCCCCAACGCTCCCCTGACTCGTGGTGCATCCCTGTGGCACTTCCCTAACCTTGCCCCCACAGCGCTTCCCGGACCCATCGGCGCATTCCGGGCTCCGCGGCGCCCGGGCGCTCCCCCCAGCGCCCCCCTAACCTTGCCCCACAGCGCTTCCCGGACCATCCGTGGCGCTTTTCGGAGCCACAGCTTCTCGGGGCCCGCATCGCTTCCCGCGATGCTTCTCGAGCCCGTGGCGCTTCCCTGACCCGTGGCACTTCCCCCCCCAAGCCCCGGAGCCAGCGCGCATCTCTTTAGTGCGTCCCTGACGCTTGGTTCTTGTAGGCGCCCCGGCGCATCCCGGTGGCGCTTCTCGGGGCCCACATCGCGTCCCGCGCTTCTTCTCGAGCCCGTGGCGCTTCCCTGACCCGTGGCACTTCCCCCAACGCTCCCCTGACTCGTGGTGCATCCCTGTGGCACTTCCCTAACCTTGCCCCCACAGCACTCCCCGGACCCATCGGCGCATTCCGGGCTCCGCGGCTCCCAGCCGTTTACCTAATGCCCCAAAAAACCGTATTGTTAGGTGGCATAAGTCGTTTCGCCTACTCCCCATACAGGTTGTCTATGACTCCAAATGAACCTAGATTATTTTTAATCTCGTGTCTGTTCTGTTTCCAAGCGTATTCCCTGGGAAACAGTACAATTAAATTCGAGAACCGTTAATTCTTATTCAGGAATGTCTCTCCATGTAAAATCATGGCAAGTTGATCTAGACATTCGTTACGCAAATTAGAATTAGGCCTATGTGTAAGAGATTGCAATGCTATAATCTCTGTCCAACACAAATTGAGTGGGGGAAAACATCTTTTAAAATCTATGAAATTTTAATTTTACAGTGTTGAAAATTTTTTTTTTCGGCGCTCCCCCCCCGCGCTTCCCTAACCTTGCCCCACAGCGCGTCCCGGACCATCCGTGTCGCTTTTCGGAGCCACAGCGCATCCCTGTGGCACTTCCCTGACCCGTGGAGCATCCCCCCCGGCGCGTCCCTAACCATGCCCCACAGCACTCCCGGGCTCCGGGCTCCGGCGCATTCCGGGCTCCGGTTATTTACATAATGTCCCAAAAAACCGTATTGTTAGGCGGCATAAGTCGTTTCGCCTACTCCCCGTACAGGTTGTCTATGACTCCAAATGAACATAGATTATTTTTAATGTCGTGTCTGTTCTGTTTCCAAGCGTATTCTCTGGGAAACAGTACAATTAAATTCGAGAACCGTTAATTCTTATTCAGGAATGTCTCTCCATGCAAAATCATGGCAAGTTGATCGAGACATTCGTTACGCAAATTAGAATTAGGCCTATGTGTAAGAGATTGCAATGCTATAATCTCTGTCCAACACAAATTGTGTGGGGGAAAAACATTTTTTTAAATCTATGAAATTTTAATTTTATAGTGTTGAAAAAAAGCGAAAAGCGAAAAGATGGAAGAAGTGGGTAGAAACTAATCAGCTTTTGAAAAACCTTGGTCTTTAATTGATAGCCTCCTCATAGAAGATATTGTTTAAATAAAACGGCAGTTTATAACGCAAAGGCAGTTTTCTATGAGGAAATAATGTCCGGGATATAGTAACCCTGGTCGGCTTCACTCCGAGCCGATTCGGCAGACTGCTGAATGTATGCGATAACAGGGACCTGATTTAAAAGGGGGGGGGCAAGGTCCTTTAATATCACTGACATAATTTTACTGTGATGAAATAAAAGGTTTACTTCTAGGCCACTTAAAACTATAATATTCTAGCAAAAATAGCATTTTGTGATAAAAAGGTTCTCAAGCAGTAAACTAGAAAATTAGCTAAAAATATTATTATGAGATAGCGGCGAAGAGATAGCAAAGATTAGAAAAGAGTGGTTTCCTTGCAAAAAATTATATTTAGATATGTAATATGGGGTTAATATCTCACAGAGATAAGTTTATATTGGGATTGAAAAGGACTAAAAATTGGAAGAAATAGAAAGATAGGAAAAAACGCTTACATTTTTATATCCCGGCTGCACTTGTGTGCCTGAAGGCCCTGGCAAAGCATGTTGGAGGGTGGACGGGGCGGCGTCGCTATGTTCTTGCGCGACTGGGCCGGCTATTTAACGATCTTGCATAGCTTCGGCAGGGTTCACCATATTATAAGAAGCCGCCCACTCTCTCTTTAACTTTCTGACAGGCTGCTTTGGGGCTGGCACTGTTGGGGCTGCGTCGTCCTCTCTGGCTTTCTTGGAAGGATGGGGCATTCATTCTTCATAATTGGCCTGAAAAAGAAGAAAAAAAATAAGTATCTAAATAATATTCCCCTTTTTATAGAAAAAAAATTAGTATCATCATCCATATAATTTTTTCTAGAAATGCATTTATCACTAAGAAGCCCCCTCCCCCTAAACCCAAAAGCACAGCAATAGTTAAAATTTGAAAGAAATGCCCATATTTTTACCATGCTGAGAAATGGTTTTTATTATTTCCCGTCTATATGCCTTTAAAATAGAAAAAAAAGTGTTATCATAGCAGCTTAAAAGCATAAATTTAAATCCTGTATGTAAATGCAAACATATTAACTCTATCTTTTTTTTCTTATAAACCATCGATCCTCTTACTAACCACCCACGACGACACCTTGTTTTTTTTCATGTTAAATTGATGGCCCCCCCCCTGTCCCCCCTGTCCGCCATCTATTGTTAGATCTTATTTTGTAAATAACGAGATTTCTCCGGTTCTCCAAAAAGAGATTGTATATGCCTGCGCTTAATAAATTGCAATTGTCTGCATGAGACCGTTTTAATTTGACAGGAGAAAAACATCCCATTTTGATCTGAGAAACCTTTTACAGGAAGTGCTTTAAAAAGGGTGACTGCTAATTTTAACCACGCACTGGAGTCTTGTGGCAAATCAGAGCGAGCTAATAACAACAGAGCGATGGATGTCTCAGTTAGAGAAAAGATTAAAATTTAGAAAAGTCAAACTTTAACGAAAAGAGAATTATTTCTTTTTGCGAGAATTTGGGATTGTAAAACAATGGTGGGGGGGGGTTAGGTTTCGAGGGTAAAAGAATATATTTATGTTTTCCATTGATTATAATGATGTTTGTATGGTTTGGGGGGGGGGATTTGGGGTAAAGGAATATATTTACGTTTTAGCTGAATATACTGGAGGATGTCCAAGGAAAATTCGTTTGAAAATAAAAAATGTACTTACATTGCAAATTGAAGTTGACATGGCTTCTAATTCATTAAATTTATCCATTGTTGTTTACACAGCGTCAAAATACTTTCTGATAATTGAATCACATTGCATGTCCGTTATATACGAAGTCTCAAGGGCGAATTGTTATGTAACGGGGAAATCATATGTAACAAGCCCTCTGATTGGCTGAGAAGGAGGATGTATCCGACTCGCTGATTGGCTGAGAAGGAAACACGTGATCTAACTGTTTCCGGGAAACTCATAACATTTGGCACGAGCAACAACAACAAATACTATTTCTGGACACCATGACATTCGCGAACGATTACGCAATCAATTTCTCGGAAATTCACTTCCCCCTCGAGTCCTAGATCAATAACATTGTCCCCGTTAGAATTCAATGCGCATGTGCAACCTTCGCCCCGGAGTTATTACACATAGAAACATCAAATAAATCGACCTTGGAAAAAGAGGTCATTGACCCCATTACGTAATCTTTCTCCCTAGGGAGGCTATGCCCTTATTTGGACCATAAACCACGTGGTGATCGTGGGA
Organism: Artemia sp. Qi Xiang Cuo; assembly: GCF_049724085.1. NCBI lineage: Eukaryota > Metazoa > Arthropoda > Branchiopoda > Anostraca > Artemiidae > Artemia > Artemia sp. Qi Xiang Cuo. The sequence continues at coordinate 2,884,846 of NC_142799.1, read as the reverse complement.
GTTTTAAAAAAAAGTGTCCGGATCGGGATTCGAAGGGGTGGTGTAATCGTGGGACCTCCTGATCCCTCTCTACTCACATCCAAGACCCTTACAAGACGCTTTGGTTGAACGAAGGAATGCAAGAAATTTGAAACCAAAATCTCTACGGCCACTGTTTGTGAGATTTCCTGTTCTAAGAGAAAAGTGCTGCCTCCAGAAAATGGACGTAGAATGGAGGTCAGAGGCAATAACTGATGTCATTGAGCTTCATTTGGTGGATGCCCAAGTTGAAAATCTGTCAGTTTAGCAGTACTGGATAAAGATATTTAGTCGCAGACTCACAGTGACAAAATCAAGTATCTGGGATTGCGGAAGCCCATATCACTGATCTTCTCTTTACCTTTGAGCAATGTACCAACTGAGCGTTTGTTTAGTCCCCTGAAATTAATCAAAACAGACATCCGAAATAGTCTTGAGAATGGCACACTAGTCTCAGCTGTTTGAGACCATTACTGGTTGAAAAACGAAAATAAAACTTTATCAACTGTCAGCATACCGAAAACTATCACTGGCTTCAAGACGAAGGCAAACGCCAAGTGCGATGAAGTACTGGAGATGACACTTAATTAAACTTTCTTATGTGTTATAGGTTGTGAAAAAAATGTTACATATATCATTATCTGAAGTAAAATATAACAACTTGATGCTGCACTATGCAGCATCAAATCATGCAAACATGTAGATTGTGTGGAAATGTAAAGCAAAATATCTCTTCTTTCTAGGGAGAAATCAGACTTAAACATAGGGAATTTAAGGGAGAATTGATATAAAAATAGGGAAAATTGAAATCAAAAAGTGGAAGCACTGCATTTAAGCAAAAAAAGTAAAATTAATATACAAATTTCGTCTTAATTATTCATGTACGGTTAGCCAAAATCAAAACCTGTATTAATTCAAAAACGTTCTGAAACTGAATAAAAATAAAAGTTTTTTTAACTGAAAGTAAGGAGCAACATAAAAACTTAAAACGAACAGAAATTATTCCGTATATGAAAGGGGCTGTCCCTTCCTCAATGTCTCGCTCTTTACGCTAAAGTTTGACTCTTTCTCACAACTCTATTTTTCAAAACAATAAAAACTTTTGCGTAAAGAGCAAGGTCTTGAGGAGAGGACAGCCCCTTTCATATACGGAATAATTTATGTTCGTTTTAAGTTTTAATGTTGCTCCTTACTTTCAGTTAAAAAAAATTTTTTTATTTAATTTCATTATAAATCCGTTTTGTAAAAGTTGAATTATTCACAAACATTGAATTGTCAAGATTATATATATAAAAAAAAACAATTCTGCCATGTTTTCTTCTTATTCTGTAAGGCCGCTTAAAAACTGCAGTTTCACCTATCAAATATAATCACCTATCTAATCCTACCCATCAAAAAATAGGCGCCTGAGAAAATTTGGCTGATTTTCAAAAAAAGGGGGAAAGACTCCCTAAAAGCTATTTAGAACTTTAATGAAAATCACACCATCATATTCAGCGTATCAGAAAACCATACTGTAGAGGTTTCAAGCTCCCATCTACAAAAATGTGGAATTTTGCATTTTTTGCCAGACGAAAGATCACGGGTGCGTGTTTATTTGTTTTTTTTTTTTTTTTTTTCCCAGGGGTGATCGTATCGACCCAGTTGTCCTAAAATATAGTGGGAGGGCTCAATTGAATTGAAATTAAAAGTTCTAGTGCCCTTTTTAAGTGACCAAAAAAATGGAGGGTAACTAGGCCCCCTCCCACGCTCATTTTTTCCAAAGTCACCCGATCAACATTTTCAGATAGCCATTTTGTTCAGCATGTTCGAAAATATTATAAGTATGTCTTTTAGGATGACTTAATCCCCCAAAGTTCCCGGAGGGAGGGCTGAAAGTTACGAATTTTACCCAATGTTAACATATAGTTTTGGTTATTTGGAAGTATACAGACGTTTTCAGGGGAGATTTTTCCTGGTAGTGGGGGGAGGTGGGTGGGTCGGGGGTTATGCGGGAGGATCTTTCCATGAAGGAAGTTTTCATGGGGGAAGGGACATTGCTATGAAGGGGACGCCAGACTTCCCAGCCTTATTTTAAAAAGATCAGAAATTTAATATAAAAAAACAAGTATTTCAACTGCAACAGCAGCAACATCGAAACTTTAAACGAACAGAAAATATTACATATATAATTGGGTTCACCCCGTAGTCAATACCTCGCTCTTTAAGCCAAAGACTTATAGTACTTTCATAAAAGCTATTTATTCTAATTAACGGCCTTTGTGATTAAGCGGTCATTTTTAAGGAATTCGACCAAAATTTAAACTTTAGCGTAAAGAGCGGGGTATTAACTAGGGAGCGAACCCCCTAATAAACGTATTAAGAATATATGAATATAGAAGTTCGTTACGTAAGTTAATTAATAGAAGTTCGTTACGTAAGTTACGTATATTTATTACTAATAAAAACGTTCGTAAATAAAATTAAACAAGTTTCGAGAAGGCCCTTTAACTAAATAGAACTACATTAATATGAAAATTTTGTTTTAATTATTCCTGTACGGTGAGCCAAGATCAAAACCTGTATTTATTCAAAAACGTTCAAAAATTAAATAAAAAAAACAAGTTTTTTAAACTGAAAGTAGGGAGCGACATTAAAACTTAAAACGAAAATATATTATTCTGTACATTAAAGAGGCGGGCCCCCGCACAATGCCTCTGTATTTACGCTAAATTTTGACTCTTTCTTACAACTTCATATTTGAAAACAAAAAACAACTTTATCTAAAAGAACGAGGCGTTGAGGAGGGGACACTCCTTTTCATATACAGAATAATTTCTGTTCGGTTTAAGTTTTAATGTCCCTCCTTACTTTCAGTTTAAAAAACTTGTTTTTTTTATTTAATCCCAATCCAAAGGATAGGTACTTACGTGTTATAGCGATCACGCTTTGTTCTTGATCTATGATGAAACCGGTTTTCTATGTCCACTCGGATATAACCAGTTTATCCTAAGCGAGATAAACGGTAACTATGCAAGCATATTTTAATTAAATATTTAATATATAGAGGTAGTTAGGTTAGGTGTTTAACATAATGCGTTCTGCTTTCCATTCTCTGTTGTAGTTTCCATAATTTTGCAATTAAAGTATTATATTTTCATCATATTTTGGTATATTTCAGTATGATTAATCTAACTTCCTTTTTGAGTGTGGTCGCTATAACACGTAAGTACCAAAGGAAAAAAAAAGCTGAAAAGTTTTGAGAATCATTAAATATAATATTTTCTACGGCACAAATCCTGCGTGATATGCATAACTATAAAGTGGGCAAATTATTAAAACCATAGTGGCAACAGCAACTATATTTCTTGTATATTTGCACCAAGTAATAAAACAATCCGCTTAGTGTTAGCCCAACAAATTGAAAGGTATTAACGATCTTAATAGATCTTTAACACATCACTTAGTCAGTGTGGCGCCTTGAAACGCGTCATAAAAAAGTGACAAATTACACAGCATTAGCAACTTATTTCATGGTAAAACACTTCAGTCTATCGAGATAATAGGCAATGGATAATCGGTAGCTATACCGACAGTGACTGCAGCCGTAAGCTGTCAAATATGAACGACAAATGAGAAACGGAGTTTCAATATTATTGTCACACGCATTAATTTTAAAATGGGGGAGGGGATTCCGGATTTTAATCGGACAGCCCATATAGTTTTAAAAGATCGTCAGCAAATTCTGTTCTGGCAGCATTGGAGATTCCTTTACAAATGTCACCGCAACTAAACAAAACTAATTTAGGTTTTCATGACTGTAATATGTTTAAATTTGTTTATTGTTATTTAAATATGTTTAAATATGTTTATTGTTTAAATTTGACTTAGTTTAAATGCATTACAAAAGACAAATGTCATTACAAAACCAATGAAATGTTTTTCTTTTTAATGGTTTGGTGTCCTTTATTTGCCTTTCTAATAGTTTTTTTTTGTTAGCTCGCAAATTGTCTAAGGGATACACATTTTGCTTAGCTTTCTGAGCCTGTGCTTCATTCTTTAACGTTGTTATAATGTTTTTGTCTTGCATATTATTGTATATTTGGAGTGTCCTATACACGCCCCAACACAGGGCTTTTTGGTATTATTTTCTGTCTTATTATTCTCTTTACTTTTTAAAAATAAGGTTCCTTGACTGAGATTGAAGAGGAATAAAAATTACTAAATGAATACAAGTTTAATCCGTGAAAAGAATGGTCGCGTTCTAAAGATATCCCAGATAACCTTCCTTCAAATCCGGAGGAACAATTCTTGTTCTTGGAATTTATTTTTCAGAACTAGAACATCTAAAATAATTTTAATAAATACATCTACAAGTATAGCGAAAATGATAAATATTTTTGGAGCCCACTACACAGCCTACTCCTAAGAAACTACACCAGCATATTTCTCACTTGTTTTCTCTGTGATTTGAAGAGGATCCCATAGAAGCCTTAAAGCTGACATCGACGCGTCTTCTGCTTGGCTTAAGTTCACAAAAATTTTAATGAGAAGTTTATCTTGATATACAATCTCAAAGACCTCACATCCTAGGGGGTTTTTGTAGAAGAGTTTAGTGTCATTGATATACCTGGCTGAGCCTCAATTATTCGTAATGATATTGCGTTGTTTTTTAGCTGTTTTTCCACGATACTGGGCCATCCTGTAAGGATATTTCCTCTTTGAAGTACTTGAAGTACATTTTGTTGCGGCATCAATAAAGGAAGCAATTCTTTCCTTTTTCGGCTTCTACACTTTTTATTCTACAACACTTTTTATGATATTTCCCTTTTTTATTAGCTTTTTTTCTCAGATCGTGATAATCACCTTCCAATACAAACAAATATATATATATATATATATATATATATATATATATATATATATATATATATATATATATATATATATATATATATATATATATATATATATATATATATATATATATATATATATATATATATATATATATATATATATATATATATATATATATATATATATATATATATATATATATATATATATATATATATATATATATATATATATATATTTGCTGTTGATTTATGACATAACTGATTATTTTTATGTATAATCGAAATATTTGCGTTTGATAGTCTAAATCATTTACAACTAGCGTACTAAGCCATTCTTAAGCTTTTAGCAATAGCTTTTTCTCAAGCATAAAGTTGAAAGATACAACGATGAAACAATAAAAAAAAAACACACAATAAGAAATATATACATATAATATATACAGAAATATAAAAACCAAAGAACACCAAATTTTCTGGCATTTTATATACTTGCTATGCTTTTGCCAGACTTAATTTTACTACATTCTATGTACTCATTTATAGTTCCTTACACGCCTTACACTATAGTACCTTACGTAAAGTACCTATAGTACCTTGCACTTACAAAAAAATAAAAAAATGAAGTAACACAAGAAGTAAGTGTTTGAGAAGTAACACAAACATTAAAACATTTAGTTTTCGAAAGCCTCCAAATCCTTTTGTCGATAGCCCTAATCGAATAGCTCAAATGGTGAAAGACTAAGCCTTTCCAAAGACAGGGCTTGATAAACATGTTTTGTAGTAACAAACTTCCTTTAAATAAAACCACAGAATACTCACTGAGAGAGTTATGATGCACTACCGTTACATCTACATGACAAATTATATAAAATAACTTCGAAGAAATACACAATAAAGATGATGTTTTTTTTGCAGAAGTTTAATGACCGAGCAACACTATGTTCACATCTGCCGAAAACAAAAATCATGATTTATGGCAAATCATAACTAAATTATTAAGAATATAGCAATAATAAATTATTGAGCAAAAATTACTGCCGTTATGAATGATCCTCATTCTTCGTTAATTCCAATAAACCAATTTTGCTTGCACAAGTGAAGAGAATAATTCAAAATGTAAAACAAAGCTTGAACGACCTAGATCACCACTAATTTATTCCTAATCTAAAATCGCTGCAATCTTTGCAGGAAAAAACCAGGAAGAATCTCTATATTCTTGTCATCGGAACATTTAACAAGAGTGGTTGTTGAATATCAGCCAAACTAGTCGCAAGTAAGAGCAAATGATCTAGTTTTGCCTTTTGAGGGCTCCACCCGTTGTGACCTTTGCAGAAGGGGGCTCTAGATTCTTGCCACCAAGGTGTCTATCCGAACAAGTTATCAGATCTAAACCCAAATCATGGGCACCCATAGGCTGAATTTTAGTGGGGGGGGGGGGGGGAAGGGCTTACCTGGTCTAATCGGCACTTCCAATGCTATATAATAGAAATCTCAAAATAAAATATCATAGGCAGCGCGATAGCGCTGCCTAAATAAAGCGCGGTGTGGGCACAATATATTTTTTTTTTTTTTTAACAAAGGCCTTTCTTATAGAAAGAAATGTCATAGAAACTTCAAAAAGAGCTCATGGAGGGCAACCAGCCCCTCCCCCCCCTCCCCCACATCATTCATTTCCCCAAAAACATCCAATCGAAATTTTGAGATAGCCATTTTGTTCAGCGCAATTAAAGGGTCCAGAAATTATGAATTTGAGGATAAATGACAACCAAACTACCGTCGACAACGACCATTCGACGACCAACCGTCGAATGACAACCAAACTAAGTCAGAAGCAATCGTTAATGTCAATATTATACATTTCCAGTCTAGGATCAGCCCGATCTATTTCAAGAGGAAGAACAGCGGAGGAAGGTTTCAAATTCTTGGAGTAATCATAAAAGTCGAAAAAGAGGACCCCGACCAGACGTGGTGGGGATTAAAAACTACACTCATAGTTCTTATTTTTATGATTTGCACCTGATCAGATCTCCTTACGATTTGAGGGGGGCATTAATATGTCCTCCTATCAGTTTAATCACATGCCGGGCTGGCAAAATGAAAATTCAATAAAAAAAACTGCACGAAATAATACCACCTCCCCCCTCCCTATCTTTATAGGTATGCTTTTACCCACAGCGGTTCTCATTTAGATCTGTATATATTACGACTACAACTACCAACAACCCATCGCAGCACCAGGCCCCCTGACAACTACAAAGCTGCACACATTCCTCCTCAACCCTTCTCCCTTCAGATATTTTCTTATAACCTCTCCCCACCCAATTTGAGGATGTACTGCTTTTCGTTTGGCCTAGATGGATGGCATAAAGCATGATTTTTGGCAATATATCATCCTTCATCTACCAAGCAACCTGACGCCAACACAGCTGCATCCACTAAATTTCCATCCCAATGTATTCAAAGCTTCACCTTTTACTCCCTCCCATGGAGTTAAAATTTCCTTTTGATCTGTTCTTATGACCTCTTCCCAAAAAAAACTCAAGCATGTCCTGTTTCTTATTTGGCCCCCCGGCCAAAAACCTCAAATTTTGTCACTCCATTATTCTTCATCAGTAGGTTCCATAAAAGTGATAATTCTTATCTTAACTTTTATATTATGACTAATTTGCCAGAAGGTTTCTCCAGAAAGACCATACTCAAATACTTAATATCCACACGAACCTGGTGCTTCATCATACCTGATACAATCAAGGTCTACTGATGTGTCGGAAAAAAACTAACAAACAACCACGGAGATTTACTATTTATCCTTTTGAGATGGCTTGTAGAAAGCAAGATCCTAATATTTCGGCTTAAACAGAGGTAACAAAAACTTTGTTGGTTAGATCACACAAAAAATACTCGCAAGAAACACTGTGACTCAAACATTTTTGTTTTTTCCCTGGAGGAAAATCTTTTGCCTTTTATACTGGCTTAAGTTGTAGCCTACTAGCTGAAGCAGAAGAATAAATCAGGTTTTAAAAAGGAGGAGTTTATTAATCTCCATAAATTATATCTTCTTGATTGGCTTTAAAAAAAACATGCCACAATTGTAAGCCAAAGAAATTAAAGCACACCTTTCACTACGGAATAACAGAAAGGTAATCTCATTTTTTTGTCTTCACTAAAACTAGCAAGTATTTTGCTCAAAACAATTACTTCCAAATTTATCCTTATATTGACAGCTAAATTTTGAGAACAATGATGAAACTTTAAAGTCATTGTCATTGTCAATGATTATCATTATCCTCCATGACACTTTCTTAAGATCAGCAGGTTAGGTTAGGTGAGACCAGCAGGGGGGCGCTCGCCCCCCTGGCTGAATGATGCTGCCTTAGTTTTATATTTTTGCTCTGAGATTTCTATTATATAGCATTAAAAGTGCCAATTAGATCAGGTTTGTCCCCCCCCCCTGGAATTCAGCTTATGGGCGCCCATGGCTGAGGGCGTCAGATAATTTAACAACTTTTGAAACTTTTCGCTAAATGAACTTTTAAAGAAGGAATTAAAGAAGCCAAGCTTCTTCAATTCAATAAGTAGGTTTCTTGTTTTTGATTTAGCTTAAGATTCCAGAATCAAGATATATTGGATGAACCTCCTATCCTTTCCAAGATTATAAATCAATACCTAAATTTATTGAGTGTTCTATGATTATCATTATCATCGATGACACTTTCTCAAGATCAGCAGGATTAAAATTAAATTGATTCCAAAACATTGCAAATTAATTTCGACTGGATCCCCAATAACCAGAAGAAGGGAAAGGAAGTAGACAGGAATTGGCATGTCCTGAAATTGGTCGGAAGGACAGCATTACATTTCCTCTGGAGGACAGAAACATAATTTCTATTTTTTGGATTTTTGTTGTTTTTAGTTATTTTCTTTGTAAGATATTTCCTCACCGCTCCTTTTTGCTGAATGCAAGTCCTTATTCATCTTGTTATTTTCTAAAAAAAATATAAGGAAAGTCTTCCCTATATTTTAGGCCTTCTGTTGCTTTATGAATTAAAATCAAGTTGCCATCAAGCCATGGCTAATTGGAGAAAAAGCCAAGACAGATAGTCTGAGTGAGAAGCAAAGCTGGCATAAACTTTTTTCAGGATAGTATAAAAAATTATGTCATTTCACTTGTTGATAGATAGTCTATTATCCATCGATTCGTCCTAGGGCAGAACTAAGGTATATATTCTCTGGAGGACAGAAACAGAATTGCTATTTTATGGTTTGTTGTAATTTTTGATTGTTTTCTTTGTCAGATTTTTTCATCACTGCTCCTTTTTGCTCAATGTAATCCTTTATTCCTCTTGTTATTTTCTGAGAAAATATTGGGAAATTTTTCTTTGTAGTTGTACTAGTCTTAGTTATTTTTGGGAGAAAACAGACTGCTGTGTTGAAATTTTTACGGACAAAAAACGTTTTTAATTTTAGCAAATCAGTTCTGCTTATCTATTTTCACGGTTCAGCGTGATAACACTAACCAAAATGTGGTACAGTTCTAAAAACTTCATTGTTTCAAAACAAAAAAAGGAAAATCTTAGAGATCCAGGTTTTCACGCATGAACAAACCTGAGATGGATCTAGAGGACGAAAAAAAATTTATATTGTTAGGTTTTAAATTTAATAAAGTGGCTAAAACTTTCAGGTAGATGAAAGATGAAAAGATTTTAGACACCCCTGAATTAAAAATTTAAATGTAGATAAGTTTGTTTGGCGACGCAGAGAGTGAAAGCAGAGTATATCTCTTCTACAACAACAGTGCTTTCATTTCTCTTTTTTGCAATAATTAATTAAAAACACTTTTTCCACAAAATAAGTTTTTAAAAGAAAAGTAAAGAACTCCATTAAACAAAAGTAAGCAAAAATTAAATCAAATAATCTACCAGGCGTGAAACTACAACAAATCAGCATCGATAAATAAATGAAACCCAAAACGAGCAGAAATTACAATAAATAACCGAGTCAAACTCAAAACGAGCAGAAATTAACATAAGTTGGGCGCAAATACCCTATGCCTTCCCAAGGCCAGAACATAATTTGCAATTTACTGAACAAAATATGAATGTTTTTACTTTTGTAACTTAAATAAATTAAATAATATTTATATTTTGATTACTAAATATCAGTTTATGTATATCAAACTGACAATGCACATTCATTTGTATTTTTTCAGTAATTTTCATTGTATTTTTTTTTTCATTTGTATTTTTTTTTCAATCAAATGAGCCCTTTTCGAAGTTCCTAAGACAACTCCTTCCATACGAAGAGCCCTGGTCTAAACAACAACAAAAAAATTATACCCACATCGATCTTTACTATAAAAATGTCAAGCCTTCCAATCACTTTAGACTATTAAAAGGGGACTAGGGCTTTCGATTTCCAATCAAATAAGCCCTTTTTCAGTTTCTACGACAACGCTTTCTATAAACACCTTATATGCCCCCAGGGCATAAATTACAACCCTTACCCTAAGGGCTGTGACGGTGGTTGTCATCCTCTAAGACCTAATTTCCAGAACTTCCAACTACGTTAAACAAAATGGCAATCTCAAAATTTTGATTGGATGTATCTGGGATAATGGTGGGCGTGAGAGGGGCGTTAGTCGCTCTCCAATCACTTTAAACTATTAAAAAAGACACTAGCCCTTTTAATTTTCAATCAAATGAGCCCTTTTGAAGTTTCTACGACAACGCTTTCAATAAAAACCTTATATGCGCCCGTGGCATAACTTACAACCCTTTCCCTGAGGGCTGGGGGGGGGGGGTGTCATCCTCAAAGACCTAATTTCCAGAACTTTCTGCAACGTTGAACAAAATGGCTATCTAAACATTTTGATCGGATGTGTTTGGGGGAACGGTGGGCGTGAGAGGGGGGGTTAGTTACCCTCAAATCACTTTCGACTATTAAAGTGGGCACTAGCCCTCTCAATTTCCCAATTAAATGAACCCCTTTTGAAGTTTTTGCGACAACTCTTAACCATCATAACCTTATATGCCCCTATGGCATAACTTACAACCTTTGCCCTAGGGGTTCTCTGAGATTCATTATCCTTAAATACATAATTTCCAGAACTTTCAACTACCCAGAAATTCCCAGACCTTCCCAGACCTTTGAACAAAATGGCTATCTCTAGACTTTGATTGAATGTGTTTGGGGAAATTTCAATTTCAATTTCCAATCAAATGAGCCCTTTTTTGAAATTTTTACAACAACTTTCTAAATAAACCTTATATTCCCCCAGGGCATAACTTGCAGCTCTTGCACTGAGGGCTCTGATGGCGTTATCACCCTAAAAGACCTAATTTCCAGAACTTTCGACTACGTTGAACAAAATGGATATCTCAAAATTTTGATTGGATGTGTCTGGGGAAATGGTGGGCGTGAGAGGGGGGTTAGTTGCCTTTAATCACTTTCGACAATTAAAAGGGCACTAGCCCTTTTAATTTCCGATTGAATAAGCCCTTTTCGAAGTTTCTACAACATCGCTTTCTGTAAAAACCTAATATGCCCCCAGGGCATAACTTACGACCTTTGCCCTGAGGGTTTTGGGGGTGGAGGGGTTGTCATCCTTAAAGACCTAATTTCCAAAACTTTCAACTACATTTTTTTTTTTTTTTTATTCCAATATTCACGGCGCCAGGTACTTCAAAGTATCTGATATGCCGCTATTCATTTACCTCTTTCAATGGCCTCGAGGTTTTTAATATCTATTGAAACTTCTTTTTAAGGTGTCAACAGAGGGATTTGCAGGGATAATATCGTCAGGAAGATCGTTCCAGATAGAAGTGCAACGCCGGATGAAGCTGTTCCTCAAGTACTCGGTTTTCGGCGTATCCTCATCCTCCTTTAGATAATTGGACCGAGCTGTGTGTCTTTGTGTCTGCCTTGTCGGCTGGACAAAGGGGGGCACAATTCGAGAGAGCTCGTCTGAGGGAGGCGAATTCATGTACTTGTAGAAAACAGCCATCGACGCTACGTCAAACCTTTCATTTAGAGGCTGGACCGAATCTTGTGTAGAGGCGCAGCCCGCCCTATTTGCCCTATTCTGGATCTTCTGAAGTGGTGCCAACAGCGTTTTTGGAGCACCAGCAAATAGTGGGCATCCATATTCAGCTATGGTCTGATGCAAGACTTGTAGAGTGGGATGATCGAGCTTGATGGAAGAAGGTTTTTGCAGCGAAGAGTAACTTCCAGCTTTCTTGCGCAGGAGGTTCTCACCCGATCAAGGTGGTTGTTCCAAGAGAGATCGGTGGAGAAATGAATCCCCAGTAGACGAAGCTCGTCGACTCTCTTTATAGCTTCATTTTTGAAGATGAAACTGGGGTGTTCACGTGGCAGCTTTGATCGGGTAATTAGAAGCTCCTTTGTTTTTGATGCATTGAAGTTGATCATCCATGCATCAGACCACTTTTCAATTTTCAAAAGATCCATTTGCGGGGAAAGGGAGGTTTGTGTTGGGTCTTCGTGTTTAGAGACGGCTGAGTGTGTTATGGTATCGTCGGAAAAGTTTTTCAGAAGGCTTGTGAGGTTGTCTCCCCTGTCTTGTATGGAGATAAGGAAAAGCGTAGGTCCCAAAAAATTGCCCTGGGGTACCCCTGCTTTCACTGGATATTCGCGGGAAATAAACCCGTCAAGAATAACCCGCAGTGAACGATCGGAAAGAAAGCTCTCAATCACTTTTAACAGACATCCACGAACACCATACACATAGAGTTTCTTTAGCTGGCCACGGTGCCATACTCCTTCAAAAGCTTTCGGAATATCAAAGGATAGTAGCCTGATGTCGTATCCCATTGCCAGTAGTTCTATCCACTCCTTATACTGGACCACTAGGCAGTCTAATTTTGAGCGTTTCCGGCGGAATCCATATTGGCGATCACCTAGAAGGTCATTTGATTCTAGATACTGAAGTATTGTTTTATTGGAGACGTTCTCGTAGACTTTACCAACACAGGAGAGAAGGCTAATGTAGGAGCCCACACTCGTTGAATCGCCTTCTGGCTTTACAGTAGGTATAACATGGGCGGACTTCCATGTTCGTTGGAAGGTTCTGGAGCAAAAGTACAGCCGGAAAAGCAATGACAAGGGTCCAGCTAGTTCGGCACTGCAGGATTTGAGGACAACATTTGGTATGTTATCAGGACCCGTGGCTTTGGTTACATACAGATGTTGCCAAATGTGAATGATCTTGGGAGCAGAAAAAATCACACATTCCAGGACAGTGTCGGTTCGGTCGGAGAATTTTGGTACTTCTCTACCGTTATCGCTTAGATTCGAGAATTCGGCAAAAGCCTTAGCAGGAGCTTCAGCCTTTGCATGTAGATCTTGTACCACTGTTCCGTTACTCTGGAGAGAAGGAATTGCGGTCCCCTTGGACGACGGTAAAGCCTCCTTGACAATTTTCCACCAACTCTTTGCCGAAGTAAATTGAGGCTTGGTGGCGAATTTCTCTTTATACTGAAGCCGGGACTACCGAATCCCTCAAACTGAATCTCTGCGTGCATTTATGAATGCAATTCTTTCCTCTCTGCTCTTTAAAAGTAGCCAACAGTTGTATGCCTTTTGCTTTGCTCGGATTGTCTTCTTACACTAGTCGTTGAACCGAGGTTTGTCCTTGCTGGACACCTGGATCCGCTTTGAAGGGACATGCTTTTCGACACGGTCAACTTTGGCCTGGTGTTATTGATCTTCAGCTTTTTATAGGCCTTCAAGGAGAAAGGATCCCTACAGATGAGGAAAAAGGGCGATTCTCAAACCGTCTCAGCCACCTCTGTTGCATAGCCAGAGTGTTCTTTCATGCTTTACTGGAGGCAGAATACGTAGGTTTCCACGTGCAACGACGGCAACGTGGTAATGGTGAAAGCATGAGCGTCTACCTTAAAGGAGTCAGGGTGATCTGTAAGGAATAGGTCAAGACGAGATGATCCGTTTGGGCCGTGATACGTGTCGAAATCGACAAGTTGTTCCAGCCCGTAAGAGAGAGATAGATCATACAAACCCGACCCTTCCCTATCAGTATTTTTGCTGCGAAGTCACACGCTATGATGGACGTTGAAGTATCCATGAAGGATAATGGCAGACTTAGCGTACTTGCCCCGAATATATTCAAGGGAGGTTTCAAGGTAGTTGGTAATCTGGTAAGTTGGAGGGTTATACACGGTACCGACAATCACGGATTTATTTGGGAGGGTCACCCTGACCCACAGAGCTTCTTCGCCTGCTGAATCTGGTATGTTCATCCATGAATAAGGTATATGGCTCTGTATATAAACAGCGACACCTCCTCCGTATTTAGCGCCGTCAGTCCCGCCTGAGGAGTGTGTATCCCTGTATGGCAACCTCACTGCTCGGAATTTCTTGGTTTAGATTGGTCTCAGTGATGCACATGATAGATGGCTTGACCGAGTTCACTAAATGTAGGAACTGGTCAAACTCAGATCTGAGACCTCGTACATTGCAGTGGGCTACCGTAAACAGGTCTGTTTGGATGGTCGGTGGACGTGCTACAGGTCGTCGTCGAAATGGCTGTTTGGTCCGAGGCTTTTTGTTGTTAATCATAACAAGGTAAAAGAAACTTTGCTGGGTGGTTAGCCCAACAAAGCCCATAAATCCATTGCCATGCATCATTAGACGGGGAACGGTGCCACCTGCCACGCACCTCATTACCGCAGCTTCAACATAGAGGTGGTACCCCATAATGTTTTAGGATTCGGCACAAGTGCCTCCCACCATGCGTTGAATAAAATGGCTATCTAAAAATTTTGATTGGATGTGTTTGGGAAAAAAGGTAAGCGCGAGAGGGGGGTTAGTTGCCCTCTAATCACTTTCGAGACTATTAAAAAGGGCACTAGCCCTTTGAATTTCCAATCGAATGAGCCTCTTTTTCAAGTTTCTACGACAAAGATTTCAATAAAAACGTATGGGCTCCCAGGGCATAACCTATAAACCTTGCCCTGAAGACTGTAGGGGGAGTGTCCTGCTCAAAGGTATAATTTCCTGAACTTTAAACTGCATGGAACAAAAAGGCTATCTCAAAATTTTGATTGGATGAGTTTGGGGAAATGGTGGGCGTGGAAGGGATATTAGTTGCCTTCCAATCACTTTTGACTATTAAAAAGGGTACTAGCCATTTCAATTTCCGATCGAATGAGCCCTTTTTAAAGTTCCTACGAGAACGCGTTCTATAAAAACCTTATTTGCCCCCAGGGCATAACTTACAATCCTTACCCTGAGGGCTTTGGGGGGGGGTGGTTATTCTCAAAGACCTAATTTCCAGAATTTTCAACTACGTTGAACAAAATGACTATCTTAAAATTTTGATTGGATGTGTTTGGGGAAAATGTGGGCGTGAGAGGGGGGTTAGTGGCCCTCCAATCACTTTCGACTATCCAAAAGGCCACTAGCCCTTTGAAGTTCCAATCGAATGAGCCTTTTCTGAAGTTTCTACGACAACAGTTTCTATAAAAAACCTTATATGCCCCCAGTCCATAACTTACAACCTTTGCCCTGATGACTGTGGGGGAGTTCCTCCTCAAAAATATATTTTCTATCTGGAAATAAACTACGCTGAACAAAATGGCTATCTCAAAATTTTGATTGGATGTGTTTCGGGAAATGGTGGGCGTGGAAGGGGTGTTAATTGCCTTCCATTCACTTTCGGCTATTAAAAAGGGCACAAGCCACTCCAATTTCCAATTGAATGAGACCTTTTCGAAGTTTCTACGACAACTTTTTCGATACGAAGTGCCCATGTCTAAAGGAAAAAAGAATAAATAATACATTGTGCCGACATCGTTTTTATATGCCCTCATGGCATAACTTAAAACCCTTGCCCTGAGGGTTGTGGGGGAGTGACCTCCTCAAAAACATAATTTCTATCTGGAAATTATCTACGCTGAACAAAATGGCTATCTCAAAATTTTGATTGGATGTGTTTCGGGAAATGGTGGGCGTGAAAGGGGTGTTAGTTGCCTTCCAATCACTTTCGACTATTAAAAAGGGCACAAGTAACCCCAATTTCCAATTGAATGAGCCCTTTTCGAAGTTTCTACGACCACTTCTTCGATACGAAGTGCCTGCTCTAAAGGAAAAAAATAAATAAATAATACATTGTGCAAACATCGTTCTTTTATGCCCCTAGGGCATAACTTAAAACCCTTACCCTGAGGGTTGTGGGGGAGTGACCTCCTCAATAACATATTTTCTATCTGGAAATCAACTAGGCAGAACAAAATGGCTATCTCAAAACTTTGATTGGATGTGTTTGGGGGAATGATGGACGTGGGGGGTGGGCTGGTTGCCTTCCAATCACTTTCGACTATTAAAAAGGGCACTAGCCACTCCAATTTCCAATAGAATGAGCCCTTATCGAAGTTTCTACGACAACTCCTTCTACACGAAGTGCCCTGGTCTAAGATCACGAAAAAAAAATAATACATTGTGCCAACATCGTTCTTTACTTAGGCAGCGCTATTGCGCTATTGCGACCGAGGAAAAAATTTTAAGATTCCTGTTTTGAGACCAAGAATAATAGGGCGACAAACATTAAGCAAAAGACATAGGGTATACATGCATAGGTCAAGGTAGTTTGTCTCTGTCAACCCTAAATTAGTAAAAGGACTTACTCGTCTGAAGGTGACCTCTCCGCCCAGGCTTGTTTTGGTTCTCGCGTGTCACTTGACTGTACTCGGCTACCATTCCCAAATGCTTCGTGCGATATGAACGAACTCCCTTCAGATGCTTTAAATGAGGTTTTCAATGATGGACTAAAAAATATTGGGAACTTTTTTCTTAGTTCTAAGCTTCCTTGAGAGCCACCGGGCACAGAATGTCTTGTTTGTGCCCCGTTCCTAGAAGACAGGAAAGCTATCTGAATGATTAAATTTTATTGCCCATCTTTAACAGTATAGAGACTTTAAAGAATGCAGTAAAACAAAATGAAAGAATACAGCAAATACAACTAAAGAACCAACAACTCAAATTAATACATCACTAGCTAAAAAGATCAAGAAAGAACAACAAATTCATAGCAAAAAGCTAGGGCGAGACTATGTGGATAAAAACGACAACTTTTACGAACTGCTGACTTTTGCTTCGTAAATGCTATGTGCGGTGTCTAAAGACTTTAGGAACTTCTCCCTCCTGATCGAGATCACAATTAATGGATAGTCGAATCCATTTGATGATATCTGTCAGTTTCTTCGCCAGAGAGGGAGGCTTAGTAGGTATTTTGCAAACTTATAAATCACAACACAATTTGTTTTTTCTCATCAAAAGTAAACACGGGCCAGAAAGGTAACACGACTAAGACATGGGGCTTGGCAAATGAGTTGTAAATTCGCGCCAGAATACGGGGTTATATGGTCGCTTGCAAGACAGAATCGTCCGATACGCCTTATGAATTTTCAGTTTAAAATTATTTATAAGACAAGACCGGGTAGATCTCAACCAAATCTAAAAATGTTGGATGCATAAATACGTATATTTACTACTACTACTCATACTAACAACTCACCACAGCACCAAACACCCTGAGGCCGACGGCACAGGTACGCATTCTTCTCCCATCTGAATCTATCCAAAACCATCCTATATAAACCCTCCCAGGTAGTTCACATTTCCATTAAATCATTCCTTACGACATCCTCCCACCCCGGCCGAGGACAACCTACTTTTCGTTTGGCCCTAGACGGTTGGCCGAAAAGGACAATATTTAGTAATTTCATCTTTGATCCGCCGAACGTACCCAGCGATCTCAACCTTTCTCTCATTCTGGCTCTTTAAACCGGGATTGAACCACACCTTTCGTACAACCTACTGTTTGAAATACGTTCAGTCAGTCAGGTACCCACAACAATCAGTAGGTGATATAACTGGAAAACATCTAGTAAATCTTCCTCCATTTTTCGGAGCGCCCATGCTTCAGAACCATACTTGGCCACTGTCATTACTGTAGCTTCCAATATTTTAATCTTGGTTTGTAGACCGATCTTCCCATTCTTTCAAATTTTTTGCAACTGTGAAAAACACCCTGGGCCTTAGCTATTATACTTTTAACATCTTCACTGTACCCGCCGTCCTTACTAATAATACTACCTAGGTAAGTGAAGCTATCCACTTGATCGATGTTTTCGTTACCCAAGGTCACCTTTTCATCTTAACTTGTTCCTAGCCTTAGCGACATAGTCTTCTTAACATTAACTTTCAAACCGATTCTTGCACCCTGATCTCGCAAAACCTCGAAAAAGCTCATTCATTTTGCTAACACTTTCATCTAGAATGCTTAAATCATCAACATAATCTAAGTCCAGGAAAGTTTTATTTCCCCTTTTTGTTCCGTGTTCTCCCATTGTCTTTGCTGTTCTCCTTAAGACAAAGTCCATAAAAATAATCCAAGTAAATGGTGATACAACACGACTCTCTTAACTCCTGATTAAATACAACTCCTGATTAAACAAGCAACTAACCTCATTTGTCACCTTAACCGCAGCAATGTTATTCTCGTGCATAGCACTAATCACTTTAATGTATTTGTCCGGTATACCATACAAGTATAAGACCTTCGCTAAAGCTCTTCTATCAGCCGAATCAAACGCTTGCTCATATTCTATCAAACTGAGGACTAAAGGTGTTTGGTGACTCAGAGACTTCTCAATTATTTATCTATGAGTGAGAATTTGGTCAACACATCCTATACTTTTCCTAAAATTGCACTATTATTCTCTTAAAACTTTGTCTGCACCATTTCTAAGTCAAAAAAGTATCATCATACTAAGTAATTTGCTACCTACAACAACCAGGCTAATGCCTCTATAGTTACCACATTCACTCTTACCACCTTTCTTATATAGGGGTTCAATTGGGACTATCCTAAATTGGCTAGGTACTTGACCTTATTCAAGAAAACCTAATGATAATCCCCAGAATGTTATTTCTAACCCGATAGCCACCATATTTAAGAAACTCATTTCCCACACTATCAACACCTGTGGCCTTATTATTTTTAATCCTTTTAGTGCTGTTGCTAATTCTTACCCCCCAAAATATATCTTCCTTTACATCCAAGGTGTCGCAAACTTTTTCATTCTCCTCTATATCTTTTTGCAGCTCTATCCAGGTTTAACACATTCTCAAAATGTTCCACCCATCTCTCTTTAAATATTTCCTTATCATTAATTGTTGCCTCGTTCCTATCTTTAACTGGGACAAGTCCAGATTGACTACTCTATCTAAATAAACCAAATTTAACAAACTTACCAAAAAAATATAGGGCTAGAAACAAACTCTTCATTAAGCTATTGTCATCAAAGATTTTAAAAGCTTAGGCTGAAGGGAGGGCTTTAAGCTAAGGAAGATTATGCTCTAATGAGGGAGGTGGGAACTGACTTCCTTGTGGAAATCCTAAGCCTCTTGTTGCAGAGGAAGACCGAAGACAGTCTGGGCCGAACGTATAACAATTATCTGCGGAAAGTGCATGCCATAGTTCAACCGAAATGGGAGGAAGGACAGACAGCTACAATATATTTTTTTTAACATGAAGCTGAAGTTCGAAGTTTCTTTTTTTAAGACGAGTCTTCAGATAATGCTCATTTCACTAAATGTACGAAGTCTTGGCATATAACGCGAGGCGGCAACAATAAAAAGCCGCTAAGGAATTAGGATAGGAAGAGGCAGTATGCTCAATTATATATTAACCACTTCAAAATTGTCAGTAGTAGGATAAGGATAATATGTTAGTGCGCTATTTTGAAAATCTTTCCCTTGTATAAATAATGGTTTGGATATCAGTTGATCTAATTTCTCTTGGCCAAGTTTGAAAAGACACCATTTGCCACGAATTTCCATCTATCATTGTGGCTTAATTTCGTAAGTTGTTCGCTTATACAACCCTTTAAGTTTCATTACCTACGAGTAGGTATTACCTTTGATTAGGCTATGTAAACTCATTTAAATTATTAATAGTAACTGTAGGATCGTAGGTTTAAGTGATTCACTAAAACCATTCACAAGCAATTTCCACTGTATTAAATTTACACCAAAACACAAAAATTATAATAGCGAATCGCGATTCAAGAAAAGTTTCATTAATTTTACTTCATTATGCTGCAGTGAAAACACGACTTAGAACATTTATTATATATTACTTAATTGATTTTCTAATGACCTCGAAAAGTATTCAATTTGGGAAAGGATTTTCCAGCATAGTGTGGCTGTGACAAGCCAATCCAGGGTGCCTGTACAAGTGTACTACCGTATACGACAGCCAACAAAGCAGCTTAGCTCGATTATGTATAAAATCAGGCCAACAAGAAAGACTGTATGAAAAACAAAATAGTTAAAAAAAATAAAGGGAAAAAGGTGAAATAATTATACAGAATTTTATCTGAAAACTCTGGTTTCTTTTTTTACCCCTGAACAGTTTCATATTTTGTTTGGACAATTAAACGAAAACGAAATCCAAGCATAAACCAAAGTGAGCTACCAAACCTAAGTAGCTTTTCGGAAATAAATGGATTTTAACAAATTCTTCCAGCAAATTTTAATAATTATCTGCATATACTTGCAAAAGACCAAAATGAACTATGGATTTTTCCTTGTCTTCCTGATGAACGCGTTTAAAACGAAGGCACGGAATGCGAAGGAT
Organism: Artemia sp. Qi Xiang Cuo; assembly: GCF_049724085.1. NCBI lineage: Eukaryota > Metazoa > Arthropoda > Branchiopoda > Anostraca > Artemiidae > Artemia > Artemia sp. Qi Xiang Cuo. Next base: position 2,864,308 of record NC_142799.1, on the reverse strand, counting down.
CGCTCTGTTTCATTTACAAAGGAGGGGCAATAACAAGAATAGAAACTCTACACCTTCTTGGGGTTGATTTCTCGTCGTATCTCGCGTGAGATCAACACCTCAGCAAAGTGAAGTCCTCCAGCTACCGGAAGTTAGGAGTCACTCTAAGATGGAAAAGCCTCCTCCCTGACGAGTCCATTCACTATTCATGTCATATATCAGACCAGTCATGGAATATGCATGTTTTCTCTCAGATATTCTCCAATTAGCCACATCGTTCCTCCTCAACGTGTCCAAAACCGAGCAGTTGGCGCATCAGCATCTATCAACCCTGATGGCAAACACTTGCAGTCAATCCAGGATCGTTTTGACGCAACGTCAATGTCGATGTTCTACAAATATAGGCCATCTGAAGAGATATCGAACCTGGTTTCAAACAGAATTAAGCATTTGCGTTCAACTTGTCAGAGTACGGCTCAGCAGGACTACCTTGTGAAGGGTACAACCCACCAGGAATACTTAAGAAGCGTTTTATCCAGCAATCAGTCGCCACATCGAATGGCCTCCCAGTAGAGGTAGTCCCGAAAAATCCTACTCTTGAACCGTTCAAGAGAAGGTTATAATAAATATCTCAAAAGTAAAAAGCAAGATAGTTACCAGGACTATCATCACATGTGACGAAGCAGTGAAGCCTGTAATAAAAAAAGAAGACATGTTTATGGGTTAGCTGCACCAACTCACTTAGGAAGCCGCTGCTTATTTTTGAATTTTATTGATATTATATAAAAATGTATTTTTAAACAAGTTAAATAAACCTGTCATTTTTCAAGCAGGTCAGGACCCTACCTAAAATCTCTTTGTTCGCTCCTTTTTAAACCTCTCTGAATAGTTTCATATTCGGTCCCACCGGTAAAACGAAATCTAGATCCGAGCCCAAAACCAAGTGAGCTACCAAATCCGAGGAACTTTTTAGGAATATTCAAAACAGGAGTCGACAGTCGAAAAAAGGCATGATGCTCAACGCAGGACCTCCAGAGATTCTTCGCAGATCTATAAGTTACTAAGTTAAAGGCAAGAAGGGTGTCATATTCCTCACTCTGAAAAAAAGAAATCAATAAAATAGAGAATATGGCATTGGAACCAATAATAGTCGATACTTCGAATAATTTCAATTAGAGTCATTTGCAATCATCAACAATTAGATAGATGAACCCCTCCAAAAAATTAACATAAATAAACTAAACTAGTATGAACTTTATATGTGAAGAAAAAGGAAAAGTAAATAAAGATGATGAATCAAGCACGTATCTAGAGGATATTCACATATACAACTGAGATAAAGCTTAAATCCTATAAATAACAAACTCAAAGTTCCTTAGATTTCTTTCATTTTCTCAATTCTTTTCTCCTTTTTTACTTGATCTCCTTTCTATTCCTCCAGTTTTTTTTTTACATATACAAGTTACTAAATTAAGACAAAATGGGTGCGACATTCCTAACTTTGTCAAAGAGAAAACAATAAAATTCCTACAGTATGTAGAAAATTATATTTTGCCAAACTAGCTCAACTAAAATTATTCAGCTAGAAAAAGGATTCATAACAAATATATACTGTCAAGAAGAATTCAGAATTCAGAAAAGTCCAGGGTCCTTCTCTAATAATGTCTGAGGATCCACTCACCAATCTCCCGGGGAAATTGCCCAATTAGATACCCAAGGTCTCCGACTGAAATATGACAACGATACATCTTCTAGATTGCTAACACATTCCCCATCTTCCTTTTCATGAAAAGATGAAAGGTATTTTTTACTTTTGGAAATTTAAACAAGGTTAAAGTCCCTTTGACTCTCCAGCTAGTTTTTAATTCTGACCCAACAGATTCGAATAGACGACATATACACATATTGCCCTTGACAAAACCAAGTTTTTTTTTACATAGACATAGCTTGAAGCTATTTGTGAGCCAAATGGCCAAACTTTTCTCGTTTCAAGTCACCTACTTAATAGGTGCTTCTGCTCTTTTTATTTTCTTTTTTAGCAAATTTTTTCTTCGTGTTCACCTTCTTTTAGCATAATTTCTCCTTGTCTGCAACTCTCTGAATCATTTACGTTCTACATAAAACAAGGAAGAAAAGAAAGATCAAAGAAAATGAATAACCGGGATAATGTTAAATAATTAAGTCAGTTCTCTGATTCGGTGGGGTTACTTAAAAAGGTTAGTCTTTTTTATGACCTTTTTTGAGTGCTGAGGATGGCTTAACAGAAGTCTTGCTGAAATATCTGCTTAATCTTTTTGTTTCTTTCTCACTGGCTGAAAAACTGCTTTTCTTGGTCTCTTTATTTTTTATTATTTTTTGTCGAACGTCATGTAAAGCCAGTATGGTCTCTGGACATATTAAAGTATTTAAATTTTTTAATAGAATTTTTTTATAAGCAATTTTTTCTAATACAGCGGCGGGATACCGAACTACGTCTTGGACAGAGTTTAAAACTATTTAAATCTTGAATTCTGATTGGTAGTTCAACCATGTCAAACTTGTCGATTTGATACGAAACTTGAGTCCAGCGTCTGAACGCCACCCAACACAATAGGTTCCCCTCAAATACAGCTCCTTGTCATCAAAAATAACGCAAATCAATGTGGCAACGAATCGCTCAACTAATTTTTTTTCAGATGTACTTAGCCCCTAAGTTAGCTAATTACGTTATTTAATTTATCACCTTCAACTTCCTTATCAAGTAATTCATGATTACAACTCAAGCTCCATATACAAATACATGTACAAGAACTCCTAATGGCTAACAGGTTCCAAATTTGGAACATAATAGTCATTTGCGTTACCAACGAGCGGTTTATTTGATTATTTTTAGCATTGGCCTTTGCATATCCTTTGACACATTATTGTGTATTTTAAAACTAGCTTTCAACTTATAGTTAAGAAGCTAATATTTTAAGCTACTATTAGCCAAATATAAGATTCAGAGACAACTCCTGCCCTCAGACTGCTTGACTCCTCGCAGATAAGGTTCAATGCATAGATAAGAGCCGATAATATGGAGGGGTAATGGGATTTTTGTAGGAGGAGTGGAATGAAGATTATCTGACCCTTCAAAAACCAACAATGTTTTGGTACCGTCTCTCCTATCCCTTGTCTTAATTTCATTCCAAAATATTAGGTAGTTACATGTTCTACTCTTGCCCGGGGAAAATTGGAAGGGGACAGAGAACCAGTGACTTTATTCCGGACGACGGGTGTTTCGCAAAATTTCGGATGCTGTTTCTGGAATCTTTCGGACAGATTTCAGGGGGGAGATAAATTGAGGCAATAAATACTGATAATGAATCGGGAGGTTAGGATTTATACCCCTGAGATTGGCCTGAGGGACGGCTCCGGAAGAACTGAAAATTAGGGTATAAAAACTATTTGCTTTTTCACCCCCTCCCCCTCTTCTCCCGAACAAAAAGAAAAAGGACAAAACGATTTTTGGAGAGAAATTTCTTAAATTTTACTGTTTTAAACTTCAGAATTTTAAGCAAGTTTTTGTTAAGCTTTTTTAACAGACACTGTTTTAGCAGAAGTATACTTGGCAGGAACTTAGAAACAAGGGACATCAATCATTTCTTCTGTGGGTGAAAATACTGTTCAATAGAAATATACCCTACACAACAGACTTTGTTAGGTTTTACCTATCATTAACAATTGACTAAAAAGGATTTCGTTTATTAATAAGAGATATTACCAAATGAGTCTCTGGCACATATACTTCTAGCAATGCACGAATGCATCTTTGAAAATTTGCTTCTTTTCATTGTAATTCTTCAATAGCTCAACCAGATGCACCCCAAAAACACAGAGTGGCGTCAATCCACGAAAAACTGGTGGGGGGAAGAGTCTTGGGGGCCAAAGCCAAATCATTTAAAGTTGTATTAAAAGCAAAACCTTACTACAAGGGTCAATTGAAAAATATTCACGTTTACTACATTTAACTCCTTTGTGGTTCTCAATTTCGGGAAGAAAAACAAGATAATTTCTTAATGTTAGTTTGATTTAATATCCCTATCTTAAACTAAAATATAAAATTTAATTAAATTAAACAAACAAAAACTAAATGGAAAACAATTAAATTACAATTACCGTAATGAAATATAAGATAAATCAATATTAAATCTATATTAAAAGTAAATTTAACTAATAAACACTAAATAAAATTAAAGGCTTACAGATCTCAATAACCCTCAAGAAGACCTTTGGAAACTACAGTACAAGTGACAAATCTGTTGGGCTGTGTCTTCACAAAAAAAGAAAGTTCGTCAACTGAAGGTAAGGAGCCGCATTAACAGTTAAAACGAAGAGGAATTATTCCGCATATGAGGGGAGCTTCTCCCTCCTCAACCCCTTATTCACTACCACAGTACAGATATCTACACAGCACGATCATACACAAAAATTCCTATGACCAAGAGTCTCCTCGTATATAAAAACTCCCATTTCCTTTGTTTAAGCTAATCATTCAAGACCGTATCCAGGGGGGTTACCCGGTTTGAACCCCCCCCCCCCCCGAAATGTTTTTCTGACTCGTAAAAACGCAACAAAAAATGGATATAAACAAATTTTGTATGCATTTTTGAGTTTTTTTGTGTAACCCCCCCCCCCTAAAAAAAAAATTAGTGAACCCCTCCCCCCCCCCCCAAAAAAAAAAATCCTGGATGCGCTTCTGTAATCATTGTATGTCTCTCACGAGCTCCATCAAGCTTCGTCTAATGGTTGAGATAGGAGACGATCCTACAGTCTGGATATCTATATTAATAATAATAATTTATTATTATCAAAAAACAGGCCATACAGAACAGTATTCTTAATTACACTCCACAAGAAAAATAACATAAATATCAAGTTTCACTCATTGATGTCAACAATTCATTTACATATTTACACAACTGCCTGATTGTCCTTTTTACAGTCGTTTTCAGGTTCCCCGGGATCTCCAAGTTACCACCCTCAAAATAATTTTACCTTATATATATAAAGTTGCTGACGCTTGGTGAGAATATGGGCCACATCCTCAATACCTAGGCTACATCTGGGGCAAGAGTAATCCGAATCTGCATCTGGGGCCACCCTTTTTCTTTCAAATACTCTTTTCTATTTTTTAGTGGCAGGAAATTCGCTCGGATCCAAAACCCAGTCCTCAATGTCTCCCTCGGTAATCCTAGTTTAAACTAGGATATCTATACTGTGCTCCTTGCGCTAAAGTTTTTCAGTGCTTTAAAAAAACTTCTTATTCCAATTCAACTGTATTCCAATTGTGTTTCAGCAGTCGTTATTAAAAAATTTGGGACAAATTCAAACTTTAGTGTAAAGATCAAAGTGTTGAGGAGGGGGCAGACCAAGGTTTTAGGGGAAATTTCTCGCAGCCAACTTCCTTTCTTTCTGATTTCACACTAAAAATAATAGCACCGCTACCCCTACAATAACTAAAAATTCCAATAGGGATAAAATCCTTTTAATAGAGATTGTTTCACCAACAGTGATACAACTTCACAAAAACACTAAATATTTCGGTCACATATGCAGTAACCGTCATCAGTAGTAAAAACTACTGATGACGGTCACTGCATATGTGACCGAAATATTTCATTTTTTTTGTGAATTTCTATCACTGTTTGTGAAACACTGCCTATTAAAAGGATTTTATCCCTATTTGAACTTTTATTTATCGTCATGGAAAGGCAGTGTGGTCTCCGAAATTATCTACGCTACCCCAACTTCGCGAATCTGATACAATTACAATCACTAAACATAATGTCATGAAAAATCTAGCAAATCAACTTAGTTAAATCAAGCATTAGGATCATAATAACCACTCATCTTGCGCGAACTAAAAGATTTTTCAGGAACAAGTGCGCTACCGTGCAGTATTAAGTCGTCTGCAACTGGGAAGCTCAGTATGTAGTTTTTTTTTAATTCTTTTAAATCGATTTTCTATCTCAGAATTGTTCCTATAGCAACTTGGTCCTCTCTGGGGCAAAATTGTAGTTTGGTGCCACAAAATGGTGGATAATGCTACATTCTCGAGGCAGGATCTTTTTGGTCAGTTAAACAGGGTACTAGAACTTTTAATTTTCATCTGAATGACACTTTATAGAGCCATTGGTTCGATACGATTACCACTGAAGAAAAATAAAACAAAAATCTAAAGCAACAACAAATAAACCCACATCCGTGACCTTTTTTCGGGAAAAAAATGTGGAAAATTTCATAGTTTTGTACATAGGAGCTTACAACCCATACAGTGGTTTTTTCTAACACGATAAACCTAATGGATTTCAAGATCTCTGTTTTCTAAAAATAAATAAAATAATTAAACAACATAATAATAAATATCAAATAATAATAAATACATTAAAAAATAATAAATAATATAAACAATAAAAAAAATTAATAGAATAATAGACAATAAAATAAAAACAATAAAATGATCGAGGTACAAAATCGTTTACAAACACGAGTACAAACCCTTATGTGAAGTACCAGGAAACCTTTCCTCATGAAAAGGGCTGAAAGGGGAGTCAACACACACAAAAAAAAATCATTTTTAAGCACACATGTTTTTCATTTTCTTGAGAGGGTTCTTCATGAGAATATTGAGAGGGATTGACTCCGCCAAAACAAAATTTGGACTTTACTTAATAAATGTTTTTACTTTTATAACTTTAATAAATCAAATAATATTAACATTTTGATTACTAAATGTCAGTATATGTATATTAAACTGACAATGCACATTCATTAGTATTTTTTCAGTAAAGTGCAAATTTTGTTCTGGCCTTGGGAAGCCATAGGGTTTTTGAGCCCTACTGAGTTTAATTTCTGTTCGTTTTGGGTTTCATTTATTTATTGATGCTGATTTGTGGTAGTTTCACTCTCGGTAGATTATTTGATTTTATTTTTGCTCATTTTTGGTTTAATGGAGTTCTTTACTTTTCTTTGAAAACTTATTTTGTGGAAAAAGTTTTTTTAATTAATTTCTGTTCGTTTTATGTTGACATAGTCTTTTCAGGGAAAAAGAAAATAATACTTAAGATCTTTTCTTTTTTTAGACTTTATAGTTTGGCCTGCTTTTGTATGCCGGAGAAAAATTTTCAGTAATTTTTAACAACATGCGCCCTTTTAAAAATCTGGACACAAATAGTAGTGTTTAATTTAGTTTCATACCTCATCTAGTTGACCTGAAATAGTAAACTTGATACCATTCGCAAAAAAAATCTGTTTACTTTCTTTTATAGCTTGCATACACTTACGCTATTTTGATTTGGTTAAATTTTAAGAGCAGAAGTAGCCCCGAAAGTTTGAATATAATACCCTCAGTCGTTATTCGGATACTGCTGAGATGCCTTATTGAGAATTAGCATTAAGGCAGCGCATTTTGATTTAATCTTAACTTACAACCTTTGCCCTGGGGACTCTGGGGGTTTGTCATCCTTAAATACATAATTTTTAAAACTTTCAACTACTATGAACAAAATGGATATCTCTAAACTTCGATTGAATGTGTTTGGGGAAATGGTGGGCGTGAAAGGGGGGTCAATTACTCGCCACTCACTTTCGACTATTAAAAGGGCACTAGTTATTTCAATTTCCAATCGAATGAGCCATTTTTGAAGTTTCTACGAAAACGCGTTCTATAAAAAACCTTATATGCCCCCAGGGCATAAGTCACAACCCTTGCCCTGAGGGCTGTGGGGGAGTGTCCTCCTCAAAAACATAATTTATATCTGGAAATCAACAACGGTGAACAAAATGGCTATCTAAAACTTTTAATTGGATGTGTTTGGGGAAAAGGTGGGCGAGAGAGGGGGTTAGTTGCCCTCAAATCCCTTTCGACTATTAAAAAGGGCACTAGACCTTCTTAGACCTTATATGCCCCCAGAGCATAACTTAAAAACCTTTCCATGAAGACTGTTGGGCGAGTGTCCTGCTCAAAGGTATAATTTTCTGAATTTGAAACTGCGTGGAAAAGAATGGCTATCTCAAGATTTTGATTGGATGTATTTGGGGAAATGGTGGGCGTGAAAGTGGTGTTAGTTCCCTTCCAATAACTTTCGACTATTAAAAAGGGCCCTAGCCATTTCAATTTCCAATCAAATTAGCCCCTTTTGGAAGTTTCTACGACAATGCGTTTGGCTGTGAGGGGGTTGTCATCCTCAAAAACCTAATTTATAGAATTTAAAACTACTTTGAATAAAATGGCTGTCTCAAAATTTGTATTGGATGTGTTTGGGGGAAAGGTGGGCGTGAGAAGGGGGTTAGTTGCTCTCCAATCACTTTCGACTATTAAAAAGGGCACTAGGCCTTTGAATTTCCAATCGAATGAGTCCTTTTTGAAGTTTCTACGACAACACCTTCTATAAAAACCTTATATGCCCCCAGGATATAACTTAAAACCCTTGCCCTGAGGGCTGTGGGGGAGTGTCCTCCTCAAGAACATAATTTCTATCTGAAAATCAACTAAGCTGAACAAAATGGCTATCTCAAAATTTTGATTGGATGTGTTTTGGGAAATCGTGGGCGTGGGAGGGGTGTTAGTTGCCTTAGAATCACTTTCGACTATTTAAAAGGGCACAAGGCACTCCAATTCCCAATTGAATGATCCCTTTTCAAAGTTTCTATGACAACTTCTTCGATACGAAGTGCCCTGCTCTAAAGGAAAAAAATAAAAAATTATACATTGTGCCAACATCGTTCCTATATGACATCAGGGCATAACTCAAAAGCCTTGCCCCGAGGGTTGTGGGGGAGTGTCCTCCTCAAAAATATATTTTCTATCTGGAAATCAACTACGCTGAACAAAATAGCTATCTCAAAATTTTGATTGGATGCATTCTGGGAAAAGGTGGGCATGGAAGGTGTGTTAGTGCCTTACAATCACTTTCAACTATTAAAAAGGGCACAAGCCACTCAAATTTCCAATTGAATGGGCCCTTTTCGAAGTTTCTACGACAACTTCTTTGATACAAAGTGCCCTGCTCTAAAGAAAAACAAATAATAAATGACACATCGTTCTTATATGCCCTCAGGGCATAACTTAAAACCCTTGCCCCGAGGGTCGTGGGAGACTGTCCTCCTCAAAAACATATTTTCTATCTGGAAATCAACTACACTGAACAAAATAGCTATCTCAAAATTTTGATCGGATGTATTTCAGGAAATGGTGGGCGTGGAAGGGGTGTTAGTTGCCTTCCAATCACTTTCAACTATTAAAAAGGGCACAAGCCACTCCAATTTCCAACTGAATGGGCCCTTTTCGAAGTTTCTACGACAACTCCTTAGATGCGAAGTGCCCGGGTATGGAGGAAAAATAAATAAATAATAATACAATGTGCCCACATCGTTCTTTACTTAGGCAGCGCTATCGCGCTGCCTATGATTTTCCTGCTACTCTGTCGTTTAGTTTTCTGTTGCCGCAAATGGGGCGCTGAAACATCATAGAGAAAGAAAATTTGAAAGAAGGGCTCATTTGAAAGAAAATTGCTATATCTAAGTGTTTTTTGCAAGTATTATACAGAGAATACAGAAACTACAATAATGAATCATAAGAGTTACAAGATTTTAGAAAACTCATGGCTATAATATGCCTTTTCTGGGGAAAGAACTTTCCACAGCTAATGGGGAAAGGCTTTCCTCCTTAGGCTACATGCCTGCACCACAACATTGCCAGTAATCACTGATTCGCATTCTCCAGGAATGATCAAATACCTCTTAATTTTAGATTTAGTTTTAAATCAATCAATAAACCAATATCTTTTCTTTTGTTTTCTTCAGGGGAAACAAAAACTTTTGCCTGAAAGGGATTAAAGGGGCCTTTCTCCCCAAGAAGAAAAATTCTTTAAATACAAATTAAACACACAGAGCACACAAACTTATACAAAAACACAAACTTTTTATATCATTCAAATAGTCAGATCTCCTCACATCTGACTATTTAATGTGAGTTATTTCGGACAGTAATTAAAAGGGAGACTTATTTATTGCACAATTTTCAAAATGGATTGCAACAGTTGGTGAATTTTAGGTTAATATCGCATGCATTATTATGAAATATCGTGTCAAGTGTCAACCTAATTTATCTAACGCAAAGCATCAAGTCACAAGACGCGATTTCCAGGACAAGACATTTTTACCGTGATCAAATTTATAACTATAACTACACTTCACACACAATTATATATATGTACACAATTGCGCATATAATATGTAATCATATGTAGTAGATATAACATAATTATGTGTATATATTATATGTGATACATATAATTTTATTTTACAGTTATAAGTTATACTCACAATTGGAAAGTTCGGCTTTTCGGACATTTTCAAATCATCAATTACCAAAAAATCAAACGATTTTTGCAGTGTAATCCTAAATCTAATTTGTACACTGGTATGTCTGTTGCAGTAGTTGCTTAAGGGTCATGAAAATATATGATTTCCTAAGATATCCGAGGTATATCTAGAGAATCAATATACAACATTGATTTAATTTTGAATATTATGTTTTAGTATTTGCAAAAGGCACTAATATAGTAATGTCCTTCAAAATGAGCCATTAAACTGCTCTCTATGGTGTCCCAGTGCCCAACTAGCAGTAATGGGGAAAAAACGAAAAGAGGACATATCAGTACTACTCGTGCAAAAAAGTGTTGTTCAAGCAAGGAGACTGTAGGTTTTTGGGTTTTTGTAAACAAAAACCCTGTATAGGGTTTTTGACCAAGGCGATTCCAATGGTGTACTCATTGTTTCGATTCAACACTATTTTTTAGAGGTTTCATGATATTTTGATAAATTCCCTTAAATTTGTTTTCAAAGTAACATTTTACTATTAGGAGTAATTTAGATAATGTAGGGATCCTGTTGGATTCTCCTTTCGTTACTATATCGTCCAGCTTAAAATTAATATTGTGGAATATCTCACACCAGTAAAAAGGTAAGAGTGAGGAGGCCAAATCTATCAATGACTCAATATTAAATTCAAATGAGCAACTCCGTTGGTTGGAGCCGTAAGTCAAAATCTAGTTTATGTGCTTTGGGAAAACCCAAAAAGGTCTTCCAAGGTTACAGGAAGTTTGCTCATACTCACAACTTAAGGGTTATGTTCTCTGTGAAAGGTTTAGCCCCCTCCCCCCTGTCTCCCGCAACATTTTCAGGCCAAATTTTAACAAAATTTTCATTTATTGACAAAATTATTTTCAGTTTATTAATAAATTAATCATTTATTTTTTATTCATTATTTAACGAATGAAAGATCTTAAGCCGAACTGGCAAGCCATGACAAAGAAACAAAGAAAGAAAACTCAATGCAGAAAACAGACAAAACAAGACTACGGCCAGTAACGAAAAGACAAAAAGAAAATAAACTAAAAATAAACTAAAAACCCATAAAAACCACCACCAATATTAATAAACTATAATTATCGCAACAGATCCACATAGATCACTGTCACTAATACAGTTACTTCAATGAAAACACCAAAGCAACTGGACAAAAATTATATAAAATGGAAATGAAGTTAATTATTCTATTGCGAAATAATCCTGTTGTTTGCTATTATTGACACAATTCTTCTTGGTATTGTATTTAATCTCATCCCTAGGGGGTTTTGTAAAATCTTAATACCCTCGTTACAGCTGGTTCATTTTTCAGCCTCCCTCGCCCATTGAGTAAAACCTCTATCATTATTCTCGTTTTTGTCTAGGTCCTCCAATTAAGAATTTCTCTTCTAAACCTCTTAGTAGTCAACAGGAGGCAATTTTGTCCAAAGGTTAGAAGTTCTCTTTTCCAACATCGACTTCCTATTCAAAATAATTTCTAAGGTAGAAGCAGTTATTACGGCTTCTATTGATAAGGTTGAGGCTCCTCCGGAAATTAGAGCCAAGATTGTCAAGAAACTCAACACCTTTAATAAGAGCAAAATTGAAAACGACAACACAAAAAATGACATTAAAATAATTTCCCAGTTAACAAAGGATAAAGACCTAATTATCACTAGACGGAAAAAAGGCAACACTATTGTAATCATAGACAGTTGTGATTACGAACGGCAAATGAAAGCTATGATTTCTGATGCCTCCATTTATAAAAAAAAACTCGATTTTGCTCCTACGGACCAATATGTAAAGTCAACAAGAAAGAAATTGGAGGCACTGGAGTTAGGTGTAAAATAATTTACACCTAACTCCAAAATTTTACAACAATTTTGCCCAAGAGGCTTTTTCGCACCCAGAATCTATGGTTTACCTAAAAATTCATAAAACCAGATCCCCCCCCCCTCCGTCCCATTGTATAAACTTTTCCATCACCTGTTTCCAAATTAGAAAAGTGGTTATCTGTGGCACTTCGTCCTCATTTAGAAACACAAAACCATACTTAAGAAAAATCCACTGATCTCACAAATAAATTAAAAAGATTTACTTTGGAGGGGAATTCAATTTTCTGTAGTTTTGTTGTTTCAATGTATCCTAATTGTAAAGTAAAAAGGTGCGAAGATATATTAAGGAATAAATCACATAAACATTTTGATGTGGTACAAAATGTAACCTTGGCAAGTTTGGATGTTAAGATTATTATGAAATTAGTTACTCTGGTAAATGAACATTCTTTATATTTTGGTTTCCGAGGAGATTTTTAGAGGCAGGTGTTTGGTATGCCTATAGAAGTGACACTTAGTCATCTGTTGCCAAACCTTTACATATATTTTATTGAAACGTCCACTATGCGCAGTTTTTGGCTTTCCCCTTGTTTCTGGAGCAGATTCATGGATGACATAGTTTGTATTTGGAAACATGGTTTTGAATTCACCCTTAGATATTTTCCGTAAACATTTAAACAGTTTTGATAAAAATATAAAATTTACGGTTGAATTTGAAGAAGATAACAAGTTACCCTTTCTTGATATTTTATTAATCAAACGAGATTTCCATTTGCTTTCTCAATTTACAGAAAGCCTAAGCACAGCTATAGATATTTAAATTTTCATTCGTGCCACCCTGTTTCGGCGAAGAAGGGTTGTAATTTCTCTAGTGGATAGGGATTTAGAATTTTTTCTCGAGAATTTATGGATTCAAATTATTGTATCTAAGGGAAATTTTATTTTGTAATGGTTACGCAGTTAAACTCATAGATAAAATAATAGAAAATAGACGTATTAAACATAATATTAAATAACTGCAGCTTCACAGTCTTCAGAATTGAATCAATTTGATTTTTACCTCTTTACCATATGTGCCGGATTCGGGCGAACAACTAAAACGAATTTTACAGAAATGTAACATTGATACATGTTTCCAGTCAATGAGACCTTTAAGCAATTTCCTTAATTCTGGAAAGGATTTGACTCGAGGATATTTGGTTAGTGGGGTTTCTAGTATTCCTTGTTCTTGTGGGAAATCTTACACTGGCAGATCTCACCAAGAATCTGTTGAAAGATTTATTGAGTGTCACAACTCAATAGAAAAAGCTCTATAATTGAGCAAACCTTCTGAAACCTTTGTTTCGGCTTTGACAGAACACATTTTCTTCAACCCTGATCCGTCATGTATTATTCAATGATGCCACGGCCATTTCTAATGATAGAGGTATTACTCAATGGGCAAGGGAGGCTATTGAAATAAAAAAAAAAGCATATGTTAGCTAATATTTCAACAAATAGGGAATCAGGAAATTTAAATATTGATCCAATTTATAACATTCTTCTAAAAAATGAACCAGTAGTTAACGAGGGTATTAAGTTTTTACAAAATCACCCAGGCATGAGATTAAATACAAGACAAAAGAGAATTGCACCAATGATAGCAAACGACAGGATTATTTCGCAATAGAAAAAATTAACTTAATTTCCATTTTATATAATTTTATCCAGTTGCTCTGGTGTTCTCATTGAAGAAATTAACTCTATTAGTGACAGTGACCTATGTGGATTTGTTGCGACAATTGTAGTTTATTAATATTGGTGGTGGTTTTATGTGTTTTTAGGTTATTTTAGTTTTTTATCTTCTTTTTTTCTGCGTGAAGACGCCTCGTTTTATACAGGCGAAATATCCGCGTCGTTTTTTTTTTTATCTTTTTTCTACTGGCTGTACTCTCGTTTTTTTGTTTCTTCATTGAGTTTTCTCTCTTTGTTTTTTTATTATTTAAGTTATTTAATTATTATTAATTATTTGATCTAATTATTTTAATCATGATAGCTTAATTGTTTTTTATTTTCAATTTATCTTATTAATTGATTAATAATTTATTAATTATTTTCATTTAGTAACTGGGCCCTCTACTTTATTTAAAGAAAAAAAGAAGAAGAAAATGATTATAACCCTTAGGTTATTTATTTGAAATTTTGGGCCCCTAAAGTATCTGCGCCCAAGCAAGTGCCCCCTCTATCCCCCCATAAAACCGTCTGTGACCCACAACTTAAGGTTTATGTTCCCTGTGCAAGGTTTAGACACATTATTTATTTTGCAGTCCTACTATTTTCATGTGTTAACGCAAGATGACAATTTTGCTAGCCTATATTTGATAGCTGAGATTTAGTTCTGTTCATATGTCTAATTATATTTTTGAAACTTACTTTCTATTTTTTAACAATGAAAAACGCGTTGAAAATAGACGAAAAGATGCAAAAACAGCAACATTTTCCATTCTTTTTGCGATCTTTATTTGGATAACTAAGAGAAAAATCGCACCATCGTGCCACAGATTATTCGCGTACAGAAATGATTTCAAAGACTAGATTAATAGTTTTTTTCTCGCAAATAAATCGTGTCATTAAACATAAAATAGAAAAAAACTTACCAATTCTCTTCGGAGTTGGAGAAAGAATTGTTTCCTTTTAAATGAGATCTTAACAATTTTAGTCCACGAAAAAGTATTTATCTTCTTCATGTCTTGAAAGACAATAATTCCTGTAGACAAAACACCTATCTGAAGGTCACGTCCAGAAGAGTCCTGCAAACATTCCAAGATCTTAAAAATGGTTATTAAAATTTTGAAGAAGGAGGAGATTAAGCTTAAAGGAGACTAATGGAGAAATTGCAGCAAAATGCAACAGTATTATGCTTGCTTCAGACTGAAAAAAAAATGCTGCAATAGGAGACATTCATAGATTGCTTCAATAATTTTAATAGCTGTTATATATGTGCAAGATTTTATACGTCTTCCATTGTTCAATCTCAATATTTATCTCCTCCGTTGCAATTTCTGTTATCGAAAAAATATAAATATATATTTCCTTGGCTCCTTCCTTTAAATGATATGTTGTTCTTGTATAGAGGAAAATTCCAAAAAACGCCTACTTAAATCTTATTCCCGTTTATTTACATCGAGGTAGTTTGAACTGCACATTTAAATTTCATATACGCATATTTCACATCATATGTATGTAAAATATTTATATATTTCTTTTTATTTATATACGACGGTTCGTATTTTAAAATCTGTTTTACCTATACCTGATCTGTAACTATCATTTGTACACCTTAAGCACCGTCTTAACTGGTCTAGTGGTTTCTCATAGGCGAATAACAACAGGGGTGAATCTCCAGCATTTTTATTGGGAGGGGGAGGGTCCATATCTGGATAATCAAAGGGCATGGGATGTATAATATTTTTTCTCCACATTTTTGGGAGGGCAACTGCCCCCCCCCTCCCCTTGCCACCCCCAAACGACGCCCCTTTGTAACAACAAAAAGAGGACGACCCAGAATGGCTATTTTGATACAAAGGAAAAAATGAAACGTATTTTGTCTATATATATATATATATATATATATATATATATATATATATATATATATATATATATATATATATATATATATATATATATATATATATATATATATATATATATATATATATATATATATGTATGTATATGTATATATATGTATATATATGTATATATATATATATATATATATATATATATATATATATATATATATAGATTCTTTATATGGATTCTGATTGTCACTTGTCCTCTAACCGCAGGCAATTTATTGTCTTTTCATGCTGCAGTCTTTTTAAGATATTTGATTATTAAAGCATTTCCGATTTCTAACAACGATATCTACTAAGCTTCAAAGTTTTGTTTTATTTTTTAAAGTTTTTAAATTGTTGTAATCCCTTGTTAAAATATAAAAAAATATTTTTGTAATAACCAATATTTGGCTCTTTACGCAATTTAATATCTTTTCATGCTGAATCTATTCAGAAATATTGATTACTACTGCAAGTTCAATTTCTAATAACGATTTCTACTAAGCTTCAAACTTTTAGTTTTGTTCTTTAAGGTTTTAAAATTGTTGTAATTCATTGTAAAAATATATACAAGTATTTTTGCAATTACCAGTTCTTTGCTCTTTTATGCAATTTAATGTACTTCTCCATACCTGAAAATCTTAAAATGGACTATGAAACAGCTCTCTACGATGCTCTCTACAGCTCTCTACGAGCTCTCTAGCGCTTGTTCTCAACATGTATTTAAACTGCATGACTAGCTTTAGTTTTTTAGAAAGTACTTGCCGCCTTTACCATGTTTTGGATCCTCGAAATCAAACCCTATTTAAGGGACAATTGCTATGACACGGTCGTATCCAGGGGGGAAGGGGGTTCAGGTCCCTCCCTCGAAATCGCATATTTTCTTGAATTTCTGGAGCACTTTTTACTCGAATTACCATTCTTTTTATTATTACCCCTTCCCAAACACAAAATGATTTTTTAGTTATTGCCCACCCCCGCCACGAGAAAAAAATCCTGCATATATAAATAACGATTTTATTTTCAAACGCCATAAAAAACGGTTATGCCGATCAGCATCAGTTTTTGTCATAATAAGACACTCATGCATGCGTGACTGTGACAAAAACAGCCCAATCAAAAAATTCTAAATGCAAATACTGTACATATAAGGAGGTGGGCGATATTAGCTGGGACTGGCCGGAAAGAGTAACCCAAAGAAGAATATTTCTTTTATATTTTTAGACAGCAAACGCACTTTTTGCAAGCTTTATCCCCCCCCCCCTATCATACCTACGTGTAGGTATAATAAAGGTCAAGCATTCTACGTGTAGGTATAAGTCAAGCTCAAGCATTCATGCAGTTAACACCTCTTATTTTCTGAGAGGATTTGAGAGGTTAAAAAAAACCGATTTTTGGTTATATTGACTGTTAGGCTGTGTGATTGAACTATTTGTACTATTTCATTTGGATTGGATTATTTCATTTGGATATTTAGAAGGCGTTTATTGGAAAGTGGGGGACTTAAAAAGCCCCCTTGCGGGTAAGTCTTTGTTTTGTGACTTTACATTGAGATTTGATTACGCTTGTAACAAGGATGGCTGAAAGTAATAAATTCATTTTGAATCCGTTACTGAATTGTGTTACGACAGTCCTTACTGATGGAATAAAATTGGTCTGTATAGTAAAAGCTAGTGTCGTTGTCTATGCACACGAAAATGTTATAAAGGCAAAGCGAAACCTTTATAGGGCCTACTGAGGTGAATATTACGAATCATCTTGTGACCTACTCTAAAGATGAAGACAATATCATTGATACGTGCAAACTTCTAGCTGCAGCTGCGAAAAATAATGTGAGCATGCCAAAAGTTGTCATCTTTAACCCCTGCTCGGTTCCGGTTATCGGAGATGTGGTGAATGCAACAGTTACTGCCAAAGTAAATTAACTATCTCGGAAACTTGATAGTTTTTTAGCAACGCAGTCCGCTTCAGCTGTCAGTATTTTCACAAGCAGTCGTAGTGCACCTGAAACGTCGAACCCCAAAGATTCTACCTATTCTGTTGTCGTGAAAAATCCCCTAGAGGAGCTCAATGGCCCAAATGACCGGAAATCTTTCGTAGACAGTTTCTGTGAAAATGAAAATGATATTAGCAAGCTTCATATGGTTGCAAATGAATGGAAGTTTGGGGTCAGGTTAAAAGCTGCAGCAATAAAGATCGTTGATACAGCGGAATTTTACGAGCCTGACCTCAGAATAGCTGTTCAAGAACCCCTGCACATACCTCTAATACGAGATTTCGCTGAAAATATAAACTGTGAAGGACTAAAAAGTCTGATCTCAAATAGAGCGAAGACAGAATAATGCGGACAATCCACTTTTTACAAATTGTATTTTGACAATATCAGCAAGCTCCAACCATTTCTTAGTACTTTGGTAATTAGCGCCTACGAGTGTCTACCTGCTGATTCATCTAAGTTCTTGTCAAGACGATACTAAAACTCCCACAAAATTAGTCACCTTGCTTCCCTGTGTATAGCTGAACCTTTATGCTCTAGATGTGCCTCATATGAACATAGTTCTACGCAAGATAGCCATGCAGACAGCAGATATTTTGCGTTGAATGCAGAATAGGCAGTCACACGTTTACAGTGTAAAATGTTCCTCAAACAGTTATCCACAAAAGAAATGACATCTGAAGCTGCTACAGTTAAATGTTTATCGCGGAGTGTTCATGGCTCGTTTGCGAACAAAATTACGATCTTAGATGTTGTATTTGAGCAAAATGAAATTGTCTGTTTACAAGAACATTTCGTCACAAGCCGCAGTAAAAGTATTCTCAGTTTTTAATAGTTCAGTATTGGTTTATTCAGTTTCAGCGAAGCAGCTAAGTGGAAAAGGGCGACCCTCCGGTGGTATTGCCACTTTCGTTCGTTCGACTCTAAGATCTAGTGTATTTGAAGTCAATGATAATTTTCTGGCGATTCGTGTTGAGGGCTGTGTTTTTATTAATGTATATTTGCATACAAATTACCATGATGAGCATTCGGAGCGTGCTTTTACTTATTCTAGCGATAAATTCGGCCAGTGTATTAACCGTATTAGATCCTTAAGCCTTCAATGCATATTGGTTGGTGACTTCAATTGCGATTTGAATGAACCGCTCTTATCTAGGTCTTTACGTTCTATGTTGTTGCGTAGTATTTTTGAAGACCAGTTTGATCTCAAGTGCAAAGATTTAAATTTTACACACGTACACACCTCAATGTCTACATCAGATCTCGATCACATCGTTGCGTCTGCAAATCTCAGGATTTCGTCTGTCAAGGTTGTGCTTGAGTTTCAGCTATCTGATCACTTACCAATACAGTTCTAAGCCGAGATTCCTTGCCATAGCTCAGATACACAAACGCAAACAACTTCGAAAACACCTCCTAGGTCTTGCCGTGATTGGCGTAAAATTAACCCTGTCTTATTTCAAGAAGAAGCCGCCAGAGTCCTTCGTAAGATCCGTGTCCCTTTCCATCTTCTCTCTAGATTAAGAGCAGTTTTAAAGAAGAAAGCACATCTGTTAGTTCTCATATATAGCGCAAAAGATGGCCCCGTTTTTGGCTGTGCTGAAAAAGCTAACGTCTCTGTAAGCAAAACCCATCAACATACCCTTTAAAGCTGGTCTGAAAATCCAGAGTTAGTGGATATACATTCTAAGTCTAAATTTTGGCTTCAACCTTGGGTTTCTTGTGGATGACCCCGTTCGCGGGTAGTCAATTCAATCCGCCTGCTCAAAAAAAGAAAATTCACGAAGGAGCTAAAAGCTCACAGAAAAAAGATGATTGATATCGAATCTACACGGGCCAAAATTAATCCTTCTCTCCTTTGGCGTTTCCTGTCCTCTAAAAGCGATGAATCTTTGTCCGCATCGGCTATCCCTGATTCTGAATGGTACGCGTACTACGGGTCAGAATTTTTGCCTCCTGACCCAGCCCTCAACGAAAAATACGAAGCTGAGTTGGACGACTTCTTAGATAGTTGTCCTCAGGGTGATTATGTTGTAACAGAGGGAGCTGTATGCAAGGCCATCTCTCACCTAAAACCTAAACAATCTTTCGGGATTGACAGGATCAGCGCACTCCATCTAAAAAGTGGTGGGCCCGCTCTCATTAGTCATGTAACTCTCCTGATGCAGATTATCCTCATTCAGGGTATTGTCCCAACCACTTTCTCAACTGGAGATCTTACGCCAGTTCCTGAAAAAGGAAAAGTTACAATGCAATGCTCCTCTTTCCGTCCTATACCGATTGCTACTTCTCTTCGCAAGTTATTTGAACTTTTATTCGTAGACGAGCTTGAAAAACTGTGCTGCAGTCCACCAAGACAAATTGGCTTCCAACGCGGTATTGTTTGTGCTGAAGCTTTCCATGTCGTTGCATATGCACTCCTGGATGCACACAAATCAGGAGATAGCCTAGCGATAGGGGGCTTAGACCTGCAGAGAGCGTTTGATTCATTGATTCATGGGCTTATGTTGCTAAACTCAGCTAAAAGAGGAGTGAACTCAAATATCATCCGGGCTCTCCGTGATCTTTACTCTCGCCTTCGCGTGCGACTCAAGCTCCTTCTCGATAACGGCCTTCCGCCAACTCCAAGGTCAGCCTTGATACCATTCTGCAAAGGGGCCCGTCAGGAGGCCGTTTCATGCCCCAATTTCTTCAACAATTACATTATAGAGCTTCAAGACAGCTGTCCTTTATCATGCATTCTCAGGTCCAATGACATCTCTCCAGTATGCTATGCTGATGACACGCTGAATCTCAGCCGGACGCTTAACCGCCTTTCAGAAATATTCTCATGTCTGCAGTCCAATTACGAGAAATTCGGTCTGAGATTTAACTCCCAAAAGCCGGAAGTCTTGCTTTACAATTGGAAGAATGACCCTCCTACTAATATGACACTAGGTGATTGCT
This sequence comes from Artemia sp. Qi Xiang Cuo, assembly GCF_049724085.1. Taxonomy (NCBI): domain Eukaryota; kingdom Metazoa; phylum Arthropoda; class Branchiopoda; order Anostraca; family Artemiidae; genus Artemia; species Artemia sp. Qi Xiang Cuo. Next base: position 2,843,576 of record NC_142799.1, on the reverse strand, counting down.
CAGTAAAACCAGTTAATAAAATAGTATATCTGGGGCTGCCAATAGGTACATCATTACAGCATACCCGTCCCCTCCTGATCTCACATCTTGAACGGCGAATTTCCAGCTCCTATGCTTTGATCGTTAAATCCACTCTGAGATTTAACCGTCCAATACTGGCAAGTATTTACAACGCTACCGCTCTGCCACATATAATATATGTGACCCCTTTCTGGAAATTATTAGCAAACCGTGAAAAGTCTAAAATCCGCTCTTTATTTTTCCGTTTTGCAAAGTACCTACTAAAATTGCAACTTTGGACAAAAAATAGTTTCTTGATTCAGCGCTGCAACCTAGCGGACGCAAAACTAGCTGTTGAGACACTTATTAGCCGGTAAAAAACAAAACCAGCAATTCTAAAGCACGAGTGGGCAAGTTTGCTTGTTTAATTTTCCCTCTTGTTTCCCTTTTTTTTCTCCTTTCAGAAGTTGTCGTCCTTGTTGCTATTTTCAAAAAAGTTGTTGTTTCTGTTGTAATCTTTGAGTATGTTATCTTTCGGTTTCCTCTTTTCGTACTATTTTGCATACTATCTAAAAAGTTGTTGCTTTTGTTTTTATTTTTTAGTATATTTTCTTTTTGTTTCCTCTTTTTGCATTTTTGTATACTCTAAAAAAGAATAATACCTTCTTTTAAGATAATTTTAATAGCAGCAGATAAGAAATTTAGGTTGAAATTTATCTCTCACCTCCCTTCAGACCCGGGAATATTTTTGGACTAAGCTTATAACGGTGCTTTAATTATGGAGGGTTAGGAAACCCCCTACCAAAACGATTTAATTTCATATTTACATTTCAAGAGAAATTCGTATAGAATATTGTTCGCATGGAAAACGTAGGACATATAATTTCATATTTCACAATTTTAATTGCGGAAAAAATTGACCAATAATTTCAGGATGTAAATATGTGCTAAAGAGAATTCTAGAGGGATTCTTGTTAAGACCAAAAGCTCCAATATCTACCAAGAGAATTCAAATCACGGGGAAATGTCACACTCTAATAGCTTAATAAAATTTATTAGACATAATACAAAGCGACCAGGAGCTTTGTATCATGGCCCATAACCACACGGTGCAACGAGAGTCAGCTCGAAATTATTTATGCTAAACTTAAACCATCATAGTAATGGTTCCTGACCTTTTGATCCTAAATCCAAAATCCCAGTGTTATCTATCTCTTTATTGTTAGATTTAGACAATCCCGTCTTTCTCTTTCTTTTCATTCTTTGCAGGATTATGGTATTAAAAGTGAAATGAAGCACACTGGAATAATTAATAATAGCTACTTTCATGGATATTAAAGGATAAATAATTAAGGGACAAGTAAATAATAAAAAAGTGTAATCTTAACTTTTTTGGCTTAGGTTTATCTTTATGTTATATTTCTTATTTATGTTAATATTTCTTGTTTGTTTGGAAAATAGAATTATGAATATTTTCTTTTGGATCATTTCTTTATTGTTGAAACTGACGAATTTTCTTTAAAATAAGTCATTTTGTTTTCTTTGTTTTCTATTATTTCATATTTTCTCTATTACACGCCATGGTAAAGAAAAGAAAATACACCTAAAAAACTAATATCACAAATGGTAAACATTTGTGATAATTCTTCTACTATTAGTACCACTACTATCGCACTACAGCACCAGGCGGCCTGAGGATATCACAGCTATGCCCGCTACTGCTTTACGTTTGGCCTCAGATGGAAGGCCAAAAGCACAATCTTTGGCAATATGTCATCTTTCAGCCGTGAAACTTGGCCTAGCCATCTTGACCTTTCTTTCCTCGTAGTCCAAGAAAGTGGAGTTAAACTAAATTTTTCGCATAGCTTATTGTCTGATATATTACAGAAATGCACAGCTAAGACACTTACTCTACTAGATATTATTTTCGACTAGATATTATCTTTTTTCGGCTATATATATATCTATATATATATATATATATATATATATATATATATATATATATATATATATATATATATATATATATATATATATATATATATATATATATATATATATATATATATATATATATATATATATATATATATATATATATATATATATATATACATATATGTGAAAGATCTTAAGCCGAACTGGCCAGCCATGACAAAAACCAACAAAGAGAAAAAATCTAAAAAAAAACAAACAAACGAGACTGTGGCCAGTGGAGAGAAAAGAAAACAACAAAAACAACGCGAATATTTCTCCTGTGTACAAACAAGGCGTCTTCAGAACGAAAGACACACAAGAAGAACAAAATAAAAAAAAAAAAAAAAAAAAAAAAGATAAAACTAAAAACCAATAAAACCACCACAAAAAAAAACAAACAAAAATGTACAATTGGCGCAAGCTCATCCACGTAGGAAAAAGATGCTAATATAGAGTTACTTTAGTGAGGATACCAGAGTAACTGAATGTTACTCTGGTGTCATCACTGAAGTAACTCTATATTAGCATCTTTTCCCTACGTGGATCAGTTTGCGCCAATAGTACATTTTTGTTTTTGTTTTTTTTGGTGGTGGTTTTTATTGGTTTTTAGTTTTATCTTGTTTTTTTTTGTTTTTTTTTGTTCTTCTTGTGTGTCTTTCGTGCTGAAGACGCCTTGTTTGTATACAGGCGAAATATCCGCGTTGTTTTTGTTGTTTTCTTTTCTCTCCACTGGCCACAGTCTCGTTTGTTTGTTTTTTTTTGTTTTTTTTCAAAATTGGAAGCTAAACATAATGAATGAAAAAAAAATCTTACGACACTGGCAGAATAATTAATAACTTTAAAAAGGATAATAGATTAAAAATTAGGCATAAAAGGTTTAAATGCATGTTATTGGAACAATGCTTTATTCATTTGGGCATTGAAATAATTTTGAATAGTGAAGAAGGAGATTCCAAGTTAACTTACTTAACCTTCGTTTGTTCAACCATGTTTGGTAGAAGGAATTATTGGAGGTCAAGCTTGTTTGAGATCCAGTAGCCCAATACAGAATGTCCTGATACCAAGAATATAGGGATCCGTCTCCACAACGATCAGATCGAGTCTCTGGGTCTCAAAAAGGTATAACTAGGACACTGACTGGTGTTTCTCACAAAGTTTAATTAGGAACTGTTTAGTTAAAAATTTTAAACTTTAATTAATTAATAGCTAGATGTACTGATGAAAAGAATTTGAAAATACATAATCACAAATTTTTAGCAAAAAATGTTTACTTTGCTCCTTAGTTCGTTTTAAGCTCATATATGACTTTAACAAATACAATAACAAAGAAAAATAGGTTTTGCAAGAGGGTTAATTAGATCTAAAGCTTAACTAAGACCCTATATCTCCCTGCTAGATATCCTGATGACCAGAAAATAGGGGTTCCCTCCCTTAAGAAGCTCGCACCAGTTCCAAATCTCTAGAAGGCACAACCAGGGCACTGGTTCCTGCTTCTCACAAGTGTAGTTGGGGACTAATAACCATCGCAACCTCAACTGCTGATCAAAGACTGTGGGTAACTTATAAAAGTTAAATTGTCACTGGTATCAACAGGCCTGGATTTAAAAATAGACTCACTAGGCCTTGGCCTAGGGACGCAAAATGTGAGGGGGGCGCAAAAAATCATCACCGAGTGATAATTTTCTTTAATAAAAACTGGACTGATATGATTTATCGTCAAAGTGCTAGGCTCACTCCGCCGCTGCGCAGCCTATTCACAGAAAAGCGATTTTAAAGCAGCAAAGTAGTTTCGCGGCCACCTATAAACTGTCAGGTGTCTCCCAAGGATGACAGCTGAGAGTTCGGTATCACCTCTTTCATCACTTTTTGCTCCTCATTTACTGTTCAGTACTTCCCCAAATTTTCAGGGATTTCCCTAATAAATTTCGCAAAAACGGAACGGCAAAAAAGCTTGGTCCTAGGAGCGCCAAAGCTGTAAATCCGACCCTGGTTATCGAAAAACAAAATAACTAACACCACCTAGGGTCAGGCGTAAATACGTTCTAAGACCAAACTGGTTAACATGACGTTTGATAAACAAAAACAAATAATTAAGAAACCAAAAATGAGGCGATTTTTAGCCAGTTAGAAAAAAAAGCGAAAAGATAAAGCAGATATTTCGACAAGGAACTTCGTCAAGCCGTCATCACGGCTCAACACACACACACAAAAACAATCTTTTTGAAGTTAATTTCTTTGTTTTTTCGCTTAAGCTTTTTTTCAACTGGATGAAAATCACCCTCGTTTCATAAGTTTCTTTATTGTTACTGTTTTTTTTTAATCAAACTAGGGCTTGGCGTTTCCAGGCATTTTTTAGACTTTACAATTGTGTTTTTTCCCCGAAACTCATACCAGACACTTATCGCTAGATTGAGTTTGTCAATACACTAATTATGCATTATTATTACACTAAAAGAACGCTACGAAACACCAAATGCAAGATGGCGTTGATGATTTCTTCTCCGATTTGGGTAACACTTTCCAATCTTATAAACTACTCATACATTTTGCTGATGATAAAGACTTGAGGATATACAGTCGCATATTTAAAAAAAAAGATCGATTCTTTTAATAAGTGTTGTTTAATCCGTGCAAAATTTTGCGACACATACAGTAGGAACAATGAAGAAAATCACACAGAACAATTTTATATACTAGAATGAAGACAAAACAAAACCTACACTAAAAAGGGTAACGAAAATAAAAGTAGTAAAAATACATTAAATCAAAAAGGATAAATCAGTAAAAAAAAGGAATGAAAATGTAACAAAATTAATTTTCATGCCCCAAAGTGGTTCCTCGGCTTGTTTTTACACTTCTTTTCTCCCATATGTTTTTTTTTCGGAGTTCCCAAACAAAGGTTCTACCTTTTCCATTTAAAATGTGCACATTTTGACTTTAAATTGTTTGGTTATACGGTAGATCTTTCCTTTACCTCTTAGTTAGGAACTCTACAATATTTTACATTTAAAAACTTCTTTAACCTTTTAATAGGTCGGTGATACATTTAAAGCCTGTTTCCACTGTTCTTACAAAAAAATTATTGACAACAATTTTACAAAAAATCATGCTTCCGCAGGCAAACAAAAAAATTGTTGCTATCGGCTCGGTGAAACTGTTTAAGAATCCAAAATGTTGTTGATGAAGATTGTTGATAGATTTTGAGCGCGAAATTTCAAAAACTTGGAGAATAAAAATAAATATGCTTAACGAAAATTATTGAATATCAAATGGCAACGGTTTCATAGAAGAGAAGTAAAACGTCAAATGTTATTCAAAAAATGAATGTGGAGAACTTTCGTGCTTTACAACTTTGCATTCCTTTTTATATTTTTCTTTGTCTGAAAGGTTGTTTCAAATTTTATAAAATTACCAGTTTTACTTTATTATCAAAATTAAGAAATTTGCCTTTACCAAAATTACCTTTTTAATTTGAAAACTACCGATCCCTCTGATCGCCCGATTATATGCCTTCGGTCGGGAGTGCTATGCAAGGATGGGCGCAAATCCTCCGACCCTTCCCGTGTTTTTCTCCAAATTTCTCCATGCACCTATTTAGAACGGAGTCAGCTCTGGCCAAGATTACATAGTCACGCCGCTAACCCCCCCTTGCAAACCAGATTATCATTGACATCAGGACTCAAACCCCTACCCTTACGGTTACAGGATTGCACGTCCAGGGCGCCAACCATTCGACTAGTACGGCAAGTTTTCAAGAGCTAAGAAAAATTGTTAGTAACGATCAGGATAAGGGGAAACAGTCCCTTATTCATACCTTGGCTACATGAATGTCCATACCATAAGTCTCGAGTCGCTTCGCTTGATCTAGGAAGTTAAATTCGGCTGTTGCTGGACTTTGGCCACTGAAATAATAGAAAAACATGTAAATTTAGCATGTTTAAAGATTTTATTTATGATTGTTTAAGCTAACTCAGTTTAGGCTAAGTCTGATGATCAGATCCTATCGTTCACAAAACTTAATTTTAGGAATGATCTGACTGGCTAGTTCTGACTAATTCAGACAGAAAGTTTTTACCATTAACTTTTCAAATTTTAATTATGGATGTGTTTCCGTTATTTTTTTTTTTCTATACAGCTAAGGGCCAATAACAAAGCTATATAATTGGCTGGTATTGGTCATACTTTAAAAATTTTCAACTATATAGAACTTCGGTGCTGGCTCTAGATGATCTGGACTCCATCTAATATCTCAATATAAATGGATAAAATCACCTGACTCACTCGCTGTTTGCCAAATCTTTCTGTATTAAATCTTAAGGAATCTAAAATATACACAAACATGAACAGCCTTGACCCTTAGGGCTCCTAATAGTTAATCTATCGTGGAGAGGCACCGTTGTCACCTTAAGCGCCAACTGGCCTGGGACAAACAAAGTCTAAGTAAGTATTTAAATACAACCCTTACCTAAATTATGGCATTTCATTTCACTAGACCAAAATCTAATCTTTCATACATTCTTTTCTATTCAAAGTCAACCCTGAGAAGAGGGTGAAATGTTGCAGATTTTTTTTTTTTTTTTTATTTTTTTTTTTTTTTTAAGTAAGGCTAAAACGTAACTTTTCTTCACTTCTAAAAATGAACTTATTCGCGTAACTATTTATAAAGTAACCATTCTAGAAATACAAAAAGGAACAAAAGTTTCTTATTAAAATAAAAATATTTTGTTGCTACGTTGATTTTAGGAAAATTTAAACTTCGTTTAAAGAATTGCTTTTATTTTATTTATTCGGTTCGTATTTCTACTATTTCAACTACCTCGCTCTTTTTCATGTTCTGTTTTATTTTCAACAATCCCCACCTTTTCAAAACTAAAAAAAGTGTTAATTTCCGTTCTATCCATTTTATTCTGTTTTACTTTTAAATTAGTATACTCTTTTTCATGCTATGTTTTGCTTCCTACATTGCCCCCCCCCCCCCGTGGGGGAAACAAAGACCAGAGGATTTTTTTGCGAGAAAATGGGTGTGACTCATGCTCTATTTGCTCAATCATTTCATGGATTTTGGAACAAGCCTCAAAGGGGGTGAAGAGAAGTGACAAGAAAAAATTTAAAGAAGGGAGAAACTTCATAGGAGTGGTGTAATGATCGAATTGGAGTTAAGGAAGTTAGTGTGGTGGTCCTAAGTGGGTTCGTGCTATCAGTGAACACTCTGATGGGTTGTCACTAGCAGTAATCTTTACGTTCGTCTTATTACCTTTTAATAAAACCCTTACCATTACACGTTACTCTTACTACTACAAGTTATAAAATCCCTATTAATCATTTTTTACTTAGAAAAACAAATAGTGCATTTTGGTCTTTTGAAAATATGACTACAGACTATAGCAATAAGTAGGTAGTAACAGATTGAACACTTGGGAATTAAATTGAAACATGATAAATTCCTAACATAAAAAAATAATTTAGATTTCAAATAATTAATATGAAACCTACAAAACTGAAACAAAAAAAATCTTTAAACTTTTATGCATTAAAAAAAGTAAAGATTTCGGCGCTTAGACTTTACATTTTCTACCGGCAGTGCAGATGTCCGTTTCATAGCCCTTAAGCCAGCAACTGCACTGGGGTGTTGGGCCCAGCCATCCTGTGCTTTCGCACACCCTTCCTATTTATATTCCCCAGAACTGTTCAGACACCCATTCATGGCCGAGTCGGCCCTGGCTGTGCTTACAGAGTCACGCCACTGACCGCAGTTCCAATCCAAATAACCAGCGACCCCAGAACTGAAACCCCTGTCTTCACAGACAAAGGATTTTAAGCCTACCGTGCTGCCCACTTGGCTAGGACAATTGGTTTTATTCCTTTATATTAGCTTAAATTAGCAAAAAAGCTAAGCAAAACTAGTGAAGTATACCATCCCTTTCTGCATAAGAATCTAGATAGTCTCAATGCAATTGATAAAAACATTAGTAAAGAGTTTATATAAAACAGAAGAGCCTAGTCTATTGAGACACTAGTCAATACCGAACAGGAGCAGTCTAACCTATTGTAAACTCATGAATAAATAACTACAGCTTTAGCTGCTCAATCTATTATAGTTTAATTTACTCAGTCAATTTTTAGTGAATTTTGGTTGGTCAGGCAAATACATACCGGTGTATTTTGTGTAGTTGAATAACGTTAAAAGCCATTTCTTGGGTTTGGCCAGGTACGAACTTAAAATCGTCTACATAATGAGTTCCATGTTCTTCTTCACAATAATCTCCAAAAGCAGCTAAATAAGAAAAAAAAAATCAAGCACTTAAACAGCAAACATTAAAACACAGAAAAATCGAAATTCTTAAATAGAAAACAAACTATGAATTATGATAATAAAAAGGATTTCCCAGTTTTAATTAACTTTTACATATTCATTTGTAGATACAGTGCAAATAAAACTGTTCATCGCTACAAAAAAGAAAAAAGGGAACTAGAAAAATACTAGAAAAAAGGCGACTGAAAAAGAACACCAGCAAATATAGGTAGTATTATACTTACAGCTTAGCATAACAATATGCAAGGTGCCAATTTTGACCTACCTAAATAGTTTTTGCAGTTTAACTTTTGAAAGGATCAATCAACCAAACTAGTAATTCATCCCTTGGACACGAAGTAAAATGGCACTCTTAGAAATTATTTTAGAGCTTTTCACCAAATGGGGTCTGAGTAATAGAGGGTGTTCGGTTACCCCGCTTTTTGTCAAATCTGCGACCAGTTTAGAGTTTTCCTGTTTTGCCAATTATGAGTTGCCAGTCAGTTTTTTTTTTTTTGTCTTTTCAACTTCACTAGCAATATGGCGAATGGCCCAGGGTCCCACTGGCGACACTTTACACTGACGACTGGCAAACAATTTCTCGGTAACTGTTAGTCAAACACATAAAGATGTTTTTTCATCCACTAGCTAACTTAGAAGCGATAAAATAAGCAATCGACAAATAAAAACGATGATTTCTCGTAACTATTAAATCACTGCATTGATTATTGGCAAAAGGCAATCAAAAGCTGGGCTAGTAATAGCGCCAAAAACAAATATAATAATACTAGAAGGCAGTTGCTATACTCTGTACTAACATAAATAAAAGTAAAATCATGATATTTATTGTATTTTTTTTTTCACCATTTATATCAGAAGTTCCCAACCAGACGTACACGCACCCCTGAGGGTGGAAAAAGTCTTTTTGGAGTCACAGAAAACATTTATTGACGTGGTATTAGAAAACTTGAAGAGTATCTTTACATAGTTACCATGGTACCCATGTACAATAACGTTCCTAACAAGATATAGAGGTCTAATTTAGAGGGAGTGAAAAATCAAGTTGTATGACCGAGAGGACGTGAACCTGGCTAAAATTTAGGATCCCCTGACTTATAGCATAGAGAACCAAGGTAATGTTCCAAGTATCAGTGATGAGTAACATCTGCACGTGCTATAATATGTACGCCAAGTAATAAGAGAAATCAACGCGTTCTATTGTTATTATCCTTCCTGGCCCCTTAATTAATTGATAATTCATAGTTTCTTATTCTGATTTTGACCAATAATTTGAGATCACTAAAATAGAGAAAACTTTTGTGCTTTAATATGGGCTTAGTAAAATTGTAAAATTATCAGTACCATTGGTATTACCACATTACCGATCAGAAGTATAAAAAGAAACTAAATTTTTACTTATTAAGATTTGGGTTTCAACTAAAGACTAAGATTTTCCAAAAGTAAACACATTCTCTTGTTTATAGACTTTTCTTATTGATAATAAAATAGCTAAGGCTAGGTTAGTATGCAGAACCCAGGTTAGTTTGAAAAATACACAGAGCTGTGTCATTTTGGCAAAGTAGTTCTTTTATCTTAGAGGCATTGTATATCAAAAGTAACAAAAAGATTTAAGAGTCTGTTTCGTCTCTTATGAGTTACATTAGGTAGCGCCAGATACCAATGCTAGATAACAATAGTGTTTTTTCAGAGGCGAGCTTGAGTTTCCTATCTCATCAGTTTGACATAATCTTTGGCGAGAACCTGAATAATAGATTTCATTGGTACAGAGAGAATTCCTAAAAAAAAAACTATTACACCATAAAGCGCCAAATCCTATGTAGGGTAAAATAACATTTAGTCATGTATTTGTTTTATTTTGTACTTTTTATTTTATTTACGGTTTATTTATACGTATATTTTACACGCGGTTTTTTATACTTATTTTACAATAAGAATACTTTTCGTCTTTGGACAAAGATTTTGTCCAAAAACAAAGAGTATTCTAAGTGATAAACATACGTATAAACAAACCGTGTGTAAAATATAAGCATTCTTTACTCTTTGGATTCACTTTTTTTTTTATAGGTATACTTCTTTTAGGACTGATTAACTATTCACTATTGTTATATTGTTTTTGCTGTTTTTCCTATATGGTGGGCATTAATGTAGGGGTATGCGTTCATTCAAGAACACGTCTGTTTTCGTGTCAGTTGTTCCGTTCTTCAGATTCTTTTTCTACTGTTTAAATTATTTATGTCTTTTTCCGTTATTTCTCGTTTTTGTTTTTGACAATATACAACTGTTTTGTTGTTTGTTTGTTTTTTATAGCGGATCTTGCCAGTCATTTTCTGATGGAGTTTTTGATTTTACATAAATTAGAGTTAAAGACATACCAGCTAAGACATATGTTAATATGTTTACAACTTGCGTTGGAGACATGTGTTAACAGCTTAACTTAGACACCGATAGCAATAGTAGTTATTACAGTTTTTTGGTTTTGCATTTGTTTTGCGTCGTAACTTAAAGCTGCAACTCCTAAAAGGTGGAGAAAACAGAGACACCGTTTTAAAGAACCAAATGCAAACAAACCTAGATAAACAAATCAAAAGGAGTGCAAGGGGGGATAAACGCAACCTTTTGGATAAAAAAGTTGCCAGGGCGGAGGAAGCGGCGAAACGTGGTGACTCCAGATCCATATACAAGATTACCAATGAAATTGTGGGGGGAATGCCAAATCGTAAACGGACCAGTTAAAGACGCTAATGGCAAAATTGTCTCAGATCCAGCAAAAATACCCATAGCATGGGCCTTGCATTTCAAGAAGATTCTGAATACACCACGCCCACTGGATCCACCAAATATCCTTGCAACCTTCAATTTGAACCTCCAAATTAACACAGAAGAACCTTGTGATGTAGAAGTTGGACAGGCAGCCCGCAAGCTTAAGAATGACAGAGCAGCAGGAGCTTACAGAATAACAGCGACATGACAAAATATTACTCAACACCTGTATGGATGTGCGGCTTAAACTTTTTGCTAGTATCTTCAAGTCTGAAAAAGTACCCAATGATTGGAGAAAAAGTACGGTCATCAAACTTTTCAAGAAAGGAGACGCGACAAATTGTGACAACTGGAGGGGTATCAGTCTCCTATCTATTCCTGGTAAACTCTTCTCACTAATTATTCTTCAGCGCATCCAGGCAGTCCTCGATAAATACCTACGGGACGAATAGCACGGTTTCCGGCTGTACCGTTCTTGCACGGATCTTAGCTACACACTACGGATGATGATTGAGGAGTGCAATGAATGGCGAGAAAAAATGTACCTGATTTTCATGGACTTGGAGAAAGCCTTTAACTCCATCACCCAAGACTCACTATGGAAAATCCTGCGATACTATGGAATTCCTGATAAAATAGCGGCCCTAATTTTTGCATTATATGAACAGACAGAATGCTGTGTTCGGACCCAAAAAGGAAATACTAGATATTTCCGTATCATTTCCGGCCTAAAATAGGGCTTTATTCTTTCTCGGTTCCTCTTCGTCCTGTCTGTCGACTACATACTTCTTGATTGTACAGGGTTCGGCATCCAAATTGGAGAAGACAAACAGCTAGCCTATCTGTATTTTGCTGACGATATTGCCTTGATGGAAAGTAACAAAACCAAACTCCAGGCTCTCCCCAATACTATCCGTCAAAATGCTGGCCGACTTGGCCTCAAGATCAACACATAGAAGACAGATAGCATGGCAGCAACATATTCCCCCCTAAACATAAAGTGTAGATATGCAGGTCGTAGAGTTCCGGCACCTCGGCAACACAGTGGAAAAGTCAGGGTCAAGCGAGCAGGAAGTGCAGCTGAGGATAGGGCAAACCAGTAGAACTTCTAACCGACTAAAACTAGTATGGCGATTGAAAAAGTATTCTACGAGGTTATTTAATAGTAATGTCCTTTCTGCACTTCTCTACAGCAGTGAATGCTGGAATTTGACAAGAGAAAAAGATTCTAGAATTCGAAAACAACTGCCTCCGGAGGATTGTGAATATCGACTGGAAAAATCACGAGACACACCAGAAAGCCCGATCTATCTCAGGCCAGCCGATGGTTACGGACATCATTCGGCAAAGAAGGTGGCGATACCTTGGCCACATGATCCGTATAAAGGACGATAGGATCCCAAGACAGATTTTGGATTGGCAACCTCAGGGAAACCATAGGAGGGGACCACAAAACACATTGCGTCGCAGATATAGACGGGACCTGTCCGAAATTCACACAACAATACAACCCCAATGGGAAGATGTTTTGGCGGCGGCGTACATGCAGGACTACTGGCGGCTCTTCGTGGATGCCCTGCGTGGCACCTCTGGCGGCAAGAGGAGATCTAAGATCTAGCTTAAGGTAAAGGTTTTCAGATCTTCCAATTTTCACCCTTGTCTCTTTCATGGATCAAGCTTTGGATTATAAAAAAAAAAAACATTAAAACCTAACATATAAACACAAAATAAATTTTTATACAATACTGCACGCATTTACAATTGAAACAAAGTAATACTAAAAGCGTTTTTGTATTTTTAATAAGATGGTACAACAAATCTATTTTTCGATTCCGGTTCTAGTTACCTTTTGTCAGAAATTGTCCTTAACAAGAAACTGCCGTGTTTACTTTGAATTGTTTTAAACAATTAAACATGTTCTAAACCCTAAAATACTGATCGACTCTATTTTAATAAGATAGTAAAAAACTCAGATTTTTTATTCCATTTCTTGTTGTCACTTTTTTAGAAGCTGTCCTTAATGAAAAACTGCCTTATTTACTTTGAATTGGTTTTAAACAACTAAACATATGCTAAACCCTAAAATACGAATTGAATTTCTTTAAATATGGTAGTAAAATAACTGTGATTTTTTATTCCTTTTCTTGTTGTCATTTTTTCAGAAGCTTTCCTTAATGAGATACTACCGTAATTACTTTGAATATGTTTTAACGGTTAAAAATATGCTAAACCCTAGCAATTTTAAGTTTTTGGTTGTCACTTTTTCACAAAATTTCCTGTTTCTTTCTATTCAAGCATAACGAACTCCACTACAGCCATGACTACGTAAAATACTTTTATTGAGAAAAAACTACAAAAAAAATAAAATAAAAGGACTAAAATTGGTATCATTAAAAAATCAAGGTAAAATAATATAGCGCTAACTTCAAAACTATAGCATCAGAATTTTAAACCGTTTAGCAGCTACAGTGACATCTATCTTTTTTTATACGACATTTGGGGCATATTTTAGATGTCCGTTGACCTTGAACGGCAGTTGCCCCTCCCCCCAAAAAAAGTAAACGAAACCAGGAATTAGATAAAATTAATCTGACCTTTATTTTAAATAATTTTACCTGACCTTAATAACTTTATTCTGACCTTTTTTTTTAATAATTGTAAATAATTTGGATTGGCCACAGTTGAGGTTTTATCTTATGTTTTAACTAAAGTTACTTCTTTCTTTTAATTTTTGCTTTTCCCTTGCATGTGAATATGAGTTTTTCCACTGATGAAGATGAGCATTGAACACACGTCCAAAATATTAAATATTTACTTTTGAATATGAATAGGTCAGCCTATATTGTAATACTACCTTTTTTCTTCGCGCTTTTTCCTAAGAGTTTATTTGTCATTTTACGGAGCCATAACTGGAACGACCTTACTGAGGAAAGGGGAGAATAAAAAGTGACTTATACGAGTTAAGTGAAAATAGGTTTATACAATTAAACAAAAAAATTTAAGCTGTGAGATCTGGGGGAGGTTGGGGGGTCATTAAGACAACAACTTACATTGTAAAGTATAGGATGCAAGCAAGCAGGCAGCACTTTGAGAAACTTTCAGTCGCCCTTCCAGTAAATCCTTTCTGATCTGAAGGAAGTAATGATAGCGGGTATAATCTTCTTTCAGTTTGCTAGGATCGGCGACAAAGAATTTCACTCGAAATAAGAACAAATGACTGCTCAAGCCTAAAAGATAGAATAATGAGTCAAGTCTGTTTTATTACACAATCTAGGGAGGACTTCCAAAAGTTTTTACACGGCCTCAACAAGCTAACAGTTACCACGCAAGTAAAAAAAAAACAAAAAACATTCCTCTCTTTCACCTGTTTACCTTGCATTATTTACATATATCTTATTGCTTTGAAGTAAAGCGCTTTCCTTACACGGATTTGAGACTAACTAGACCCCTTCCCACTGAACTTTAGAAGGTTACACCTGTGTGAACGTGCAACAGCTTTAAATAAAAAATATGATGTTATGATTTTAGAAAGCCCCATTCCTAGAAAAAAGTGCGAAACTCTTTTAAACTGAATTCCAGTAGAATCACAAAAATGGCTTTTTATAGAAATAAAACTCTAAAGACCAATTTACAGCTTTTGAAGAATTCATTTACGAAAAATTATACGAGTTTTGATAACGGGCTTTAGGGCAATCATATAGCTCTAGAGGCATAAGCTAGGCTTAGTTGTTTAAAAAAAAAATGTGTGGTATTCACATCACTCACCGCAGATATTACCTGCTTGGAATTCGTTTCAAAGCACTAACACAGCAAAAAAGTAAGTATAAAGACAAAAGAAAGAGAGGGAAACAGTGAGAGCCAAAAAGAGAGAGAGAGGGGAGAGAGAGAGAGGGAGGGAGGGAGAGAGAAAGAGAGTGAGTGGATGAGAGCGATAGAAAACCTGAGCCGCGATGTTGGGGAAAAAATTCGCTAATATACAGTAAAATCAAGAAGGTCTCTTTTTTTAATGGAATGACTTACTTATGATATTTAGGAGCTCAGCCTGCATAAGAAACCCTAGTCATCCTTCTTTTTTCTTGTAAGGCTTTTTCCTTGTATAAACTTGGGAGGATACAATAGGTATTTTCAAATAAAATATTTTTAAACTTTACATAAATTTTTTATATTAAACCAGGTTTTAATTATCTATTTGACTTTGGATGCTTATTGAGGCGTATTTATGTATTTGATAAACGATCAGCTGGATTAAGAACTCCATCTTTTTGTTGAACGAATGGTTGTCTTAACGAGGACGAGAGGTGAACAGGAGTTCAAATGCCGTCCTAGTGAAAATGGGCCTTTAATCTTACGAAATAGCTGAACAGAAGTTGGGAGATAGTGGTACCGGAGAAACTAACTTCTACCACAGATTAACAAATGATGGACTATGTCTGTCTGAATTTAAATAAATAAATATTGATTCCAATAGGGTTCTATAAAATAGCTGTATAGGAGTTGAGAGTAGGGCTGGAGACAAATTATAAAAGGTAATATAACGAGAAATTAATTTTTAAGAAAGTGAATAGACGAAACTAAATGAAATCAATGTCTAAGAGCAGTCTTCAGCGAAACAACTAAATAAATAAAACATAAATAAAAAAATAAACTTAAATGAAATCTCGAGACGTCAGCTCGTCTGATGTCGATTAAAATCGACGAAAGTCAGCTCGAGACACTGACTTTCACCACAGCATAACAAATGATGGACTATGTCTGACTGGATTTAAGTAGATAAAATTTATTCCGACGAGATTATATAAAATAGGTGCATACGAGCTGGGAGACTGGTGCTCAAAACAAATAATAAAAGGTAAGATAACGAAGAATTATTTTTTTTAAGACAGTGAAGTTTAGACGAAAGTAAACAAATTCTATGTATAAGCAATACAAACAATTAAATACCAAACTGGGACCACATTAAAATGTCGAGACGTCGGCTCCTTTGACTTCGATTAAAATCCATGGAATTCACCTCAAGACGCGCACTTTTGCCACAGTATTAAAAATAATCTACTACGTCTGATTGAATTTAAATAGATAAGTATTTATTCCAACAGAATCCTACAAAGCAGGTGCACACAAGTTGAGAGAGTGGTTCTCGAAACACTTTTTTTCCAAGACGTTTACTCCAAGAGGGCCCTCCGAAATGGCCCTAATGACATACAAATTAATAGAGAGCAATACCCGAGAGGCTGGCTTTCACAATAGCGTAGAAGATGATGAACAATGTTAGATTGAATTCTAAAAAAAGATTTAAGGGAGAATAGAACTTTTTGTGAGGGTGTAAAGAGGGACGCTTTGAATAGATTGGGATGGAGGAGGATCGTGCGTAGCTGAGTTGTCCTCAGGCGGCTTAGTGTTACAGTGAGTTGTTAGTAGTAGTAATTGTAGAAGTAGAGGAAAATCCGACTTTTTTTTTATTTCAATACAGGGTTATAAGCAACCAAAAAATGTTTCTATACCTAGTTTGTAATCCTGCAGACACACATCTGGCTCTTAGGAAGAGGGGGATCAGAGGATTCTTCTTGGGCGTGTTGGGGGGGGGGGGTAAAAAAACAAAGTTTGCATTTACAGACTATGAAGAGTTAGAGCACATAAAAACAAAGACAACTTACCACGAAGCTGTTTTTTCACATTCTTCCTGGGATCCAACCATTTCTAAAACACAAAAAAAATTAAATTTGTTTATGTTTAGCCAAGAAAAAATTTTAAGGCAAAATATAGGAACGAGCTATTCCTTTTTTCAATCTTTTCATCTGTCTCATCTGCCTTTGTTCATCTCTTCCTCTTTGCCATCACCGTCACCTCTAAGTTTAACCGGAGCTAATACATTTATTAGGTGATTTGGTGATGGTTATTTATAAAGTTATCGTAGTTATTTGGTCACAGGCATGAGAGAAATCGTCAAAGCCATAATACAAAAAAATTAACGGCAAAACTCTCCGCTTCCAAGGCTCGACATTGAAAAAACAAGAAGAATAAAACAGATGAAAAGGCGGGATCTTGTTCATAATATGACATTTAAATTTGTTATTTTCGAACAGTTATATATTAACGATAATATTAAGTTGACTAATTTTTTGTGTTACAAATTAGTGGACTCAATGAGTCCTCTTCTGGGATTTTTCAAAATCTGGTTTGTGATTGATTTTTTTTCAGCCATAAAAGAACTTGATTCAATAAAGATAAAAATACATAATAACAGGGAAAATTTAATTTTCAGTAAAATAAAAACTATATATAAAAATTCAAACAGTAAATCCATTTTCATTTCATTTCAATTATAAACGGAAAAGTGGTCATGTTAAATAAACAAATTCTGATTATCTTTTTATTTCTTACAATTCCATTTCATGTTTAAACCTTAATAAATAACATACATAATAAAGAGCGCTATCCGCAAGCTGTCTACCGAAGGTGGCTTAGCTTTCCGTCCGACATTTGCAACTAGCGGAAAGGGTCAATAAAAATAAATAATTCGTAGTTCCATATGATTTTTATTAGCGTTGGGGTATGTCTGCACAACCTTTCCTCCACTGCTCCCGGTTATGCCACTATTTGACAGTTATCAAAGCCTAGCCTGGCAGACTAATTTTTTCCATTTTTGAAATTACCACATTAGCAGTCTTTCTTCGTCAGCAGATACAAAAAAAAAAGAAAAAAAAGAAATGCAAGCTGGTATGAAAATACATAGATAATGCCCAATAAGTGCGTGATAACAAAAATTTGAAGTCAAGCTTAGAGAACTTTAATTGTGTTCTATTTGCGTCAAGAAAAAAGAACCTTTTATAAACGCTAAATATTCCAGAACCTGTACAATTCAAATCAATTCCACAGCTTTTCTAAGACTGTTGTTACGGTTTCTATCCTCTGTAAAAGTTCCCACCTGCGTTTCTAATGAAGTATAAGCAACCCGGAGTTCACAGGCCAGAACATTTTAGCAAAATATATAGATTTTTTCAGGTTAGTGATTATATCCATGAAAGTTGCTACCTTCAAAGTTGCAGCAACTTTGAATGCTGCCACTTTGGTATTCTCCTAATTTTTACTGTGCTTTGTTTTCATCAGACAAAAAAGGGTAACTATGAACCAAACATTATTAAAAAATTTTAAAAAGCCGTTCCCACTTAGAGTACCAAGGATATTAAAATAAAACACTTTAACCCCCCTAAACCAGCGGTTCCTAACCGAATTTGAGACACCCCCTCCCCTAGTCACTTCTAACATACTAATGCTCCCTTGTTATATTTAAATTTCGTTATTCAAAATTTTGCGTGTATTCACCAGAAGAAACTTAAAAGGCCGTTAACTTGCGTGTCTTTTTTGGGGCCGTCTTCTAGGTATATTTTATATTCTATGAAAAAAATTGTCAGAATTTAACACATTTTATGCAACGTAAAACTTCATTGCAATACTATCATGTATCTTTTTTGTTCTTTAATTCCATCTGAATTTGACGTCATTCCTATGAATTTTTTTTTTCAAAATTAAGGCTCTAAAGTATAGTCAGCCGAAGGGGGCACATCCTACCCATGACCCACCAAAATACTGTCATGCCCCACTCCTATTTACACACAAGCTCCTATCTACAAAATTTGAGATTTTGTATTTTTTGCCAAAAGAAATATCACAGATGCAGTTTTTTTTTGTTTTTTTTCCCCAGGAGTGGTCTTATCGAACCAAAGGTCCTAGATAATTGGGAGAGGGCTAATTTGAACGGAAGTCATTAGTCCTAATGCCCTTTTTAAGTGACCACAGAGATCGAAGGACAATTGACCCCCCTCCCACGTCCCTTTTTCGCAAGACATCCGATAAAAATTTTGAGATAGCAATTTGATTCAGTACAGTTGAAAGATCCAACAACTGTGCCTTTTGGGATTACATGACCCTCAGAGTCCGTGGGGAAAGGGTTATAAGTTACGCTGTTTGCCAATTGTTCACAAATAGTATTTGTTATTGATAAATATACAGACATTTTTAGGGGAGGAATTTTCTGCAAGGAAGTGATTTTCCACGGGGATAAATTTCTCTGGGGAGGAAATTTTTCAGGCAAAATTTTATACGGGGGGAGGGAAAGGGATTTCCTGGTACGATTTGCAAAATGGTCAGAAATTAAACTAAAAAAAAATTTTTACAACTGAAAGTAAGGAACAACATTAAAACTTAAAACGAACAGAAATTACTCCGCATGTGAAGGGTCCTGTTAATTCCTCAACCCTCGCTCTTTACGCTATTTTTTCTCACAATTCTCTAAGAAAGACTGCTCAAACACAAGGATGGTTGAATTTAAATGAGAATTATTGTTGAAGAACGTTGTGACTTTAGCGTAAAGAGCGAGGGCTGAGGAAGCGGCAGTTCCCCTCACATACGGAATAATTTCTGCTCGTTTTAAGTTTTAGTGATGCTTTTTACTATCTAGTTGAAAAAACTTATGTTTTTATTACTTAATATCCGGTGTTTTTAATTTTTTTTAGCTATCGCCTGATTTTTTCAGTTCTCCCATTATTTCCCATGAACTAATCGCCAGGGCCACATCCAAGGAAAGGATTCCATGGGTATTCTATGATGATATTAGAGTTTGCTTTGCATGTTTAATTATCGGAAAAAAGAGTTTTATCTAAGGGTGTATCGGGAGGAGGGGTAACTCGTTTGAATCCCTTGAATCGAAGAGCGTGTTGAAACATGCTCTTTTTGGCTATTTATTTATTAAGAAAAAAGTAAAGAGGCTTTTTCCATAGTTGAAAATTTTTTATATAATTGTAAATACATCATAAGTTTATGATTTATAATTATATTTTTTTTCAATGATTTTCATATTTAGTACTCTCTTTTCCTTCTCTTAAAGTAACTATTACCCCTTATAAACACTATGTTTTAGCAAAGGGTGTACCGGAGGGGTGGGAGTAACTATTATGTTCGAAAAATATAATTTCTTATTTAAAGTTAATTACAAATGTCTTTATTATATAATGTTCTGGGTCCAATTTTCCTAAATGCTAAACCAAGTGGTTCAAGAGCGCACACCATATATTTTCACAGATATGAAAGAAAATTGTTAGCACATAGCATATAAATGCCTAGTTTTATTATCTTCAACCATTTGAAAATAGTTTCAAATTTTCAAGGGATCTGGATGTTTGCAAACTTTATTTGCCAAGTTCCGACTTTTACGAGGAGTAGGAATAAACCTTTGCCAAATTAAAGTGCTATGGCAACATGGATTCAATCCAAAACTAAAATGTTTATTCTTAAGCTTTTCGTGTTGATTGAAATGATTATCGGTTTAAAAATTAAATGATTCCCACAAACCATGAAGGATTTAGGAGAAACCCGAGGGGGGGGCTGACTTCCTGACATCTGGTGTACATCTCAAAACACCACATGCACCGCAGAGTTCTCACACGCTTGGCACAATTCGACCAAGCTTGGGACGCGCCACCCGGTGTACGTGCTTTTTGAGAGAGAGCGACCCCTTGAAGGTACTATACAACAAAATTTCGACTGTCACAACCAAAAAAGGGCCATTTGCCATGTTTGAAAAAATGAGTTTACAGACAATTTAGTTAAACTTGTCCATATGATTCAGTTGATACAGTCAGGGAAAAGTTATGAATAGTTGACCCCCATTCCTTATAACTCTTCTTCTGGCAACAACTACCCAAACCATTGGCATTGTTTTGTATGATGCATCACCTGGTTGACCAGTGAAATTTTAACAACTTCTTTGAAGTTTTTTTTTGCCGTTAATGGAATTAATTAGATAAGCTACGTCAATTGAATTAATGGTTATTTAAAGTCATAAAAAAAAGGAAAAACCAAAGGACGTAATACATAATCAATGATAAAGTCTGAAAAGATGATTATGAGGGGATACCGTGCATGTCCGTGCATACGCCCACCTGTCAGACTCTTATTGGTATCTCTTAACTTTGGAATAAGGGTCTAACGTACCCTTACCTAAGTCACTCAGAAGAACTATGATTTGAAATATATAGTAAAAACTTGCAAAATCTGCAAAATCCTTGATACCAAAGGATTTATAGGAACCTCCACAAGACTTGCATTTCAGTAAAAAAAAAATACATAAATAAATCTAAATGCTAATCTAGCAACTAGGAAAAAACAAACAATTTCTTAAAGCAAAAATCTTTGTGACAAGCGATTTCCTTTTGCTATCATAAACGATAGTTGACTATTTGAAATGATAGTTAAACCTATAGTTACTATTTTTTCCCCCTTGAACTCCCTTTTTCCCAAATATTCAAACTTGACTTTAGTTCTCGTAGAAGCAATGGGGTTTTTAATAGAAAGGTCTGAAGTACCTCTCCCAAGTAACCCTCTTCTAATTGGCTTTGCCATTGCAGACCAATCTGTGCTGCAAGATCGAATTCCATCCATTATTTGTCGCTTAATGAAGAGCAAGGAGAAAGGGATTTTCTTCGAGTTATGTTAGCAAAACTCTTACAGATTTTCAAAATCCTTCAGATTTTTGAACCAGACGCTCTGACGTTGTATTCTGAATAGGCCATATCTTAATACCAAAGGATTTATAGGAGCCTTTACAAGACTTGCATTTCAACTTCTTGTTGTAGATGGAATATTGTGTCATGATCGCGAGCGGACAAAACAGTAAAACCTATTAGTTGGTTACAACTCACTGGTAGGAGGTGCTTGATACATCAAATTTCTTATCCATTTTTGAGCCAATATAAGAGACATTTATAGCATAATATCAGGCTTTTTTATAAGGCTTAAAGGGAGTGAATTAGGAAAATCCATTGGGGTTTTTCTGATGGATGGAGAAATACAACTAGTATTCCCCAAAATCTTTATGCAGAACCTGCTTCTTTTAATAATTCTCAATCAACCATTTGAAGCATTTAAAGATATCTATCAATTTTATATTGGTCGAAAACTGTGAACTGGAGAATCAGTCATTTTTTTACATTCCAACATTACTTTTACCTTAACGACAAAATCAGTTCGTCAATATTCATTTGTCAGAGCAATCTTTACTTATGATTAATTAAAAAAAACTTTTTCCACAAAATAAGTTTTTCAAAGAAAAGTAAAGAACTTCATTAAACAAAAAATGAGCAAAAATCAAATAATCTACCAAGCGTGAAACTACCACTAATCAGCATCGATAAATAAATATAATCCAAAACGAACAGAAATTACAATAAGTAACCGATTCAAACTCAAAACGAGCAGAAATTAACATAAGTTGGGCTCAAAAGCCCCTATGCCTTCCCAAGACCAGAACATAATTTCCACTTTATTGAAAAAATATAAATGTTCTTACTTTTATAACTTTGATAAATCAAATAATATTAACATTTTGATTACTAAATATCAGTATATGTATATTAAACTGACAATGCACATTCATTTGTATTTTTTTCAGTAAAGTGCAAATTAAGTTCTGGCCTTGGGAAGGCATAGGGGTTTTGAGCCCAACTTATGTTAATTTCTGCTCGTTTTGACTTTGACTCGGTTATTTATTGTAATTTCTGTTCGTTTTCGGTCATCAATATGGGTCATCACAATCACTTTCGACCATTAAAAAGAGTACTAGCTCTTTGAATTTCCAATCGAATGAGCCCTTTTTCAAGTTTCTACGACAGAGATTTCAATAAAAACCTTATACGCCCCCAGGGTATAACTTATAGACCTTACCCTGAGTACAGTGGGGAGAGTGTCCTGCTCAAAGGTGTAATTTCTTGATCTTTAAACTGCGTGGAACAAAATTTCTATCTAAAAATATTGAGCGGACATTTTTGGTGAAAAGGAGGGCGTGGAAGGGGTGTTAGTTGCCTTCCAATCCCTTTCGACTATAAAAAAGGGCACTAGCCATTTCAATTTCCAATCGGATGAGCCTTTTTTGAAGTTTCTATGACAATGCTTGCTATAAAAACCTTATATACCAACAGAGCATAACTTATAACCCTTCGCCTGTGGGCTGCGGGGTGATTGTCATCCTCAATGAAGTATTTTCCAGAACTCTACACTTCGTTGACCAAATTGGCTATATCAAAATTTTGGTTGGGTGTATTCTGGGAAATGGTGCGTGTGAGAGGGGAGCTGGTTGCCCTCCATTCAATTTCGACTATTAAAAAGGGCACTAGCCCTTTGAATTTCCAATCGAATGAGCCTTTTTTGAAGTTTCTACGACAACGCCTTCTATAAAAACCTTATATGCCTCTAGGGCATAACTTACAACACTTGCGCTGAGGGCTGTGGGGGAGTATCCTCCTCAAAAACATAATTTCTATCTGGAAATCAACTACGGTGAACAAAATGGCTATCTCAAAATTTTGATTGGATGTGTTTTGGGAAATGGTGGGTGTGGAAGGGGTGTTATTCGCCATCCAATCACTTTCGACTATTAAAAAGGTCACAAGCCCCTCCAATTTCCAATTGAATGAACCCTTTTCCAAGTTTCTACGACAACTTCTTCGATACGAAATGCCCAGCACACAAGCAAAAAAAATAATAAATAATACATTGTGCCAACATCGTTCTTATATGCCCCCAGGGCATAACTTAAAACCCTTGCCCTGAGGGTTGTGGGGGAGTGTCCTCCTCAAAACTATATTTTCTATTTGGAAATCAACTACGCTGAACAAAATGGCTATCTCAAAATTTTGATTGGATGTGTTTGGGGGAATGATGGGCGCATGGGGGGGGGGGCTAGTTGCCCTCCAATCACTATCGACTATTAAAAAGGGCACTAACCACTGTAATTTCCAATCGAATGAGCCCTTTTCGAAGTTTCTACGACAACTCCAAATTTCTCTTTACATCCAAATTTAATTAAAAAAAAATATAATTAAAATATCTGACCATTCAAACTGCGCCGCTTGCATCATAATCAGAGAAGTCCTCCACGCCCACCTCCATACAAAAATGTTGAAAATAATACACGTTATTTTTTAAATTGTTCACTGAACAGCGAGAATATGGATAGATATTTCTTTCGCATGAATTCAAGAATTTTGTAACTAAAAGTCTCTATAAAATACTTACAAGTTCTAAAAGAGCATATGGACTACTCCGATGAAAATCCTCCGATGGTGGGCGTGGAAGGGGTGTTAGTCGCCTTCCAATCACTTTCGACTATTAAAAAGGGCACAAGCCACTCCAATTTCCAATTGAATGAACCCTTTTCCAAGTTTCTACGACAACTTCTTCGATACGAAATGCCCAGCACACAAGCAAAAAAATTAATAAATAATACATTGTGCCAACATCGTTCTTATATGCCCCCAGGGCATAACTTAAAACCCTTGCCCTGAGGGTTGTGGGGGAGTATCCTCCTCAAATATATATTTTCTATTTGGAAATCAACTACGCTGAACAAAATGGCTATCTCAAAATTTTGATTGGATGTGTTTTGGGTAAAGATGGGCGCATGGGGGGGGGGGCTAGTTGCCCTCCAATCACTATCGACTATTAAAAAGGGCACTAACCACTCTAATTTCCATTCGAATGAGCCCTTTTCAAAATTTACTAAAATTCCTTCAATACAAAGTTCCCTGGTCTAAATGAGAAGAATGATAAATAATACATTGTGTCAACATCGTTCTTTACTTAGGCAGCGCGATTGCGCTGCCTATGATACGTGTTCCCTTATACGAAAAAATTACAAATACTCGGATATGTTTTCTGCAGAACTCCGCGTCAATTTTGTGTGTCATTCCCATATTATTAATTCACATAAAAAAAACTTAGCTTGCATTCCGATCTTTCCAGGTCATCGCTAGAACGACCTTTTTTTCAATGCTGCATATGGAAATATAAAGGGTAAGTCTAAACTAAATCAACTCACAGAATTGTCCAATGTTCCTTCAAAGGCTCCTTCCTCACAGAAACGAAGGCCAAAATAATGTCTTTCAATTAAATCCAAATGATCAAACACAACGTTGAGTAAATCCATGCCTTTGGCGTTTCTCTGTAAATGGAGAACAAATATTATTGACAATAAGCCTCAGTTTCTTTAGAACACTGAAACTTATAGAGACTTCATTTTATTTTGTCTCTGAAGACCTTGAATTGTTCTTGAAAGCTTAGAAACTTATGGGAAAGGTAACAGGAAACGTATCCAAGTAAGGTCAACACTGAGCGAGATTTTCATTGCTATTACAGGAATTCTAAACACAGAAGACAATGATGTTTTAGAAATTTTTCCAGGGAGGGGGAGGCAATGGCGGATCCAGGATTTTTTTTTTGGGGGGGGGGGGTTACTAGTTTTTGACTCAGTTTTCGACTAATTTTACTGGTTTTTACCTAGGTTTTACTAATGTTCGACTCGGTCAAAAATTTCGGGGAAGGGGGGGTTCAAACCGGGTAAACCCCCCCCCCTGATACGACCTTCGGGGGAGGAGAGGTCAAAAAAATTCTTCTTTGATGTTTTCTATTTCACCGACTATTGCAATTTGTATGTATTTTTAGCCTTGCAACAGCGAGGAATTAAAAAATTGAACATGTCCTTTTTAAAATGTATAAACTGTCGGTTACAGTATAAAAGTAGTTCTTTTGTATACTGTCATTTTAGAACAAAATTCTGTTTGTCAAATAAACATATTATACAGGTTTCACAATATTTTAGTTATAAAAAAAAACAGTGTAGTCTCAAAAGTCATTTATTTTTATTTATATGTTTTGATTCTTTTAAATACAATTTTATCTGATGACTTTTAAAATAAAACGCCTTGATTATATCGTAAATTTTCTGTGAAATAAAAGACCTTGATTTAATTTAAAGTCCTCTGGGTTCTGTATGTCATGTCCTATATTGTACAAATGTTATTATTTTCAAATGTTAAAATTGTGTTTTTTTAAATGTTAAAATTGTTTGTCACGACATAAAAGTAGTTCTTTTGTATACTTTTTTCCAACAAAATTCTGTCAGCCAAACAAAAACTTTTAAACATGTTTTGTTGTGTTTTCGGTGATTGAAAGACGGTCTAGTTTTAATAGTTATTTATTTTTTTATTTGAATGTTCTGATTCTCTTAAATAGAATCTTATGTGACAGCAGCTAAAATAAAACATTTCGATTGTCTGTTAAATTTTCTGAAAACAGAACACCTTGCCCCTATTTAAATTCCTCTAGGTTTTGTATGTCATTCTCTGCGAATTAAAGCTAAAGTGAAAGCGGTAAAACTTTCAATGAATGGAGAGGGGAGTTTTGAACTAAATCAAAACACATTATGTGCATACAGGCTGGCAAAAGGGCGCACCCCAGGAGCGGCTCAAGGTATTAAGTTGTAACTTTAAAGGAATGTTGAGGAGGTGATTAATTAACTAACAGAGAAAATGTGCCCGCTGCAAAACTATTGCTGCTACTACAACTACTTCTTCTAGTACGACTATTACCAAGCCTAAGGGTACTAAGACGAAAATTTCAGGGTATGTTGAGGGGAAGTTGACAAAATCAAAACCCACTATGTGCATCGATGCAACCAGAAGGTTGTATCAGCAATATCTCAGGAACAACATAAAATATCAAGTTGAAACTTTCAGGACATGTTGGGGGGTATGTTGAACTAACCAAAAGGTACTATAACCATGATACTGCTACTAATTTTACTGCTAGTTTACTATTTCTACTACGGGTATTAAGGTGACATTTTCTGGGAATGTTTATGGGGATGTTGAACTAATCAAAATACGCTATGTGTATGCAGTTTGTCCAAAGGAAGTATCGTCAATATCTATTAGGATTAAACTTTCAGGACATGTTGTGGGAGGAATTGAACTAAAAAAAGGCACTATGTCCATACTACCAATACTAAAGATCAAAAAACACTATGTTTATGCTGGTCATTAAAAGGGCATACCAGCAATGTCACAGGAACGGCTTTGAGTATTACAAGTTGAAACTATCAGAGCATGGTGAGTAGATGTTGAACAAACCAAACGGCACTGTGTGAACACTACTGCTCCCACTGCTCCTATAAATATTGCTACTGCTACTTGTACCATAATTATTTGGGCTATGGGTATTAAGGCAAAACTCTCGGAGAACGGTTAGTGCTGCGTTTAATCAAAACACACTATGAGAATGCAGGTTGTCATAAGGGAGTATCAACAATGTTTCAGGAACGGTTTAGAGTATTAAGCTGAAGTTTTCAGAGCACCTTTAGGGGGGATAACGAACCAAATTAAAAAATACTATGTACATACGGGTTATCGAAGGGGTGTTTCAGTAATAGCCCAGCAACGTATTAGGGTATCGAGCTAAACTTTTCAGGGCTTCTAATATTACTACCACTTTTGCAACTACTTCAACTAATACTACTGCTCCTACTGAACTAAATCAGAATAGTTTAAGTGCATCAAGGTGGACAAAATGGCCTAACTTAGGACAGGAATAGGTTATAAAGTAAAAACATTCAGAGAAAGTTTATGTTGCTATTAAAGGCAATATGTACGTGCTGGATGGCAAAAGGAAGCATCAGCAATATCTCGGAAATGAGTGAGGGTATTCACTTGAAACTCTCAGGGCTAGTACTATTACTACGGCTACTACTACTACTGCTGCTGCTACTATTAAACTAAATGTAAGGGGTTTAAAGTCATCTAGGATATCAAAGCGGCATAGATACAATATTTCAGGAAAAAAAAACAGGGCATCATGTTTTATTTTTCAGGGAAAGCCGAGGGGGTGTAAATCTAAATCAAAACTTATTACATGTATCCAGACTGTCAAAAAGGTGTATGTGGAATATCCCAAGAACAACTAGGTGTGTTGCGTTGTATCTTTCGGAGTCTGCTATTGGAGGCGTTGAACTTTCATCAAAACGCACTATATGCTACCCCGCACGTGGAGGACCCAACACCTACTCCACTAAGAGATGAAGCACTCTCAGCAATAAAATCTCTAAAAATTAATATAGCCCCAGACCCGGATAGTTTTCAGTCAGAACTATTAAAAGCAGGCCAAGAAGAACTGGTCGATATCTATCACAAAGTCATAACAAGTATTCCAACGGTAACGGTTCATCTCGTTTAGGACTAGTCCCCTTTTTCCTGGTTTGACTAACGTGCGTATGTTTAGCGTTCCTAGTGAGAGATATGTTTTTGGGGTTAGGATAAACGAAGTCTTCTCCGACTGGAGAGTCGTTAAATCGGATAAATGATCGTCGGCTGCCCCGGACGCGGTAACAAAATCATTTTCATTATCATCATTATCAACAATATAATTCTCGCAATTTGCAATTCTTGGTCTCATACCATCGGTTACCGGACGCGGTAGCACGAGTTCTTACTTTCTTATTCGCCATTTTCATCATTTATATTTAAGAGAGGGAGTTTCATGGCTAATTTGTCGGGGTAGCGGTAAGCCAATCCTCTCTACCCTTAGCAGAGCCCATTGTCCATGCAGCTGGATCGTCTGCCCTTCACAGTTATCCCTCTAGGAAGGGATCCTCCCGTTGGGTGGTCTGTGACGCCGAGCAATTTTTCCCATTGCTGGAGGAAGGTGTGTAATACCCGGGACATGTCCACACGCCGGTGGGCTCTGCATGGTGTACATCAGAGGAGCCTTCCTCCTCCTCCACCTGTATTTCAGACCCCAGGGTGAAGGTGTCCCAGTTTCAATTATGGACCCCAGGAACTAGGTCCTCACTATATGCATGCAGGTTGTCAAAAGGACTTAACAGCAATGTCTAAGAGACGGCCGAGGGTATTAAATTGAATCTTCCATGTTAATAAGGCTATTACTAGTAATAAAACTACTAGTTATGCTACTACTACTACTACAACTGCTTGTGTTTGTGACTACTTACGACTGCGACTACTTGGAACTGCGACAACATATGACTTGAACTACCTGTAACTGCAACTGCGACTACTACTATTGCTACTAATATTATTACTACTATTGAACTAAAGCAAAAGATTTCAAGTGCACCCAAGTTGTCAAAATGGCACTGATGCAATATCCTAGGGATGGAATAGGGTGCTAAGTTAAAATTTTCAGGAAAGGTTGAGGGGGATGTAAAAACTAAATCAAAATATATCAAGTGTATCCAGATGGCCAAAAGGGTGTCTGTGCAATATCCCAGGAAAAAACAGGGTATTGCGTAGGAACTTAAGGATACTTTTGGGGGGACAATAAACTAAATCAAAAGACACTATATGCATCCAATCTTGTCCCAAGGATAATAAATTAAAACTGTCAGTGCAAATCGAATGGGAAAATGAGCTAATTCAAAATCCGCTATGTGCATCCTAGGTTGTCAAAAGGGTGCGTCTGCAATATTCCGGGAAAATTTAAGGGAAATAAGCAAAAGCTTTCAGGGAATGAGCAGGGCCGGTTGATCAATATTTGTCTATACTGAAGGCTGTAACGTGATGCTGGTTAGAACTCCATCAGCCATATGGAATCTCAAAGATTATGCAGATTTTCAAGCCACATATTTGAATATATTCCCTCGTACCCGTCAATCCAAAGCATTATAGTTTAATTACTATTAAGAAGTGTTGCAAAATTTTGTCCAACATATAAAATCTGGATTCTTCCAGGGAAAAACCGAAAAGATTTGAAATATTCTTCTCTTAACCAATGAAAAAGACTATGTCAATTAAGAACTAATAGAAATTGATTGTAAAAAAAAATCCAAAAAATAAGTTTTCCAAAGAATAGCATAGAGCTACGTTACACCGTAGATGAGCAGAAATAAAGTCAAATAATTTTTCACGCGTAAAACTAACATAAATCACCATCAATAATTAAATTAAATCCAGAAAGAAACGAAATTACAATATATAACAAAGGCAAAGAAACTACCAGAAAGGGGAGTAGGGCTAGCGCCCTCTGTACTTCCTAAAGACCAGAACGTAATTTGGACAATACTGGGAAAAAAACATTTTAACGTTTTCTCTATTATCAGTACAACCCCCTTATTGACTCCCGTGAGAACACCGTGCTGCCATCTACAATTGATCTGATCCCACACCATATATGGGCATAGCATCCCTAGGGGAAATGGATTTCTGAGAAATTGATTGCGTAACCTAACCAAATCTGATGAGTTCCGGAACGAACACCATATATGGACTTAGAGTCCCTAGGGAGAACACCTGTGCTGTCAGTCCAACGGGGCACCATATATGGGCATGGAATCCCCAGGGAGAACACGTTTCCGAGAAATTGGTGTTCGTTCAGGAGAATTGTTTCCGGGCGAAGTTTTTTAATGTCTTTGGTGTTCGTTCAGGAGAATTGTTTCCGGGCGAAGTTTATTAATGTCTTTGGTGTTCGTCCAGGAGAATTGTTTCCGGGTGAAGTTTGCAAATGCGCATCAACGGTGGGGAAGAGATATTTTGATCTTAGAGATGAAGAGATTAACGCGGGAATGGGTTTCCTAGGAATTTCAAATGTGACAGCGCAGGGATGCCAAAACAAAAGGAACACGCAGAAATTACGTTTAGAGATTATTTGGGCGAAACCGTTTTAGACATTTTAGGGAATTATTTGGGCGAAACAGTTAGAGACATTTTAGAAGATGATTTAGAAGATGATATGGGGTGAAACTCTGTGGTCGTTATAATACACAAGTTCTATTTGAACAGTGTTATGAGGTCCCCTACCCCAACAACCCCCCTACCCCAAAAGGCCCCGAACCCCCATACCCCAACCCAAAGGCCCCCCGACCCACCCAAATGCCCCAAAGCCCCCAAGTGCCCCCCGCCCCCAAGTGCCCCCGGGCCCACACATTTTTTTTTGTTTGCATGTCTGGGTTGGTGTTTGCAAGTCCAAGTATTTGTCTTTGTTGGTTTGTATATCTAAAGTGCCTGTCTTTTCTCTGTTTGCATGTCTGATTCTATTTGTTTGCATGTCTGAGTTGATGTTTGCAAGTCCAAGTATTTGTCTTTGCTGGTTTGTATATCTAAAATGCCTGTCTTTCTCTGTTTGCATGTCTGATTCTATTTGTTTGCATGTTTGGGTTGGTGTTTGCAAGTCCAAGTATTTGTCTTTGTTGGTTTGTATATCTAAAGTGCCTGTCTTTCTCTGTTTGCAAGTCCAAGTATTTGTCTTTGTTGGTTTGTATATTTAAAGTGCCTATTTTTCTCTGATTGCATGTCTGATTCTATTTGTTTGCATGTCTGGGTTGGTGTTTGCAAGTCCAAGTATTTGTCTTTGTTGGTTTGTATATCTAAAGTGCCTGTCTTTTATCTGCTTACATGTATGATTCTATTTGTTTGCATGTCTGGGTTGGTGTTTGCAAGTCCAAGTATTTGTCTTTGTTGGTTTGTATATCTAAAGTGCCTGTCTTTCTCTGTTTGCGTGTCTGATTCTATTTGTTTACATGTCTGGGTTGGTGTTTGCAAGTCCAAGTATTTGTCTTTGTTGGTTTGTATATCTAAAATGCCTGTCTTTCTCCGTTCGCATGTCTGATTCTATCTGTTTGCATGTCTGGGTTGGAATTGGCAAGTCCAAGAGTTTGTCTCTGTAGGTTTATTCAGTGACTATTTGCCAATTTTTTTGTGTCTGTTTCTTCCTTTTTGTGGGTTAGGTTTGGTGTATGCCATTCAATGAATTGTTCTTTGTTGGTTTGTGTATATATATTGCCGATATTACAATGAGAGCATGACTTATTCGCGATGTCTTCATTTAGGTGTTGTTGTTTTCAATTACAAGTATTTGTATTTGTTTGTGTTTATATTTAAAGTGCCTTTCTTTCTCTGTTTGCATGTCTGATTCTATTTGTTTGCATGTCTGGGCTGGTGTTCTGCAAGTCCAAGTATTTGTCTTTGTTGGTTTTTATATCTAAAGTGCCTGTCTTTCTCTGTTTGCATGTCTGATTCTATTTGTTTGCATGTTTGGGTTGGTGTTTGCAAGTCTAAGTATCCGTCTTTGTTGGTTTGTATATCTAAAGTGCCTATCTTTCTCTGTTTACATGTCTGATTCTATTTGTTTGCATGTCTGGGTTGTTGTTTGCAAGTCCAAGTATTTGTCGTTGTTGTTTTGTATATCTAAAGTGCCTATCTTTCTCTGTTTGTATGTCTGATTCTATTTGTTTGCATGTCTGGGTTGGTGTTTACAAGTCCAAGTATCTGTCTTTGTTGGTTTGTATATCTAAAGTGCCTATCTTTCTCTGTTTTCATGTCTGATTCTACTTGTTTGCATGTCTGGGTTGGTGTTTGCAAGTCCAAGTATTTGTCTTTGTTGATTTGTATATCTAAAGTGCCTGTCTTTCTCTGTTTGGTTGTCTGATTCTATTTGTTTGCATGTCTGGGTTGGTGTTTGCAAGTCCAAGTATTTGTTTGTATATCTAAAGGGCCTGTCTTTCTCTGTTTGCATGTCTGATTCTATTTGTTTGCATGTCCGGGTTGGTGTTTGCAAGTCCAAGTATTTGTCTTTGTTGGTTTGTATATCTAAAGTGCCTGTCTTTCTCTGTTTGCAAGTCTGATTCAATTTGTTTGCATGTCTGGGTTGGTGTTTTTCAAGTCCAAGTATTTGTCTTTGTTGGTTTATATATCTAAAGTGCCTGTCTTTCTCTGTTTTTATGTCTGATTCTATTTGTTTACATGTCTGGGTTGGTGTTTGTAAGTCCAAGTATCTGTCTTTGTTGGTTTGTATATCTAAAGTACCTAACTTTCTCTGTTTTCATGTCTGTTTCTATTTTTTTTCATGTATGCGGTGGTGTTTGAAAGTCCCAGGATTTGTGTTTGGTGGTTTGTATATCTAAAGTGCCTATATTTTTCTGTTTGCGTGTATGATTATATTTTTTTGCATGTCTGGGTTGGTGTTTGCAAGTCCAAGTATTTGTCTTTGTTGGTTTGTATATCTAAAGTGCCTGTCTTTCTCTGTTTGCATGTCTGATTCTATTTGTTTGCATGTCTGGGTTGGTGTTTGCAAGTCCAAGTATCTGTCTTTGTTGGTTTGTAGGTTAGATTAGGTTAAGTTAGGTTAGGTTAGCCTAAGTACGCACGCGTACGTAGGCTAACCTAACCTAACCTAACTTAACCTAATCTAACCTAGCCTAACCTAGTCTAGCCTAACCTAACCTAACTTAATCTAGCCTATTCTAACCTAACCATACTCGCCGGAAAATCCCTGCAGGTCGACTTTGTATTTGTCTCTCACTATGCATGCCTGCAGTTGTAGCAAAACGTACGCGCGCGTATGTAGGCTAACCTAACTTAACCTAACCTAATCTAACCCAACTTAATCTAGCCTTGGACTTGCAAACACCAACTCAGACATGCAAACAAATAGAATCAGACATGCAAACAGAGAAATACAGGCACTTTAGATATACAAACCAACAATGACAAATACTTACATGTATGATTCTATTTGTTTGCATGTCTGGGTTGGTGTTTGCAAGTCCAAGTATTTGTTTTTGTTGGTTTGTATATTTAAAGTGCATGTCTTTCTCTGGTTGCATGTCTGATTCTATTTGTTTGCATGTCTAGGTTGGTGTTTGAATGTACAAGTATTTATTTTGTTGTTTTATATATCTAAAGTGCCTTTCTTTCTCTGTTTGCATTTCTGATTTTATTTGTTTACATGTCTGAGTTGGTGTTTGCAAGTCCAAGTATTTGTCTTTGTTGGTTTGTATATCTAAAATGCCTGTCTTTCTCTGTTCGCATGTCTGATTCTATTTGTTTGCATGTCTGGGTTGATGTTTGCAAGTCCATGTATCTGTCTTTGTTGGTTTGTATAAGTAAAGTAACTGTTTTTCTCTGGTTTAAAGTCTGATTTTATTTGTTTGAGTGTCTTGGATGGTGTTTGCAATTCAAAGTAGTGTTGTTTGTTTGTTAGTATATATTTATTGCCTATCTTTCTCTGTTTGCATGTCTGATTCTATTTGTTTGCATGTCGGGGTTGGTGTTTGCAAGTCCTGGTATTTGTCTTTGTTGGTTTGTATATCTAAAGTGCCTGTCTTTCTCTGTTTGCATGTCTGACTCTATTTGTTTGCATGTCTGGGTTGGTGTTTACAAGTCCAAGTATTTGTCTTTTGTTGGTTTGTATATCTAAAGTGCCTATCTTTATCTGTTTGCATGTCTGATTCTATTTGTTTGCATGTCTGGGTTGGTGTTTGCAAGTCGAAGTATTTGTCTTTGTTGGTTTGTATATCTAAAGTGCCTATCTTTCTCTGTTTGCATGTCTGATTCTATTCGTTTGCATGTCTGGGTTGGTGTTTGCAAGTCCAAGTATTTGTCGTTGTTGGTTTGTATATCTAAAGTGTCTGTCTTTCTCTGTTTACATGTCTGATTCTATTTGTTTGCATGTCTGGGTTGGTGTTTGCAAGTCCAAGTATCTGTCTTTGTTGGTTTGTAGGTTAGATTAGGTTAAGTTAGGTTAGGTTAGCCTACGTACGCGCGCGTCCGTAGGCTAACCTAACCTAACCTAACTTAACCTAATCTAACCTAGCCTAATCTAACTTAATCTAGCCTAATCTAACCTAACCATACTCGCCAGAAAATCCCTGCAGGTCGACTTTGTATTTCTCTCTCACTATGCATGCTTGCAGTTGTAGCAAAACGTACGCGCGCGTATGTAGGCTAACCTAACTTAACCTAACCTAATCTAACCCAACTTAATCTAGCCTTGGACTTGCAAACACCAACCCAGACATGCAAACAAATAGAATCAGACATGCAAACAGAGAAAGACAGGCACTTTAGATAAACAAACCAACAATGACAAATACTTGGACTTGCAAACAAGAACCCAGACATGCAAACAAATAGAATCAGACATGCAAACAGAGAAAGACAGGCACTTTAGATATACTAACCAACAATGACAAATACTTGGACTTGCAAACACCAACCCAGACATGCAAACAAATAGAATCAGACATGCAAAAAGATACACACAGGCACTTTAGATATACAAACCAACAAAGATAAATTCTTGGACTTGCAAACATCAACCCAGAAATGCAAACAAATAGAATCAGACATGCAAACAGAGAAAGACAGGCGCTTTAGATATATAAGCCAGCAAAGACAAATACTTGGACATGCAAACACTAACCTAGACATGCAAACAATAGAATCAGACCTGCAAACAGAGAAAGACAGGCACTTTAGATATACAAACCAACACAGACAAATACTTGGACTTGCATACACCAACCCTGACATGCAAACAAATAGAATCAGACATGCAAACAGAGAAAGACAGGCACTTTAGATATACAAACCAACAAAGACAAATACTTGGACTTGCAAACACCAATTCAGACATGCAAACAAATAGAATCAGACATGCAAAACAGAGAAATACAGGTACTTTAGATATACAAACCAACTAAGACAAATACTTTGGCTTGCAAACAATAACCCAGACATGCAAACAAATAGAATCAGACATGCAAACAGAGAAAGACAGGCACTTTATATATATAAACCAACAACGACAAATACTTGGACTTGCAAACACCAACCCAGACATGCAAACAAATAGAATCAGACACACAAACAGAGAAAGATAGGCACTTTAGATATACAAAGCAACAAAGAAAAATTCTTGGACTTGCAAACATCAACCCAGACATGCAAACAAATAGAATCAGACATGCAAACAGAGAAAGAAGGCACTTTAGATATACAAACCAACAAAGGCACATACTTGGACTTGCAAACACCAACCCTGACATGCAAACAAATAGAATCAAATATACAAACAGAGAAAGATATACAAAGCAAGAAAGACAGATACTTTGACTTGCAAACACGAGCCCAGACACGCAAAAAAAAAGAATAAGACATGTAAACAGAGGAAGGTAGGTACTATAGATATACAAACCAACAAAGACAAATACTTGGACTTATAAACACTAACCCAGACATGTAAACAAATAGAATCTGACATGTAAACAGAGAAAGACAAGCACTTTAGATATAGAAACCAACAAAGACAAATACTTGGACTTGCAAACACCAACCCAGACATGCAAACAAATAGAATCAGACACACAAACAGAGAAAGACAAGCACTTTAGATATACAAACAAACAAAGACAAATATTTGGACTTGCAAACACCAACCCAGACATGCAAACAAATAAAATCAGACATGCAAACAGAGAAAGATAGGCACTTTAGATATACAAACCAACAACGACAAATACTTGGACTTGCAAACATCAACCCAGACAAGCAAACAAATAGAATCAGACATGCAAACAGAGAAAGATAGGCACTTTAGATATACAAACCAACAAAGACAAATACTTGGACTTGTAAACACCAACCCCGACATGCAAACAAATAGAATCAGACATGCAAACAGAGAAAGACAGGTACTTTAGATATACAAACCAATAAAGACAAATACTTGTACTTGTAAACATCAGTAAAGACATTCAATAATATAAATTTGGAAAGAATAAACTAGAAAGAAGTGCAATTTAGACGTAGTAACAAGCACATACAAAGTATTGGATTAGCAAACACTGGTCAAGAAATGCACACCGAACAATACGGACAAGACAACATGAGCCGACATGTCCTTTAGATACACAAACAACTACTGGGACTTGCAAACACCAACCCAGACATGCAAACAAATAGAATCAGACATGCAAACAGAGAAAGACAGGCACTATAGACATACAAGCCCACAAAGACAAATTCTTTGACTTGAAAACACCAACCCAGACATGCAAACAAATAGAATCATACACTCAAACAGATAAAGACAGGCACTTTATATATACAAAACAACAAATACACATACTTGGACTTGCAAACACCAACCCAGACATGCAAACAAATAGAATCAGACATACAAACAGAGAAAGACATGCACTTTAGATATACAAAGCAACAAAGACAAATACTTGGACTTGCAAACGCCAACCCAGATATGCAAACAAATAGAATCAGACATGTAAACAGAGAAAGACAAGCACTTTAGATATACAAACCAACAAAGACAGATACTTGGACTTGCAAACACCAACCCAGACATGCAAACAAATAGAATCAGACATGCGAAGAGAGAAAGACAGGCACTTTAGATATATAAACCAACAAAGACAAATACTTGGACTTGCATAACATCAACCCAGACATGCAAACAAATAAAATCAGACATGCAAACAGAGAAAGGCAGGCACTTTAGATATACAAACCAACAAAGACAAATACTTGGACTTACAAACACCAACCCCGACATGCAAACAAATAGAATCAGACATGCAAACAGAGAAAGACAGGAACTTTAGATATACAAACCAACAAAGACAAATACTTGGACTAGCAAACATCAACCCAGACATGCAAAAAAATAGATTCAGACATCCAAAAAGAGAAAGACAGGCACTTTAGATGTACAAACAAACAAAGACAAATACTTGGACTAGCAAACATCAACCCAGACATGCAAACAAATAGAATCAGACATGCGAACGGAGAAAGACAGGCATTTTAGATATACAAACCAACAAAGACAAATACTTGGACTTACAAACACCAACCCAGACATGTAAACAAATAGAATCAGACACGCAAACAGAGAAAGACAGGCACTTTAGATATACAAACCAACAAAGACAAATACTTGGACGTGCAAACACCAACCCAGACATGCAAACAAATAGAATCAGACATGCAAACAGAGAAAGACAGGCACTCTAGATATACAAACCAACAAAAAAAATACTTGGACTTGCAAACATCAGCCAAGACATGCAAACAAATAGAATCATACATGTAAGCAGAGAAAAGACAGGCACTTTAGATATACAAACCAACAAAGACAAATACTTGGACTTGCAAACACCAACCCAGACATGCAAACAAATAGAATCAGACATGCAAACAGAGAAAGACAGGCACTTTAGATATATAAACCAACAAAGACAAATACTTGGACTTGCAAAAAATCAACCCAGACATGCAAACAAATAGAATCAGACAAGCAAACAGAGAAAGATAGGAACTTTAAATATAAAAAACAACAAAGACAGATACTTTGACTTGTAAACACCAACACCGACATGCAAACAAAAAGAATCAGACATTCAAAAAGAGAAAGAAAGGCACTTTATATATACAAAACAACAAAGACAAATACTTGGACTTGCAAACACCAACCCAGACATGTAAACAATTAGAATCAGACATGCACTTTAGATATACAAACCAACGAAGACAAATACTTGGACTTGCAAACACCAACCCAGACATGCAAACAAATAGAATCAGACACGCCAACAGAGAAAGACAGGCACTTTAGATATACAAACCAACAAAGACAAATACTTTGGACTTGCAAACACCAACCCAGACATTCAAACAAATAGAATCAGACATGCAAACAGAGAAAGACAGTCACTTTAGATATACAAACCAACAAAGACAAATACTTGGATTTGCAAACACCAACCCCGACATGCAAAAAAAAAGAATCAGAAATGCAAACAGAGAAAGACAGGCACTTTAGTTATAAAAACCAACAAAGACAAATACTTGGACTTGCAAACACCAACCCAGACATGTAAACAAATAGAATCAGACATGCAAACAGAGAAAGACAGGCACTTTAGATATACAAACCAACAAAGACAAATACTTGGACTTGCAAACACCAACCCAGACATGCAAACAAATGAAATCAGACACGCAAACAGAGAAAGACAGTCACTTTAGATATACAAACCAACAAAGACAAATACTTGGACTTACAAACACCAACCCAGACATACAAACAAATAGAATCAGACATGCAAACAGAGAAAGACATGCACTTAATATATACAAACCAACAAAGACAAATACTTAGACTTGCAAACATGAACTCAGACATGCAAACAAATAGAATCAGACATGCAAACAGAGAAAAGACAGGCACTTTAGATATACAAACCAACAAAGACAAATACTTGGACTTGCAAACACCAACCCAGACATGCAAACAAATAGAATCAGACATACAACCAGAGAAAGACAGGCACTTTAGATATATAAACCATCAAAAATAGATACTTGGACTTGCAAACACCAACCCACGCATGCAAACAGATAGAATCAGACATGCAAACAGAGAAAGACAGGCACTTTAAATATACAAACCAACAAAGACAAATAGTTGGACTTGCAAACACCAACCCTGACTTGCAAACAAATAGAATCAGACATGCAAACAGAGAAAGATAGGCACTTTAGATATACAAACCAATAAAGACAGATACTTGGACTTGAAGACACCAACCCAGACATGCAAACAAATAGAATCAGACATGCAAACAGAAAAAGACAGGCACTTTAGATATACAAACCACATCGATAAATACTTGGACTTGCAAACACCAACCCAGACATGCAAACAAATAGAATCAGACATGCAAACAGAGAAAGACAGGCACTTTAGATATACAAAGCAACAAAGAAAAATTCTTGGACTTGCAAACACCAACCCAGACATGCAAACAAATAGAATAAGACATGCAAACAGAGAAAGATATGAACTTTAGATATATAAAGCATCAAAGACAGATACTTGGACTTGCAAACACCAACCCAGACATGCAAACAAAAAAATGTGTGGGCCCGGGGGCACTTGGGGGCATTTGGGTGGGTCGGGGGGCCTTTGGGTTGGGGTATGGGGGGTCGGGGCCTTTTGGGGTAGGGGGGTTGTTGGGGTAGGGAGGTTGTTGGGGTAGGGGACTTCATAACACTGTTCAAATAGAACTTGTGTATTATAACGACCACAGAGTTTCACCCCATATCATCTTCTAAATCATCTTCTAAAATGTCTCTAACTGTTTCGCCCAAATAATTCCCTAAAATGTCTAAAATGGTTTCGCCCAAATAATCTCTAAACGTAATTTCTGCGTGTTACTTTTGTTTTGGCATCCCTGCGCTGTCACATTTGAAATTCCTAGGAAACCCTTTCCCGCGTTAATCTCTTCATGTCTAAGATCAAAATATCTCTTCCCCACCGTTAATGCGCATTTGCAAACTTCACTCGGAAACCTCCTGGACGAATACCAAAGACATTAATAAACTTCGCCCGAAAACAATTCTCCTGGACGAACACCAAAGACATTAATAAACTTCGCCCGGAAACAATTCTCCTGGACGAACACCAATTTCTCGGAAACGCGTTCTCCCTGGGGATTCCATGCCCATATATGGTGCCCCGTTGGACTGACAGCACAGGTGTTCTCCCTAGGGACTCTAAGCCCATATATGGTGTTCGTCCCGGAACTTATCAGGTTAGGTTAAGTTACGCCATCAATTTCTTGGAAATCCATTCCCCTAGGGAGGTTATGCACATATATTGTGTGGGATCAGAGTCAGACTCAATTTTAGATGGCAGCAGGGTGTTCGTACGGAAGTCAATAAGGGGGTTCTACTATTATCAAAGAGTTTGTGGTAACGAACTGTAAGTATGGAGCGAGTGAGCAACCCCAATAGTAACCGAAACCCTAAAAACAGAATTTTGATATTAACTGATATATCAAAAGGATTTCCTTTTTGTACTAATTCGAAATATTTAGAATTCGTGAAGTTTAATGTTACCCATCAAAATTTGCCAGCCTGAGAAAACTTGCCTGATTTTCAAAAAGGGGAACACACCCCAAACAAGTTAAGCGATTTTGACAAAAATCACACCATCAGATTCACCATATTAGAGAACCTTGCAGTAGAGGTTTCAAGCTCCTGTCTACAAAAATGTGGAATTTAGTATCTTTAGCCAGAAGAAAGACCACGGATGTATATTTATTTGTTGTTGTTTTTCTTCCAGGATGTGACAGCACAGACCAAAGGTTCTAGGAAATCGATAGAGGGCTCATTTGAACGGAAATCAAAAGTTCTAGTGCCCTTTTTAAGCAAACAAAAAGATTGGAGGGCCAATAGCCCCTATTCCACGGCTTTTTTTCACAAAAGACATCCGATCAAAATTTTGAGACAGTCAATTTGATTCAGCATAGGTAGCAACATTAAAATTTAAAATTAACATAAATTTTTTCTTATATGAGAGGGGGGGATTGCCCCTCCTAAACACCTCGCTCTTCACGCTAAAGTTTGTTTTAGTATGTTAAAAAGTATCTAATTCTAATTCGTAAACAATTTCCGAGACCACACTGGCTAATTATGATAAAACGAAAACTAAAGGAAAGAAGAGAGAAACGAGGATAATAACAGCCAGTGAAAAACGTAGATTACAATGCAAATATTTCGGTCAAGACCTCCGCTTGACCGTCCTTTGTGCAAAATAGTAAAATAAAAATACTGATAAAAATTCAAACGATCCAAACGATAATATAAAAACCAAACCTTAAATAAAACAATGAAAACTAAAATAAGAAGACTCCTTCATCGTTGCTTGGAGAGGGTTTTCTTATTTTGGTTTTTGTGTTTGTTTTAAGGTTTGGTTTTTATATTATCGTTTGAATTTTTATCAGTATTTTTATTTTACTATTTTGCACAAAGGACGGTCAAGCGGAGGTCTTGACCGAAATATTTGCATTGTAATCTACGTTTTTCACTGGCTGTTATTATCCTCGTTTCTCTCTTCTTTACGATTTTTTTTTCGTTTTGTCATTCTAATTCAACGGTCCTTGTGTTTCAGGGGTCGTTCTTAAAGGAGCAACCCCGCTCATATACGGAATAATTTCGGTTCGTTTTAATTTTTGGTGTTGCTCCTTACTTTCAGTTGAAAAAACGTATCCGGCTCCCCCTCCGTAAAAAATTTCCTCCCCCCAAAAATCCTCCATAAATAGTTCCTCCTACGCGACCCCCCCCCCCATGACAAAACTCCCAAAGGCACCGTTATTGGCATTTTTAACTATGCTGAATAAAATAGCTATCTCATAAGTTTTGATCGGACGACTTGGGGGAAAACAGGGCCTTGAAGGGGGTCTAGTTGCCCTCAATCTTCTTGGTCACTTGAACAGGGAACTAGAAATTTTAATTTGGTTAGAATGAGCCCTGTCCCGATAT
This sequence comes from Artemia sp. Qi Xiang Cuo, assembly GCF_049724085.1. Classification (NCBI taxonomy): domain Eukaryota; kingdom Metazoa; phylum Arthropoda; class Branchiopoda; order Anostraca; family Artemiidae; genus Artemia; species Artemia sp. Qi Xiang Cuo. The sequence goes on along the minus strand of NC_142799.1, from coordinate 2,801,561 downwards.
TCTAGGACCATTGGTTCGATACAATCACCCCTGGGAAAAAACAGCGAAAAAAAAATAAACACGCATCCGTTATGTTTGTTCTGGCAAAAAATGCAAAACTCCATATTTTTCGAGATGGGGACTTGAAACCTCTACAGTGAGGTTCTCTGATATGTTAGGTTATAATGATTAAAATGAAGGTATTCAGAGGCCTTGTTATTCTAAGAAAGCTCAAAAATATTTTTCATCGCCCAATTTTGAGAATCATCTTTCACAGTTTAATTCAAATGCATGTTTCTTATTGCTACTTTCCCTTCTTTTCTTAAACCGCTTTCTAACACTTATAATAAATCCATAAACCTAATTAAAGAAACACATCTTTCAGCAGCTAAAACCGTTACTAGATCTTGAGAAGTTTTATATTCTTTAATGTACCTCCTTCATTTTGCTTCAGCTTCAAGGCGATCTTCTCAGATCCCTTAAATTTACTTTGTCTTTTGTATCTGATATGTCTGCATACTCCAACACTAAGATCGAATTTCCATCTCTTAGTAGCAGGTCATATTATATGGAATACCCTTCCTGATTTGGCTCGAGAATGCCACTCGTTTGACATCTTCAAAATACTTGTGTTTAAATACGTTTTGGGGGTCCCAAATAAGAGTCCTGTAAGTTTGTGGCAAATTCTGACTTCTGTTTATGTTTTGAGGGTCAAAACACCCGAAATGTTCGAATTTTTTTTTAGTTTTTCAGTTTTAGTTTTTTATCTTCATTTTATGTATGCATATGCCCGTTTAAATCTACAGAAAATAAATCTACGCCCGTTTAAAGAATGAATAACTTTTGTATGATTTGTAGCTCATAGCTATGTCTGGGCCTTAGATGAGCTGATAAAAAAAATGAGACTGCAATAAGTAGTATATTTCGAACTAGCACGACCGCAGGGGTGGTGGGAGGGGTGGGGGTTAATCGGTGACTAAATAGTAATCGTGAGGTAAACAAAAATAAAGGAAAGCATAGTAAACTTTCCATGGGGAAGGAGGTTTCCGGGGAATGAGATTTTAAGGGGAAATTTTACACAGGGGGATTTTTCCGTGGAGGTGGAGCCGGATTTCCTGCCATTATTAAAATGATCAGAAATTAAATAAAAACAAGGTTTTTTTTTATCTGAAAGTAGACTTAAGGAGCAACCTAAGGAGCAACCTAAGAGCAACTTAAGGAGAAACCTGTGATTTACTGGAAACTGAATACAAAATACCTCTGACAACCGCAAGACAAACTCATGGCGGAAACATTTCTATGACTAACCCAATAGATTACTACAAGTTAGCTGTTTTTATTCCTTATTTGGACTCGTTAAATGTGTCACTTGAATTGAGATTCAATGACCACAACAAAACACCCTTCAAAGAAATTCTTATTCATCCCAACATTTTAAAAACACAGAGAAGGATACAGTTGTTAATGCTATGGAAGATCTGTCTAAGTTCTATAATAATGAAAATTCAGAAGTGGAAGCAAGAACCTGGTAAGATATATGGAAAAGCAAAGACTGTGGTGATGAAGTGAAGCTCATAGATCTCTTCTCTGAAACAAAATTTTTCGCTTCAATTATGAGAGTCCTTGTTAACTATTAAATTATAATAAAACAAGTTTTTTTTAACTGAAAGTAAGGAGCGACATTAAAACTTAAAACGAACAGAAATTATTCTGTATATGAAAGGTGCTGTCCCCTCCTGAACGCCTCGCTCTTTACGCTAAAGTTTTTTATTGTTTTAAAAAATAGAGTTGTGAGAAAGAGTCAAAGTTTAGCGTAAAGAGCGAGGCGTTTTTTTATTTAATTTCTGAATGTTTTTGAATTAATTCAGGTTTTTGATTTCGGCTCACCGTAAATGAATCATTAAAATGAAATTTGCATATCCATTTTACTTTTTTTGGTTAAATGGCTTTCTCGAAAGTTGTTTAATTTTATTTATGAACGTTTTTATTAGAAATAGATATACGTAACTTACGAATTAACTCACGTAACGACCTTCTATATTCATATATTTTTAACACGTACTTTAGGAGGTTCGCCCCCTAGTCAATACCTCGCTCTTTACGCTAAAGTTAAAATTTTGTTCCAATTCTTTAAAAATGACCCCTTAATCACAAAGGCCGTTAATTAGAATAAATAGCTCTTTTGAAAGTACTAAAAAATCTTTAGCGTAAAGAGCGAGGCATTGACTAGGGGGCGAATCAAATCACATACGTAATAATTTCTGTTCGTTTTAAGTTTTAATGTTGCTCCTTATTTTCAGTCGAAAAACTTTTTTTTATTTAATTTCTGATCGTTTTTTTAAATAATGCTGGGAAATCCGGCGCCCCCATCATACCAATGTCCCTTCCCCCATGGAAAGATAATCCCACGAAAGATCCTCCCAATGACATAGCTATTATATTTTCGACCATGCTGAACAAAATGGTTATCTCAAAATTTTGATCGGGAGACTTTGGGAAAAAACTCAGCGTGCGAGGGGGCCTAGTTGCCCTCCATTTTTTTGATTACATTAAAAGGGCACTAGAACTTTTAATTTCCGTTTGAATGAGCCCTCCTGTGATATTCTAGTACCCCTGGGTTTATATGATCACCCCTGAAAAAAAAAATCAAAATAGCGTAAGTGTATCCAAGCTATCAAAGAAAGTAACAGATTTTTTTGCGAATGGTTTCATGTTTTCCATTTCAGGTCAACTAGAGGAAGTATGAAACTAAATTAAACAGTACTATTTGTGTCTAGATGTTTAAAAAGGTGCATGTTGTTAAAAATTGCTGAAAATTTTTCTCCAGCATACAAATAGCAGACCAAACTATAAAGTATTAAAAAAACGAAAAGATTTAAAGTATTATTTTCTTTTTCCCTGAAAAGACTATGTCAATATAAAACGAACAGAAATTAATCAAAAAATACTTTTTCCTCAAAATAAGTTTTTCAAAGAAAAGTAAAGAACTCCATTAAATAAAACATTAGCAAAAATAAAATCAAATAATCTACCAAGCGTGAAACTTCCTTAGTTGTTCAAAGCCGAGTTATTTCCCTAGGGTTTCGACCGTTCTGATTCCAATCATACACTTTTTATTCCGATTCAATGCCCTTCTTGAGGGGATTCAGGCTCTTTTTCTAAAAAAAAATTTACCGTAAAGATTAATCAAAACAATATTTACAATTCCGGAAACAGCAACAAATTGTGATTTTTCTCATTAGACATGTTTTTTTTAACGTGTTTTAAAATTTTGGTCACTATGGGCCGCGCTTTGTTCTATCACTGCAACCATGATTGGAACAAAAATACTAATCATTTGTACCATCAGTGACAGACTTACACAATTACACGCCCAAGTCTGAAACTTATACATTAGCCGAGAATAAAATGAGATTGTATATGCTAAAATTTCATTCAAAAGACTGAAAATGCATCTGATAAATTTCTGGAAAGTGGCATAGGAATTGAAAAATTCAGGACCCTGGAGAACCCTATTTTTTATTTTCTGACTGAAATAATGAAACACTAAAAAAGAAGAGAAAAAATCCTCAAAAAATTAACTCAGAATTTCTTCATTTCAGAGTCATGCATTTACTACCCAAGCTTCATTGACAGCGTGACATCTATAATAAAATTTACAAGCATCTATAAAAAGGCGCAATTCTGATAACAATGTGTATCCTGCATCAAAAGAATCTAATTTTTAGGGTGATTCCAAATATGAGAAATCCATTGAATTTGAACTAACTCATAAGAGAAATATTAGACAATAATAAATTGTTTTTAAATTAGCATCAATTTAGAAATAGGGCTGAAAAACCCTAAAATATGGGGGATCTTAATAAATACCATACCATCATATCCAGGATGTCCAAGAGTCTTAAATTGGATGTGTCAAAATTCTATATGGAAATACACGAAATTTTGCCTTTTTTGGGAAAGTTAGCCATGGAAATGTCTCATCTATTTGTTTTGCTTTTTTTGCCCGGGGGGTGATCATAACAAACTAGTGGTCACAGGATATCGGAAAAGGGTTAATGTGAATGAAAATTCAAATCTATTGCGTGGTCTTTAAACATTAATAAAAACCATTCTGTATACAAGCGCGGATTCCGGCCATGTTATACTGCAAAACCAACATCTTACCTCGACAAGATCAGAAATATTATCGAGCAACAATTATGAGACAGCCTATAAGCTTTGAACTATGAAAAACATTATACATAGCTTTATACTTTCATATCTATACCACAAAAAAGCGCCACATTCTGCCATTGTATCCCGTCAAGCCAAGAAACCAGGGTTTTGAGCGAAAATTTTGATAGCCTATGGATTTATAACCTAAAATCTACATACATAGCTTTCCTTTTTGAAATTACCCTATTGTCACGCGACTGCACATTCGTTTTATACATACATATATATATTACATTATATATAAAATGAACTGTTTTTATTTGGAGCATGTATATGCAATTTTACTAACACAGTGCAATTACATTATTTATAATCAATATGGTATTACAGAAATGAAAAGTTTTTGTGTAATTAAAAATTTCCAATTTTAGCCAAATTTTCCCCCTTTTCGTGTGAGATCATTTGCATCATTGTAGAGAGGGATTTACTCCCTAGCATCTCTTTATTTGGAAGAACCTCTTGAGCTAATTGCGCAATGTGAACGCTAAGAGGGTAATATATACCCTTGTGTCTAAGAACTTTTTAGTGTGAAAAAAAGTTAATACTAAAATGCTTAACTAGGCCTATACAAAGCTGGAAGAGATGGGATATCTCACAGGGCAACAGTTAAACCCCCTCTCCTTGGATTTTGGTTATGCAACGACCTGAAAATGTTTTTGAATTTCAGACCTCCCTTCTTCAAGAAACATCTCAAGGGTGAATCTTTCTCAGGAAAGGTTTTCGTTTTCGAAGCTTTATAATGCACTCGTTAGACTCTAGCACAAAGACTAGGGGGTCAAGGAAACAACTACTCCCATTATATAAAATAGAACCCTTGATAGGATGTTAAAAACTGACATTTTTTTTTTTTTACACAAATGAAAGCATAGAGCAATGTTAAACCTAAAACAAGCCAAAAATATTCTATAGACCTGAATGAAGATGAAGCAAAATTTTTTAACTTTTTGTTCACTATATTCGAGTGAAGATGGAGCATCCTTGAAAATTAATAACAAGATTTCAATAAACAAGACTCAAATTTATCCAGGCTTTCAAGAGAATTCAACAGGCCTTTTGAAAGTTATTCTAAAATAATAAGAACCTACAGAAAATTTTCAATTGAAAAGAAAAAGACAAACAGGTAAAATCTTTAGAGGTATCAAAGTAGCTATCCTAAATCCAACGACATGGTTCCCTCACTCCTTCCCTTCAATACATACAAAAACTCAGATGTTTTATCTCTCCTTAAATTGAAAATAAGACTATCAGGTTGAAAATCTTAGCCTTGGTCCACAGAAAAACAAGCCATTCCAGTAGTCTGTCTGACTATTGTAATTTCGTTTTTAGTTTGTGTGAGGGAAGGGGTATAGTGGGCTTCTCTAAGGGGCCTATTGGTAACTGCGAAAGTTTTTCGGGAGGTAAAAATTATTTGCCACTTCACTGAAGTGGCAAATAATTTTGCCGAAAGAAGCCTCCCGAGAAAATTTCGCAGTTTCCAATAGGCCCCTTAGAGAATCACACTATACCCCTTCCCTCACACAAACTACAAACGAAATTATAATATACACACCTATGCTTAGCATTGACTAAACAAAATTTGAACTTTTTACCATTTCTTAACGAAAAAAACATGACACACAAATCGAGCAATACAACAATTTGGCTCACCTCAATTTCAAATTCATGACATGAATCATCAAGAAATTTAACATAGCATTTGATAAGTTTTGCTCTCGAATTTTGGGGTTTCAATAATGGCTTTTGTTTGATCCTCTGTCTTGCCTGTTCAGAAGCCCTGACATTATAAGTTCTGCTTGCCACACTAAACCTTGACCAGCGTTTCATCCTGACTGTCAGAAATAGCTTTATTCAGTGTGTGAAGCCGACTTTCCATACCTATGAATGAAAATATTAGCATATCTATTAAATATTAAAACCCTGAATGAACCAAGGGGTAACATACTTTCAGAAATGGTGCACACCATGATTCGTGTGCCAAGCATTACATTAGTAGACTTGGAGTGGCAGAAATATGCCTAAGCGCGGTAGAAAGAAATCCTTTTATGGGGCAACTAGTGGGGCTCGAAATTTACGCTAACGTATAGTGAAAAAATTTACCATGGTGAAAAAACACATAAGAAATACTAAGGTTATTTTGTTTCTTCTTCGTTCCTTATTAATATTAAATAAAAAAAACAAGTTTTTTAAACTGAAAGTAAGGAGCGACATTAAAACTTAAAACGAACAGAAATTATTCCGTATATGAAAGGGGCTGTCCCCTCCTCAACGCCTCGCTCTTTACGCTAAAGTTTTTTATTGTTTTAAAAAAGAAAGTTGTGAAACAGAGTCAAACTTTAGCGTAAAGAGCGAGGCGTTAAGGAGGGCACAGCCCCTTTCATATACGATTACCCCTGGAAAAAAAAAACAAAAAACAACGAATAAACACGCATTCCGTGATCTTTCTTCTGGCAAAAAATGGAAAATTCCACATTTTTGTAGATAGGAGCTTAAAACCTCTACAGTAGAGTTCTCTGATACGCTGAATATGATGGTGTGATTTTCATTAAGGTTCTATAACTTTTAGGGGGTCTTTCCCCCTTTTTTCGAAAATCAGCCAAATTTTCTCAGGCGCTTAACTTTTGATGGGTAAGATTAAACTTGATGAAACTTATATATTTGAAATCAAAATTAAAATCTGATTCTTTTGATGTATCTATTGGTATCAAAATTCCGTTTTTTAGAGTTTCGATTACCATTGAAGCCGGGTCGCTCCTTATTTACAGTTCCTTACCACGAACTGTTTGATTACTGCAACAAAAAAAAAAACATTACAATATAACACTTCAAATTCTTACAGTACACTGAGCAAATATAATTCTATTGATATTAAGCAAATATATATATAGTATTGGAATTTCCAAACAGATAACATTAACCAACAGTTAGGGTCAAAGATGTTGAGAGTAATGGAATGGCACTTTGTGTGTCGCAAAGTGTTAATGCACTAACGTGCACTGAATCTATTCTAAGTGCATTAAAGTTATACTACAATTTTGTTAATTTAGAGTTAGGATATTTTTTTACTTCAGAAGTAATTTGCTGTCAAAATGTCAAAATGGTACAAGTCAAGAAAATTCACATCATAGTAAACATCTCAAAACTATCAAACAGTTCGTGGTAACAAACTGTATGTAAGGAGCGACCCGGCCCAATAGTAACCGAAATTCTAAAAACCAGAATTGTGATACCAATAGATACATCAATAGAATCAGATTTTTAGACTGATTTCAAATATTTTAGTTTCATTATGTTTAGTCTTACCCATCAAAAGTTACGCGCCTGAGAAAATTTGGTTTATTTTCTTAAAAAAGGGGGAAACAACCCCTAAAAATCATAGAACTCTAACGAAAATCACACCATCAAGTTCAGCGTATCAGGAAACCCTACTATTAAAGTGTCAAGCTCCTATCTGCAAAAATGTGGAATTTTACATTTTTTCGCCAGAAGAAAGATCACGGATGCGTGTTTATTTGTTTGTTGTTTTTTTTTTATTTCCCACGGGTGATCGTATTGTTCCAGTAGTCCTAGAATATCGTGAGAGGGCTCATCTGAACGGAAACTAAAAGTTCTAGTACCCTTTTTAATTGACCAAAAAATCGGAGGGCAACTTTGCCCCCTCCCACGCTCATTTTTTCCCGAGATCATTAAATTAAAGCTTTGGTACTACACTTTTGTTCAGCTTAGGCGAAAATTTAATAAATAAGTCGTTGAGTATGAATTAGTTCCCACATGCTTCTGTGGGAAGGGCTGAAAGTTGGGAACTTTGGTTGCCCATTGTTTACATATAGTTTTGGTTATTGGGAAGATACAGACGTTTCAGGAGGGATTTTGTTCTGGTGGGGGGGGGGTGGGAGGAGAGGGTTACGGGAGATGATCTTTCCATGGAGGATGTTTCCTTGGGGGAAGGGACATTTCTGGGAAGGGGGCGCCGTATTTCCCAGCATTATTTTAAAACTATCAGAAATTAAATAAAAAAACAAGTTTTTTCAACTGAAAGTAAAGAGTAATATTGAAACTTGAGACAAACAAAAGTTATTAAACACATGAAGGGGTCCACCCCCTAGTCAATACCCCGCTTTTTACGCTAAAGTTTTTTTTTAGTACTTTCAAAAGAGCTATCTATTCTAATTAACCGGCCTTCGTGATTCAGGGGTTTGTGATTCAAACAAAATTGGAACTTTAGCGTAAAGAGCGAGGTAATGACTAGGGGTGAACTCCCTAATATACATAATAAAAACATACGAATATAAAAGTTCGTTATATTGAGAAAGCCATTGAGCCAAAACAAGTAAAATTAATATTCTAATTTCGTTTTAATTATTCATTTACTGTGACCCAAAATAAAATCTGTATTAATTCAAAAACGTTAAGAAATTATTTTAAAAAAAAAATAGTTTTTTTAACTGTAAGTAAGCAGCGATGTTAAAAATTAAAACGAACAGAAATTATTCCGTTTATGAAAGGGGCTGTACCCTCCTCAACGCCTCGCTCTTTACGCTAAGGTTTGACTCTCTCACACAATTCTATTTTTAAAAAAAATAAAATACTTTAGCGTAAAGAGCGAGGCGTTGAGGAGGGGACAGCCCCTTTCATATACAGAATAATTTCTTTTTCTTTTAAGTTTTAACGTCGCTCCTTACTTTCAGTTAAAAAAAACTTCTTTTTTTTATTTAATAATTGCAGAAGAGAGCCACGGGCATGTTGCACACAGTTCTTTACTTCCAAGAGTTCAAATAACCAGAGCCTCTTATATGGCCAGTTACATTTATTTGCAGTCAAAAATTCCACATTGACAGAAAAAAAAGAGGAAAAACTACGCGGAGCGGGATGGGGGGTAAACAAACGTATCTCGTGGGCCCAGTCATGGCCTCTGCAGCAGGTATTAGAAGAACATTGTCTTGCTAAAAAAAAATAAGGTAATGGCCTTTGAATTTGTCCCTTGCTCCGTCTAGTCTCAGGTGGGTATCTCTCTCCACCAGTGAAATCTCCATCGTTTACTTATGATGTGGGTCTCAGTCATAGTGAACTTGGGATTTATCTCCATCGTTTTTGTTTGCTTCTTTAACCCAAAGTTTGTTTCTTTTTAGATCAAACAACTACAAGCAGTTATATCCAGAAGAACAATCCTCCAATACAAAGTCCCCTTAGGCCCCCCCCCCCAATCCTCAAATATAATATTTATAGTTTTTATTCTGCAAAAAAAAAAAAAAAACACAACAAACAACCAGTCCTTATCCAATTCCAACAAAAGAGACAAGGAATAAAACTAAACTTCACTGTGCACATATTTCTGTTCTATTATTGTCTTGATTTCGTTTACTTAATCTGCAAATAACACAAATTTCATTCTTTTCTCTAAATGCTAAGCAATATCTTCAGGAGAATTCTTTTATTTTTTATATACTTGTCTTAGCTTTTAAGACTTTCTGTTTAAATATTCGAGTGTTAACTAGTAAACTGACTAAACCAGCTTCATCAGTTCACCAGATACAGTTCATCAAAAGAGGGTGAGAATGATAAGTCGAAGAGTATTTTAAAGTAACAAGCAACAACAACAGCAAATCCAACTAGACCTTAAATTTGGGTCAATTTTAATAAGTTTCACATCAGAGGCGCCACAGGAGGGTAGGGGAAGGAGCGATTCCTCACGTTAGATTTTAAAAAAAGCTTATTTTGATGGTTTTTTATGGGCGATTTCTCCCGCAAGATTTTTAAAAATAGCTTATTTTGTTGTTTCGTACTAGTCTGTTAGACGGGACGCACTTAAGAATTATGCTGTCTAAGATCTAACATAAACCGGTTTCCCTACCTGGACCAGTTATGATTTGCTTATTTTGAGTGAGGAAACTATGATGTATATATGATGTACAGTATTATTAAATATTTAATATATAGATGTGGTAAGGGGTTAGGTATTTAATATAATGCGTTCTGTGTGGCCTGCTTTCCACAATTCTTTGGTGTTGTTTCCAAAATTGTGTCTAAAGTATTATATTATCATCATGCTTTGGTATATTTGGTTCCATTGTAGCAGAACCACCGTGTAACTGAACCTCAAGCAACTGAACCACCGTGCAATTGAACCACCGGGCAACTGAACCACCGTGCAACTGAATCCCCGTGCAACTGAACCCTCGTGCTACTGAACCCTCGTGCAAATCAACCCCAATTAACTAAACCCCCGTGTGACTGAACCACCGTGCAACTGAACCACCGTGCAACTGAAACCTCGTGTAACTGAACTCTCGTACAACTCAACCACCGAACTTACATTGGGTGAAACAAAAGCTACAATCTTTACATGTTCAACCTTGTTTGAATTGTTTGCTTTTTTAAGTCTTTATATAAATTACCGTCAAGATGGCTTGTAAAATTGATGTGTTTAGTTGTAACAAAAACAAAGAAAATTGGACATCATAAACTCTTAAATCCAGATTTATTTCTCTTTTTTATGTCTGTTACTGGGGGTTCCCTTCACCCTGTCACATCCAAGCGTTTACCCCTCTCCTCCGCGGAAAATTTCCCCTCTTCCACCCACGGAAACCCCTCACCTGCGAAATACCCCTCTCGAGGAAATTATGGTTTTCAAAATTTAAAATTTTCTTTGAGTCGTGTTATTTTTTAGTTCAATTTAAAAGGTCCAAGGGAAGTGGAAAAGGGAAATTTATGTGTAAATCTTGCCCCCCCCTCCGTGCAAATACTTTCTTCTCATGAAAAGTCCTCCAGAAAACACCCCACGGAAAAATCTCCGTAGGTTTCCCAATGACAAATACTATCTGTAAGCAATAGACAAATTAAAAAACTTAAAAAGGAACTGAAACTTCTGCAATGGGGCTATCCGATTGTTTTGTAGCTAGGAAGAGAGGGAGATACCTAAAAGGGTGCACTTTGATGCCGAAACATCTCAGCTCTTATTAAGCCTTCAAATAAATACAGAATTTGCTCTAAGGGAGGGATGACAGGAGGATGGAGGAAGAAATTGTTTGATAATCCCCAGGCATTTCTAGTCTTTATTTTATAAGCCGAAAGTGATTGGAGACTAACCAACCGCCAGAGATTTTTTTTTTTGGGGGGGGGGGATATTTTCCACGGGTAATTATTTTCTGGGGGGGGGGGGTATTTTTCGTGAGGTGTTATTTTCCGCGGGGTATTTTCCCCAAGGGATGTTTTTCACAGGGGGGGGGGGGGTGAACGACGGCTCTCACCGTCAACATACTGTAATGTTTTTTTTTACCACTTTGCTTATTTTGTTGTTTTCATTTTGTGGTATTTTCTACGCTCGTAGTTGGCTATCGTTTGGTTTGAAAAAGGTTAATTACCTGCTTCGGTGGAGCCGACACAAAAGCTACTTTCTTTTTGTGTTCGGAAACTTTTGGTTTGATTTCCTTTTTTTTCTTAGATGAATCAGGCCTTTTCCTGAACGTTGAGGAATACAAATCTTTAGTGAAAATATCGGTATTTTGAGAATTTAGATAACAAAAATTAGCTTTTGGTTGCGCTTTCTTTAAATTAATTAAAAAGATTCTTTCGAAAAACAATTTTTCAAAGAAAAGTAAAGAGTCATATTAAACCAATGACTAGCATAAATAAATTCCTGTAATAATTCAAACCCAAAATGGACAGAAATTACTACAAAAAAAAGAAACCCAAAACAAACAGAAGTTAACACAAACGATCATTGAAAACATGGGGGTTTTGGGGAAAACAAAAAAAGGGGCTATAGAGTTACATGCTGAACCCCCGTTCTAAAAAAAAACCCATTCAACTCTAGCCTCCTTTAAGCCAACCCTCATTTAAATCAAACCCTGAACCTAAGTCAAGGCCTAAAAATAAGTTTGAACTAAGGCTGAATAAAAGCTCAAAATCTATTTCTTGCTTCATTTGCGGTTTCTAACTTGTATTATATAATAACTCTTTATTTCCATAATAGCTTATAGCTAGCAGTGGACGTCAAACAACAAGAAAATATAACACATGAGATCAGATAAATAAATATAAAAATAAATAAACTTTTTCACAACTTTTTATAGATTTCCTTTTCAACTAGTTCCTCATTATAGTGGTTCACGAAGTATGGAACAAACGATGATAGGTACCTTTTTGATGCCTTTCGGGGTGGGGGACAAAGGAGTTGGCACGACGAAGTGAAGGCTCCTCTACGTGTTTTTGGCCGACTGATCTGTGATTCCTGGAAATCCGGTAATATTTTGCGATGGACATCAGAGCTTAGGCATTTTTTTCCGAAACACATCGTGAGATCGTGGCGCTTTTCAGATAGTTTCTGAAGCCTCAGTTTCTGCAGGCTGTCCTCATAGGATGTATAATTTGCCCCAAGCATTATTTGGCACGCCCGCTTCTGAATATTTTCAAGCTTTTCGGTTTGGATAGCCGTTAGACCTAGGTGCCAAACGGGACAAGCATACTCGGTTTGCGATCGGACATACATATAGTATAGACTGCGCATAATGGACTTTGGATATTGAACCGCGTTAGGCAAGCAAAGGATTTTAGGCATAGGGAAGCCTTTTGGAGGATAGACTGTATATGTGGATCCCATTTAGGTTTCTTTTGAAAGTTACTCCTAGGATTTTTATTTCATCTTTAGTTGTAAGTCCAGTGTCTTCTTGGGACGGAATTGCAGATTTTAAAAAGCTAACACGTAGAATATGGCTCTTGGTTTCACTACCTGTAAGCATTACATCTTCAAGATTATGCTTTAGCTGGGAAAATATTGATGAGGTGGTGATTTCCTTCTAGGACAGGGTTAAAAACAATCAAAAAGATCAGTGGTCCTAATTTTTTCCCTTGGGGTGCTCCGCTCCATATTTCTTGGAATTCGGATGCTTCATCCTGCGTGAGTGAAACACATTAGTTTTGATTGTGCAGGAAGCTTGCAACCATTCTCACAAGAAACTGTCGAGCACCCATTTCTTTAGCTCGGTTAATAGCTATCAGGTGTTGGATGCTTTCAAACACCTTTCCTATATCGCTGGGAAGGATTTCTGCGTATGACTCTTTCTTCTCGAGATGTTTTATCAGATCGTCAAGAAGACATACAAGATAGTGGGTAGTATTATGTCCAGGCCTGAAGCCAAATTGCCGAAGTTCTAAATTAGCTTCAATATCTCCATATAAATATTCACAGATAAAGCCTTCAAACACTTTGGAAAGGCACGGGGTTTTTGAAATCGGGCGCAAATCGTTAGGTGAGAGGATTTTTTTTATTTTAGGAATGGGAGTTATATAGGCTGTCTTGAAGCAATCCGGGAAAGTGCCATCTATTAGACATTGATTGAAACAGGCAGCCAAAATAGGACTAAGCTCCTCAGAGCAATGAGCTATCCACTCAATAGGACCTTCTAGAGGGTAATTACTCTTTCTGAGATCCGGGCGTTTGAGCTTCTCCAATACTTAATGAGGGCGAATGATCAGAAATTTTTCAATGGACCCATTTTCAGGTAGCTCGTCAAGAGGCGGGTGTGTGTGACACATATTTCAAAAATGTGTGTTGATCATATCAGCGCTCACAGGTTCACCATCAGAGCCGTAGATTGTCAACTGCTTTCGAGCCCGTCCCATAATCTCCTGAACCTTCTGGTGGAATCTAGAGGGGTTAGACTTCCAAAACTTGTTAACCACTTGAGCACCACATTCCTTTTTAGACTTCTTTATTTTGAGACATATGACATTGCGCATTTTTTTAGCCTCATCTTGATATCCCAACTTATAGAGCTCATTTCTCGATTTGATTAGATCCTTAATCTCTTTAGTCACCCACGGCTTGACTTGACCAGGATTGTCTTTTCGGGAAATATTACTTTATATTCATGGAAAAGCTGAGCAGTGACCTCTTGCATCATATTGTTGCCGTTCTTCATAGTAAGGACTTTCGACCAGTTTTTCCTAGCTAGTCACTCTCGGTAAATCTGGAGTTGTTCTTGAGTTTGTGGGCGGTACTTCACCACTGACTGGGATCTGTCAGGGGGTTTTCTGCTAGGCTTCCATATTACAGTAAGGTGGTCACTCATACCAATAGCGGGGAGAGTGTAGGGGGCATTATAGAACTCCTCCATATTGGTGAAGATAAGGTCTAGTACTTTTTCCTCGCGTATTGGGACTTCAGCAACTTGCGTAAGTGAGACTGAACTTGAGAGCCAATTAGCCTTTAAATCATTAAAGTCGCCCAGGATCTAAATGGCAGCTTATGGGTATTGGGATCTTATGTAGTCAACCGAATACTATAGGTAGAGTACGAGTTCCTTTCGGAACGATGCTCTTGGCGGGTAGTAGACTACACCTAAAATGATTGACGATACTTCTTTTGGTAAGTATCTGGGCCTTGTCCAAAGCCACAGAACTTCGTGCTCAGGTTTCCTAGGGATAGGTATATTTAGGGCTCGATTCGGAATTGCAGACTTGCAAAGACAACCAACACCGCCACCATGACTCACAATGGCCCCGTCCTTATTTAATCTTGGGAGTAGACACACATCTTACCGGGAATAACCGTGCATGTGTCAGACGCGGAACAAGTTTCGCACAAGCAAGCCACTTCAATGTCATTTTGTATGAGGGTGGTTTCCAGCTCTTCAACTTTATTCCCAAGAGAGCGGACGTTTGCGAGCAGGATTTTGGGAAATGAATACTTCTGCTTTGTGTGATTACAATCCTTTGTCGTACCGTGTAGAGTTCGGTGTCTTTGGGCATCCATTTGAGCTGAGCGCTGAGTATACTTGGGTTGTATTTCAGTTCACTTGTTGAAGGTGACCTTTTTGTTGATTGTAGGTGTGGGAGTTGTCATGGAGTAAAGCTGATTTATTGGTGATGGGATTGAGCGGTGGAAATCAAGATTGGGCTGTATTAGACTAGCGACTCGATGAGCTGTGAAAATCTGGTCCTCGTTGGAAATGGGAGGTTACTACCGGGGTGAGTGGGCAAGATAGTGCGTCTGATCCCGGGGACAGCCCAGGTGGGTATCGCTGGCCATCTGAGGAGGGGGGCGGATAGCCAAGGTCTGCGGTAGGGGGGAAGTGGAGCTATAGGATGTATGCTATTGTCGTTCGTCAGTGGCGTGAGTTTCAACTGCATTAAGGAGACAATTCTCAGTTAACGATCTCCTGTTCTGATATCTTGTTTCCCAACTTCGGATTTCGCAGGGAACCCGTTTTTTGACTGCTTAGGGTGCGTTTTTATTGCCCCATGCAGGCGACGTTTAGCTGGCAGGTGCACTTTAGGACAGTCATTCACGAAGCAAAGACCACAGGAGAACTTTCGGCAAGGTTCTTTGCGTACCAATATACATTGATCGTTGCCACATTTTCCCTTATAGAAATCTGTGCAGATGTGTAGAAAGGGACAATCCACACTGTTTCGGCAAATTCGGCATATTACTCATCAGTGTATCCCCTAAACCCTCTAAATTGAATGAAACTTTCAGGATTGGGCCTATCGCCAAAAGCATGGCCCGATAAAGTGTTTATTTTGGTTTTATTGCAAACTTTGAACTTTCCATTAGTTCGAAGTCCCCCACCCACAACTTATCCTGAAAGGTCTAACTTATTAATGGAAGCCGTTCTTGAGATATTGCTGTGTAACCCTTTTCAGAATGTGCATAATCATAATCAATTTGATTCAGTTCAATATCCGCCGAAATATTCCTTGAAAACCTCAAGGAATATTTCTAAGGGTAGCTACTAGTATTAGAACCTACCCTTAGCTTGCGTAGCAGCAGTGGTAGAATTAGTAGCAGTATGCACATAGCAACTTTTATTTTCTTCAACATTTTTTCCAACACACCAAACTATCCCTAGGATATTACTGATGCACCCTTTTGACAACCCGTATACAGATGGATTGATGTAATTCAGTTCACCTTCCACCCTCAATATTCCCTGATAATTCAACCTTCATACCGTTCATTACCGTTAGGTACAGCTGTAATGGTAGTCCCAGTAATAGTATTAGTAGTAATATTAATAGCAATAGCACTAGTGCTAGTAGCAGCAGTACTATTAACATGTTGCCTTTTGGTCAGCTGAAGATTCCTCTCTTCCAGTTCTAGAAGCTTCAACTTAATGCATTTAGCTGTTGCTATCCCATTGCCGATATATCCTATTGATAACCTATATGTTCATGCAGTTCCTTAATTTTCATCTTAATACTTTTAGCTTACAAGTGGTTGCAATAGAAGTAGCAGTCGTACAAGTTGTAGTAGTAGCAGTAGTAGTTAATGTAATTAAAATAGTAATAGCATTAGCAGTAGCATGCACAGGGCCGGATTTAAAGCTTTGACGCTTAAGAACCAATCGTTTTTGCGTTCCGTTTTTGCAAGATTTTCGGGGTTATTCCCAAAAATTCGGGGCTAATGGAAGCAATTAACAGAACACAACAGATGAGCGGAAAGTGATAAAAGAGAGGGGTAACACCGAACTCTCAGCTACCATTCTTGGGAGACATCTGACAGTTTACAAGTGACCATGGAATTCCTGTGTTGTTTTAAAGTCACTTTTCTGTGAATAAGCAGCATGGCGGCAGACTGCACCTGGCGACGATAAATCAAATCAGTCCAGTTTTTGTCAGGAAAAAATTACTCAGTGATAATTTATTGCTCCCCCTGGCATTATGCGCCCCTAGGTCCGGACCCAGGGACCTAGTGGTAAATCCTGGCCTGAGCGTGCGCATGTTTTCTTTTGGTGAATTGACTTTTCCTTTAAGCACTCTCTGAAAGTTCCAACTTAATACACAAATCACTTTTTGAGATTCACCATTTTAAAAATCTGCATGCACATAGTGTCTTTTGATTTAGTTCAAGTTCCCCCTCTAATACCCCATTCTGTCAAATTTTCAACTTAATATGCTTAGCCTAATAGTGCTAGCATAATAGTAGTAGAGGTCGTATTAATAATTGTGTTGAACTAGTAGTAGTAGCAACAGTAGTAGCAGCAATATTAATAGCAGTAGTAGCAGGTAGATGCCCCAGACGTTTCATCTTGATACGCTAAGTCGTTCCAAGAAAAATTGCTGATACACCTGTATCAACAATCTGTATGTTATTGCAAGTTACCAATTGTTAAACTTTGAGGTTTTTATAGAAGGGATGGTCGTAAAAACTTTGAAGCAGGCTCATTCGATTGGAATTTAAAATCTGTGGTGATTGACTGAGTTCATGTTGGCGACGCTTTTTGGCCTTGATTTGTAGTAGATTTTTATATATTGAATATTATTAACACAAGTGCAATCATTAAATAATGGACGACTCGAATATTATTTTAAATCCAATATTGAATTTTATTTCTCGATCGATGGTATCAAAATATAGACAATAATTGCTAAGTCGACAAGCTTTTTCAGTCATGAAACCATTCTAAAGGCAAAGGAGGTTTTACATCAGGTGCTAGAAACTGGAACACGTTTAATTAGATGCCAAATAGACGACGAAAATGTCCTTGACATTTGTAAGTGGTTATCTACGGTATCGAAAGAAAAACGTAAGATCCCAAAATTCGTGATATATTTACCGTGTGAAATTCCAACAATTGGTGATGCGATCGTTGCAACGTTAACCTGTCGCATGAATGAACTTTCCCGTAAAATTGACAATTTGTCTGAGCTAAATAAGCAACATCTCGCAGTACATGAAACTTCTGCCTCGCCCTCTTCCGCTCAGTCGTCTTGCACCGAGGACCAATCCAATCCTCCTACCTATGCTGTTGTGTTAAAGAATTGCCCGTCAAATCTTTCATCTCCACTATTAAGGAAAGATTTTATTGATAAAATATGTCCTGAAGCTGCAAATGATATTTCAGAGGTGAAACGTTTTTCATCAGAATGGAAAATTGTTGTAAAAGGTAAACTCGCTGCCTCCTCAATTGCTGACCAGATGAAAAAGTTTCAACCTGGCCTTTTAGCCTCTGTTAAATCGCCCGCCTTCATCGGTGTAATAAAAGGCGTACCGACAGAAATGAATGAAAAAGGTCTAGAGAAACTTATTCCAAAGTGTGTCAAAGCTTTGCAGTGTGGCAAGTCACGTGTCTACAAGATTTATTTAGAACAACGAAGTGATCTCGATTCCTTTCTGAAAAATTCTGTGAAGGTAGGTTATGAGAAGTTAACTGTCCAGAATTTCATATTCATACCTAGACGGTGTTTCGGACGCCATCAACAAGGACATTTTACTGCTGATTGTAAAAACGCAGAACTGTGCTCTCGCTGTGGTTCCACGGAGCACTCTTCCACCAGGGATAATCCATGTGTTCGGAACGTGTTTTGTATTACATGTAAAGAGTCTAATCACACCTGTTACAGTATCTAATGCACTGGCAACACTCAAACCGATAAACGGGCAGCTAAGTAGATAAATGGATATTCGTTTTCTCTCTTGGAACATTAATGGTGGTCTTACAAAAAAAACCTATTCTTAAAAATATACTTCATAATCATGATATTCTGTGTTTGCAGGAACATTTCCTGACCAACCACAGCCTTGGTTTACTTGACATTAGTGCCAAATTCAAAACTTTTTCGGTTCCAGCAAAACGTAGTGCTTCCAAAGGCAGAGCTTCTGGTGGTATTGCTACTTATGTAGCATCGAATCTTAATTCTAGTGTTTTCTTTTCCAATGATAGTTTTTTAGCTGTTCGAGTAGGTGATTGCGTAATAATAAATGTGTATTTACCCATAGATTACAAAGATGAAGACTTGGAGAGAGATTTCGTATTAGCAGTTGGTAAACTTAGCTCTTGTCTTCATGATGTCCTTAAACTGAAAATCCCGTGTTTGATCGTAGGTGATTTTAATTGTGATTTAAATTGCAGGTTGTCTTCAGCTTCTATCTGTGCTTCTTTACTATTAGGAATATTTGGTGATGATTATAAAAATCGACAGAAATCTGCTCAGTTTACTTACATTCATTCTTCCTCTTACACATCTGACCTAGACCATGGTGTGTCATATAAACTTGATATACCTTGTGTTGAGGTGATTTCTAAATTTCAAGTTTCAGGACACTTTCCTATTACTTCTAGCTATAAACGAGAAGCCTCTCAAATTCCAGTGCTACAAGCTCATACTGTTCACCAGCATAAATGGTACACTTTTCGTGACTGAACAAAAATTGACAAATCTCAGATCATGCAAACTGCAAATAGTATGCTCGACAGGATGAAGGTTCCATTTCATCTTCTGCAAAAGTTTTACAGTTAAGGCATTAGTGAAGTTAGATTAACTCTTAATATCGACTCCGCAGAAATCTGCCGTGCACTTTTGTCTGCTGAAAAAAGAGCACTTCCTCTTAAAAAAATACGTGTTGGTACCCAAGTTCCCGGGTGGTCAGGAAATCTAGTGCTGTCTGAAGCTTGTGACCGTGCTAAATTTTGGTACAAATTATGGAGAGATTGCCTATGCCCCCATCAAGGAACTGAGAAAAGTGTCAAAAAAATTTTTTTCTAAGGAACTTGCCCTTCATCGATCTAAAATGCAGACACTTTATTCCGAGAAGGTCAGGAATTCACCTGATCTACTGTGGAAGCTATTACCTCGTACTATCTCCTCCAATTTGCCAGTACCAAATGACATTCCTTTGTCCAAATGGATATCCCATTTTTCAAATGAATTTTCTGAGCCTGATCCTGTTTTAGAGTCATAATTTTGTGACGAGCTCTGCAACTTCATTGCTGAACTCCTAACCTTGGTTTTGTTGTTACTTGTGACGCTGTCATAAAAGCCATATCCCTACTTAAAAAGAAAGCGTCTTGTGTGATAGATAAGGTGAGCACTCTACACATCATTAATTGAAGTTATGTATCGGTGCGTCACCTCAGCCTTCTCATGCAAACGATATTTGTTACAGGTATTGTTCCTTCCTCGTTCTGCATTGGTGATCTGACTCTGATTCCCAAGAAAGGAAAATCTGAGCTGCATGTTCCTTCTTTCGTTCTATCGCCGTCTTTACTACGATATGCAAACTTTTCGAGCACATTTTTGTTAATGAGTTAAGACAAAATGTTAGGTTCTCCCATATCAGTTCGGTTTTCAGGCTAATCTTGGCTGTTCTCATGCTCTTACAGCAGTGTTTACTGCCCTCGTCAACGCTGAATCTTCGGGAGAAAGTATGATCCTCGCTGGACATGACGCTAAACGTGCGTTTGATTCCTTAATTCATTCGTCCATGCTTCGTCATATGGCAAGGCGAGGCGTAAACCCGTGAGTTGTCCGTGTTCTTAGGGATTTATATAGGCATCTAAGAGTGCGTTTAAAACTCCCATCCCGTTTTCCCCTGCAATCGGTTCTTCATCAATCCCAAAATAATTGCATTAATTCTCGTGTGACGCCAAACTCTTCGAATGCCTCGAATATGCCTATGATTCCTCAGTACCCCATCCTCGTTAAGAAAGGGAGTAGACAGGGAGCTATTACTTCCCCAACCCTGTTCAATAATAGTATCCTGGATGTTCAGGCAAAGTGTCTTCCTTCATGCATTCTTGGGAGAATCGATGTCTCTTATTTGTTATGCTGATGACATTTCTTATATGTTATGCTGATGACATCTTGAATCTCAGCCACATGATCCAGTGTGTTGGGTAGAATTTCAAAATTCCCAAAGGTGAACGTTCAAAATTCGGGCTGTCTTTTAACCCTGAGGAATCTAAAGTTGTTTTTTTCAATTTGCGAAATCCCTTTACTTCTATTCTAAATCTGGACGGTTGTCTTGTTAAACCCGCAGATCATATAACATACATGGGCCTTCCAATTGGCACATCTATCGGCCACACACGTCCTTTGCTGATTTCTCACGTTGAGCGTAAAATTAGCATTTCTTACGCTGGAATCGTAAAAAAGCAAACTACGGTTCCACCGTTACTTTCTAGCATCCATTTACAACGCCACAGCCCTTCCACGTCTGCTTTGCATTGTTCTTTTCAGGAAATTCTTTACAGTTACAGATAAAAAGCACCTACAATCAATCTTCTTCAGATTTGCTAAATATCTTTTACATTTGCCCCCTTGGACAAGAAACCGCAAAATTATTCATTTGTATAAGCTAGCTGACCCTAATATTAGCATTAATAAATCTCTATCCCGTTTTCAAAGTAGGCTTAATCATCCATGATCACCAATTTGTTCACAATAGTTTGTTTGTATTAATCTAATGTATGTAATGATTTTTTTTCTTCTCTATTTTTTTGTTACTTTAGTGATTACTCCTTATATGTACCTTTATATTTGACGGGCAATAAATGAATAATAATAATAATAATGTTAATAATATTAGTATTAATAAATCTCTCTCCCGTTTTAAAAGATACTTTTATCGTCCTTTTGTTAGCATCATTGTTTGTATTAATGTAATGATGAGTTTTTTTTTTTGTCATGTATTTGAATTTTCAATGTGTGTTTGTGTCCTTCTTTTTCTTCTTTTTTTTTATTTTTTTTTTCTTTAGTGATTACTCCGTCTACTATACCTTTTTTTTGACAGGCAATAAATGACTAATAAAAATAATAATAAAAATTGAAAGTTCCAGTTGAATTTTGAAGAATCAAAGGTCAATCAGCCTTTCCCTCTTAACTGACATTCCCTCCTCCTCCAAATACATCCGATCAAAATAAAAATAAACATTTTGTTCAAAATAGTCTAAAGGTCAAATAACCATGCCTTTGGGGTTAACATACCCACCAGCAGCATCTGGGGCAAGAGCTGTAAGTTAAGCTAGTTACTTATTGCTAACACATAAGGTTTTTGTAGAAAAAATTTTTGTATGAACTATGGGGGGGGGGGCTCATTCGGCTGGAAATGAAAAAGTGATTGGAGGGCTTCCACCCCACCCTATTTTTCCCAAAATACATCCGATCTAAATTTTGAGACGGTCATTTTATTTAAAACAGTTCAAAGGTTAAGTAACTATGCTATAGTTAAATAACTATGGTTTATAACCCTCAGCCTTTGGTGTAAGGGCTGTAAGTTATTCAAGTTGCCTATTGTTAATATATAAGTTTTTTGTTTATCAAGAAAAGATGGCAGGTTTGATCCAATAAATAAAAAAAACATGCAGCATTAAGGTCAAACCTTAGGGAAATGTCAAGAAGAATGCAAAACACAATCAAAAAGCATTTATTCCCTTATTGGTTGTGAAAAGTAAATACCACGAACATTTACAATGTCTGATGGTATCAGTTATCACATTGTTCGGAAAATATTTAGGAGCATCTTCAACTAAATCCAGAGGTAATGTGTGCATCCAGTTTTAAAATAAGTTGTATCTGCAATGTGTCGAGAACAGCTAAGGGTATAAACCTGAGGGTATGAAGTTAAAACTTTCAGGGCAAGTTGAGAAGGAATGTTGAAAAAAAAGGATGGAGTGCAACCAGTCCCCCTCCCATGTCGTTTTTAGCTGCAATCTCCTCAAAGACATCTGATAGAAATTCGTTATCTAGATTCACAAAGATCGAATATTTTAAACACATATGTTTATTACTTAATGTCCAGAAAAGTCTGGTTCATCTGAAAAAAAGAGTAATAAATCAGCTTTAATGGTTTGTGACATCGGATCTTCTTTTTCTTTTGCCAAAATAAAACAAAGCTTTTCATGAATACTTTTGGCAGGCGTTTATATCATGAATTTAAGAAACAAACAATTTCAACAAGGTTGAAAATGTAAAAATTCTAACTTGTGTATTACCCAATGATATTGCCTAATATTTTTAGAGAACTGAAAATCTGAGTTCCGTGGTTCAGTTGTATGATGGTTCAGTTACACGGTGGTTCAATTGCACGGTGGTTCAGTTGTACGGTGGTTCAGTTACATGGGGGTTCAGTTACACGGAGGTTCAGTTAAACAGGGTTGAGTTGCACGGGGGTTTGCTTACACAAGGGTTAAGTTAAATGGGGTTCAATTGCCCGGTGGTTCAGTTACACGAGGGTTCAGTTGCACGGGGGTTCGGTTATACGGGGGTTCAGTTGCACGGTGGTTCAGTTGCACGGTGGTTCAGTTACACGGTAGTTCAGTTGCTTGTGGTTCAGTTACACGGTGGTTCAGTTACACACACACCGGTATATTTGATTAGGATTAAGCTAACTTAACTTAATGAGTGTGTTCCGTTTAACAGACAAGTACCTGTGTTTTTTTTTTGAAAAAAAAAATTAAAAAAGGACAAATTTTCCCCTCCAGATTCTGAAAAATGCCTTTTTTGTATTTCCATTTAAAAAAAAAACGAAACTTAAAAAAAAACTTGCTCCTTCTTACAATTTCGTGTCCCTGATTTACATGCATCTCTACCTAGACTTCCATGCCTAGCCACACAACTCCTGTTTCTACAAAGCATTTAATCTTTGGCTGTAGCTTTTTACACAAACCAACAAAAGTTGCAGGTGATTAAAATCTATGGACCAGGACATCCATGTTTAGGCATATAATTCTAGTAAGACTTGCATGTCAAAACATCCTTCCAAGCATTTCCCTGCATTTGTTCTAGGTTCTACAAGTCCTTGCTTCCTTATCAAATTTATTTTCTTTTATTATGTAAATAGTTTATTCAATAGTCCAAGTAGCATGATGGTGCCCTTTGATGCACTATGACTGATGTTGTTTCTGCTCTTTTAGGGATGTTGCCAATTAAATGTGCCAGGAATTCTTGAACTTATCAACGTGTGTTCAAACTATCAGTGGTGGAACTTCCTCTACTGAGATCATTAAAACCTATCATACACTTGAATAAATCACTAACAAAAATACTTTTAAATATTGAAGTAAATTTATCTATATTAAATTAATTTATTTAAATAATAAATTGAAATATTAAATGTACCCTCACCAAAACAAGTGCCATGCTTAAGAGAAAAACAATTTGAAATTATTCAACCCCACAAGTACATTATTCAAATAATTTCCACAATTTTAATATTTGGGGGGATAGTCGAAGTTTGGACTGTGCATAGTTTAGCCATACCCACATAAAGGGGGAGGGCACTTAAGTGAAATTTAAATCATGCTAAGGTATATTTACAAGAATGTGGACGGATGCAAATATTTTGGTCTAAAGAGGTACTTTCAGACTTATGGATATGTTTACCTATGGTGGTAAGCATATGGATCAATGGTCGAAATTTTAAACAGTATTTTGTTTGGGGGTGAGGAAGCATTGTACCCTGAAAAATTTAATTATTGACTGTAATTTTGTAGGGATTACCTTTTGAACCAATACCAAAGAAGAGGAAGTCCTGTATATGTAGGCATAGTGGTAAAATACTGCCTAAACAAGTCGCAAAGGCTAAGGGAAAACTGTGGTGTCCAATTGGAAGGTTAAAACTCTCCTAGACCTAGATTACACAGAGGATTTGAGTATCCTAGATAAGATGTTGCCAAAGTGAGTTTTTGGTGGTTTTGAGAGTTCACTGTCCCAGAATAGGTTTGAAAAATTAATACTAAGAAGACTAACTTATTTAAACTAGGAATACATGAGAGTGAAAGGATAATGTTGGGTAACAAGAAAATAGATCAAAGTGGATAGATTCACTTACCTAGGTAGTATTATAAGAAAAGATGGTGGGTGCAGCAAAAATGTAAAAAGTAGAATAGCCATAACAAAGGATGTTTGTTTCACAGTTGAAGAAGTATGGAAGAATAGGAAGGTAAGTCTTCAAACTAAGATTAAAATATTGAAAGTTACAGTTACAACAATACAACAATGGTCAAATATGGCTCTGAAATACAAACACTTTAAAAGCCAAAGAATATTTTTAAATATCTTTCAAAAAAAATGTCTATGGATAATTTGACGTACTCGTTTGATTGATTATATATCAAACAGTAAGCTGTACAAGAAATTAGGTTTGATCCTGATTTCTAGGGCTATAATGAAAGAAAGCCTAAGATGAGAAAGACAATATTTTATAGATGGATAATGGATTACCAGATTGTGCTTTTTGGCCATCAACATGACTTACTTATTTACTTGACTTAAGGCTCCTGCCGAGGGTTCGGTGTAGAGAACGATGAGACCAGGTGCCTCCAGGTTGACCTATCGCTTGCCAGGCTCGCAGCTTCTTCCACTGGGATGCGTGCTTGGGTGAGGAATTCATCGGCTTTGTCTTTCCGCCTAGTGGGTGGGCGTCCTCTGGGTCGTTTCCATCCGTGTAGGGTGGGGTCAAAGTCAAATGCGACCCGTGCGGGGGTGTAGTGTGGCATGCGAAGGAGGTGGCCGTACCACCGAACAGTAGGCTGGGGAAGCTGCGTCGAGAAAGGAGTTTGAGCCGTACGTGATAGGAGAGTCTGGTTGCTAACGAGGTCAGTCCAGTGAAGTCTTTCGATTCTTCGGAGATGTTTCGTCTGAGCGACATCGACGGCGCTGAGGATAGATTTTGCAGCTGGTCACGTCTCCACTCCATACAGCAGGACGGTGCTGACTGAAGCATTGTAAACGCGCATTTTTGTAAAGCGGCGTATTTTTGGCTTTCACCAAATGCTGATAAGCCTCCCAACAAGTGCCGATGCTTTGGCTATTCGAGATGTAAGCTTTTGTGCTCAAGCCCTCCTTCGACAGAATAGATCCCAGGTAAATGAAGCCTTCAACCACATCTACTCGGTTGCTTTCAATGTTGACTTCCTTTACAGTAGAACGGGACGTAGGGGGCTCAAGGAGCATAACTTTGGTTTCCTGCCAGTTGATCTTCAATCCAACTTTCTACTTCTTCTGAGAGCACCTGGAGAGCTTTGGTCATCTTATCGACGGTGCTCGCAACTAGTGCTATGTCGTTGGCGAAGTTAGCATCAGAGAGTACCCGGTCTCCGAACTGAAGACCGAATTGAAGGCGATTCATCGTGCTGGCCATAACATGGTCTATGACACAGTTGAAAATCTCAGGAGCGGCGGCACAACCTTGCCGGACGCCAGTCTTCACTGCGACTGTGGGACTGCGTCTTCCATTGACTTGCACGCAGCTTTCTATATCCTCATACAGCTTTACAAAGAGTGAGCAATATTTCTTGGGTAGACCCGTAGTTCTTAGTATCAGCCAAAGTGAACAGCGATCAACAGAATCGAAGGCAGCCTTAAAGTCCACGAATGCGATGTACGCTTTTTCGTGGAACTCCTGCGTCTTCTCGATCAACTGGCGCATAGTAAACATTTGCTCCGTCGTCGACCTGCCAGGAATGAATCCGGCTTGCTGGACTCTTTTCTTTCTACGCAAAAAGGTGGAACACCTGTCCAGGAGTGACATGGCGAAGATTTTACCAGGAACAGAGAGAAGCGTGATCCCATGATAATTGGAGCAGATTTGATGGCTGTCCTTGCATTTCCAGACCAGCAATATAATGCAAGCATGCCAGTCATTTGGTATGCTTTCCATTGTCCATACAGCTGAGAAGATTAGCTGGAGCCACTGAATTATCGCTGCACCCCGTACTTGAGGAGTTCTGCAGAAATACCACAGACGCCGGGGGCTCGATTATTATTTAACCGTTTTACAGCATTTTGGATCAGCATTCAAAGATGGTAAACGGTTGCGATACGAGGTAGGAAGTAGCCTCGGGTGTGGTCATTGCTGCTTCAATCAGATCAGGGTTGGGATGAGCAACTGCCTCGGCATTCAGAAGCGTTGAGAAGTGACTGCTCCAGGCAGAGAGTTGGCCTGCATCGTCATCCAGCATGCTTCCGTCAGCAGAAAAAACATGACTCACGGTGGAAGTCTTCCCTTCCGTCAGCTCGCGGAGGTGTTTGTAGAGGGAGCAGGTGTCTCCTTTTCTCGAGGCATCTTCAAGATTGCTGACTTTCTTGTCAACAAAGGTCTTCCTATTTCTATGCAGTAGGCTATTACACAGGCCACTGAGTCGTCTGTACTCTGGCATATTCTTTGCTAAACGGGCCTTCCGGCGCAGCTTGATCACGGCCAGAGCCTCCTGGGATATCCAGGGTTTATTTTTATGTCTGCTGTGGTCAATGGTTTTGCCAGCAGAATCGAGTATGTTATCTTTGAAAGACTTCCATGCTGCTTCAGGGTCGTCCAGAACTTGGAGGCAGCTCAAACGGCTAGAGATATCGAGAGCATACTTCTGTTGCATCTGAGATGTAGCCAGACTACTCAGATCGAGCTTGGGAGGCCGTCTTTCTTGTCCTTGTGCTCTCAGGCGTAGCCTGAGTGTGGCGACTACCATCCTATGGTCTGCGTTTCCAAGCTCGGCCGACCTATAAGTCCGGCACTTTGTTATCGACGAGCGCCAGCGACCCGAGATCATAACATAATCGATCATCTTCTTTGTCTGGCCATCATTACTATACCAAGTGTATTTGTCTATATCTCGTCTCTGAAAGAGCGTGTTTGAAATAACCAGATTATGCATATTGCAGAGCTGGAGGAGTTTTTGTCTGTTGTCATTCAGTGAATCCGGAGTCAAAGGGCCGAAAACATTTCTCCAAACGCCCTCCCTGTCACTTACCGTCACGTCAGGGTCTCCCAGTAGAGTGACAATGTCGTGGGATGAGATTCTAGACAGGGTCGCTGAGAGCTCTGCGTAGAACTGATCCTTCATTTCCGCAGGACTCGGATTCGTGGGAGCATAGCATACAATAATTGTCCACTTTCCATGCTTGTGCTGGAGCTGAGCCATCAGTATTCTATCTGAAATATTTGATATGGTGCCATCAACATGGCACCATATCAAAAGCAGATCATACCTGAATAAGGTGGGAAGTGGTCATAAGTAAGGATTCAAGTGAAAAGGGAACTTCATGGAAGGGGGTAAAAAGTAATTGGGATGAAGGAGTGTGCAGCAGTTCTGGCCTCGGGTGGCTTGGTACTGCAGCGAGCTGTTAATAGTGGTAACACAAGCATTAAGGAAGTCAAAAATTTTAAGGTTTAGACTCAGTCCACAAATTTTTTTTCAAAATATTTCCCTGGGAATTTTCTACTATAAAACATACTTTTGAGACAGTAGACCCTGCTAACTTAAAAAAAACTGGTAATGCAGAATTTCGAGGGTATTTTAACACAACTTGCCAAAATTACTGTCCTTCAAAATGACGTCGAAATGTCTATGACACCCTCCATATGTAGAGAAAAGATTAGGTGTTTCAAAAAGGGAGTAACTTTAGAAAAACAAAGGAACCAAACTGATCTTTTCACCAGATACTCAATCATGTATAAAAATTGGCTAAAATGATAGATTTGATGTCTCAGTCCTGTTTATTAATTCAGGCCTTGATGATAGATTAACACACTCTCCTCTCCAGCCGGTTAACAACACACCCTTTTTCAACTGTTTTTTCAACCATCTGCTTATTCAGCACGCCCATGGTATACCATGGCACGCCCTTCTGTACGCCCATGGTATATCCCTTACAAATTGATTTGTTTATATTATGTATTGCAGGCAGTATGATTGTTGGCATTGTTGGCCCAATCAACATTAATGCAAACAGCAAGACTGTTAAGTTTTCCTTCCAGCTAAATCAACAGGGAATAAGTCGTTTTTAGGAATGGAAATGCTTATGGAAAATAATACTCCCCAAGTAAAGTGTTTATTATGAGAATAATGTTGAGTATAAATTACAACTGAGAAAAACGTGTATACATGCATTTACAACCATTAAAAATAACATAGAAATATTCACCATCCTGTTGCTCAATCAGAGTATGGCTACTTCCTTAAAATTTGTTTTTGTCAAAAAACTTTTTTATTCTATTACAATAGTAGTATCTATTACATTTGGAAAGGGCGTTGAATAATATATTTCTTTTTTTGCTATTTGATTTTTGTGATATATAAAAAAAAACAAAAATATTACCCATTTTTTAACTGAAGGCAAGGCCTACTTACCAGGAAAGGCATTGGTTAATAGACTCAGGAGACAAAATAAAACATGAATGTCGATTGCAGTGAGGACTTTGGCCTCAGAAAGCCAAAGCAAATTATGAATGATTTACTACTGGCTGAATCCAAACAATGACACCAAAATTAAAGAATTGTTTACTTAATAAAAAAAAAGAAAACATCAGGCCAATTAAACAGGTGACACACAGACCATAAAATTGGTGTTGAAAAGGTTAACAAATGCATTAGGCTGAGGAATAGTCAATTTGGTTGCCACATAAATAACTAGATTAAATGCAACTGACTCCCAGCATAGGCCTGACACTTGGTGCAAGGTTCCTTTTCTGGGTTAAACCCATAATGTTTAGATTTGCTTCCAGTTTAGCTGTGTTTAATGCATATACCTTAAAAGGGTTAGGAGAGTCCCCCACCAGCAGCATCCTATCCACCAACAGCAAGTGGCATCAGATCCTCAGAACAGGTATTAGCAAGAGAACTTCTTTCTACCATCTCTGATAGCTCCTCAAGTGATGTTTCACTGTGATTACTTCATCTGTCAAGGGGAACCCCATGGTATGATTTTGGCAGCCAGTACTGGTTTCAATTCATTCAACCTCAGGATAATATATACCATGAAACAACCTGCCTCATGGTCAGAGACCAAACTGCCATTGGCCAAAATTAGAAATAATTGCCCCTGTTTGTGCCTATTATTCTTAGCTGCCACTATTATTGGTAATATTTTAAATTGATAAGCTACTGTTGATGAGAAATGAGTAAAAAAAAATCTTTCCAGCAAACCTCTCTTATAGTTTGTCACTGGGCCCCAACACAGTGAAAAAAAATACCATCCCCAACACAAAGCACAACAGATCCTGTATGGACCTTAATTCTGCTCCAAAATTCAAATTAAGGCAAGGTCATTAAGGTAAATAACGTGCTTTTGTAAATAACATATGGCTACATCCAGGCATTACATAATGGCTGCAAAGCAGTTAAACAAGTGAGCATTTCTGAAAATCCAATTAAACTCCTGAATCTAGGCTAATAAAGCAAGAATTTTTTTATTGTGGAGCTTAGATTAGAAGAGGCCATGAACAAGAGTGTTACCTCTGTGGATATAAGGCAAAACTTTGTACAAAGGACTTTTTACTACCTTGGAAAGCAGTTGTGTTGGGAGAATAAACTTCCAGGGATGAATTCAGAGCCAATTTATATCCAAAACAACGTTTCAAGCGTCTATCCTTATGTCTTCCTTATCTCTAAGGCTTAAAAATGTCATAGAAGACATGTTACTAAATTTGCTGTACTTTTGTTTGATTAGGCCATATTTTTTCTTAATTAAAGACATACACCACTACTTTAATAATGTGTTTTATAATGAGATTATGATAAATTTTAACTTTAACCTTAGCTGATTGTTAGTCCAACAATCTGTATTTAATTGTTTTGGGTACTGATATATCACACTTTCCCAAATTAATTAAAACCTTATAAATCAAAAATTAGGCCTAGTAAATTTACAAGACTCAAAATTATTTATCCATGCATTGCATGTCTAGTAGATCTATTTCTCAAGGCTTTACTTTTATAACATAAATTTTTATCCAAGTTCACCAAAGGTCAAACCCCTTTGGAACAGTAAAGAAGAGGGAGAAATCAAAAGGTACTACTCTTACAATATTAGAGCATTTTCTTTGTGAAGGGTAAAAAAACCTAAAAAATTACCCAACTACATTTCAGCCCCCCCCCCTAATGCCTAAATATAGCCCTGGGCTATGCACAAAAGTTGGTTGGTTGCTGGTTTTCATATTTTCTTTTTTAATATATTCTCCATTTTAGTGAGAGATCTATGGGATGGAAATACCCCCCCCTCTAAAAAGCTATTTTTCAAAATTCCCCAGGGCATGTTTCCTCCCACCCCAAGGCCTACTTCCTGATGCAACTGTACTTAGAAATTCAAAAATACACCTATCAGACCAAATCATTTATTTTGACATTTCCATAGTAAATATAATTTCTCATATTTGTCATCTCCTAACAGAGCACATCAAACACTGTATATCAGATTCATATGCTTACAAAATCTCTGCTAAGCTTTGTTTTGATCACTGCTATCTCTTAACCCTATGCAATGTTGTTGCTCTCTCCCACATCCTGTATTTTGCAGCCTTCTGGAAGATTCTTATACTCACTCATAAATTGATATTCTGCTCTACTTTTTTTCTATTTTGCAAAATATTTGCCAAGACACCCAATACAAAGTTCAGTTGGATACAAAGTTCAAAGATTATAGCAGACTGTACTATAGCTAAACTTATAGAACAACACATCCAAAAGATTACAAGTGGCTCTCCAGAAGGGGACATGCTAGATCAGAAACTGCATGCTCATTTTCATAGTTTTGTTTCCATTAATAACAATTCATGATCACTCCCCCCTCCCCAATGGTCTCATATATAGCCCTATGGTATATGAAAAGCTAACATAAAAATTACGAAATTTGCTTACTTTATAATATGTAGCAAGTAAAAATAAGACCATGTGGTGTCAGTTCTGCTGTAGTCATTTTTATGGGACTTTATGCTCTTTTTAAAAATTCTTGCCAATTTGATTTCAAAATAACATTTTACCATCAAGACCAAGGATAATAATATATTACCATTCCTGAATCAGCTTCAAATGGTATTTTTTTTGGTAAATTTTCCTATTTACTCACTAATGAGATAGTTAAGAAATATACACAGCCTATCTTTAGAGTCAGAATTATGTCCTGAATCCAAACATATCATTTATTTGTGTTAGAAACAAAACTCACTCTCACTATGTTTACCCTCTTCTGATTTGTAATTCTTAGAAATTTGCCTACTTGACAGGTCTATACCTATTGGAATTCTGATAAACAACATTATACCTTAATTTTCAGTTCAGTCTCTTTTCTTTGTTTTTGGTTTTGATAATGCAATTCTGTTATTTGAGTAGAATTTTCAGCCAAATCAATTGTTTCTTTCAAATTTAAGAAATATACTTGCAGATCTTTCAACTGTTGTAAATTGGGATTAAGCAAAGTTGTGAAGCAGAAAATACTTTTCTTGCACTTCATTTAAGCAGAAGACCTCCTTTTGGGAAAGACCACTTTTCTTTGGCATTCTGGGAAAGTAGAGATGAGTTTTTGGACCACCCCTATTTCACCACAGCATGATGTAATGGGAGGGTAGTAACAAGCAGAAGCATTCTGAGCCTCATTTCATTGGGGGAGGGGGGCAATATTTAAAAATTTTACCATATTGCTACCTGATTTATGCCAAATTTTCTGCAGAAACCAAGAATTTTTGAAAAATTTCTGCCAATTTTGCAAAATTTATTCCAGTTTTCACCTTCAGGAAAAATTTAACCAAATGCAAACCCTGGTAATAACAGCCTGCCTCCTTGGTGAAATATTCACCAATAATTTGTCAGTATAAACTAGATAGTTTTGGGAACCACTTTGCATTTGTATGACAATAAACAAAAGCTCAAATTGGGATAAATTTCTTTTAATAGACAGTGATAAATTTCACAAAAATACCAGATATTTTGGTCACATATGCAGTAACCATCACTACTGATGATGGCCATTGCATATGTGACCAAAATATCTAGTATTTTTATGAAATTTATCACTTTTATAAAAAAGAATTTTATCCCTATTTGAACTTTTGTTTATCAGTATGAACTAAAATGTGGTCTCTGTTTTGACAAGCAATTAAAAAGACAAAAATTGTTTAATATTTGTGGTTTATAGAATAAATATCAAGCAATAAAAGCTACATTTTTAGAATCAGAAGAAAATTAGCTTTCTGTAAATATGTGAAACACCAAAAGGATATACATATATATATGTCAAAATAGAATAATTGGTATTTACAAAAAGATGTCCTTGTTGGTAAGTCAATAAACTAATAATTTCAAGTGTTTGATCTTAAATAATATTAATAGCCTAATAGAGATATTGATGCATAGCTTAGATTTTTAAATGTTCATTGATATAGACAATTCTTCTCAATTCCACTTTGATAACAAGTTGTTTGGGTTTTAGTTTTACATAATTTGGTAAATCTGCAGTAGGCAACATAATTTAGCTAAGATGAAAGTGAAGCATCATTTGATGCCTTCTTTTATGCTCTTTCATAATTCAAGAATTGATTCTGGGGGTAGATGCATCTTGAGCTGTTAAAGGGGCCCCAAAGGTATTTCATTTTTGTAACCACACAAAGAAGTTATCAAGACTACTTAAGTTACTGAAAAGTTGCAAAAAAAATGGCATTGGTACATTATATGGTCCCTTTTATATACTAATGAGACAAAACCTGCCAGATTGGTTATTTCTCAATAGCAGTCTCATGAAATAGAATGCAAAGAGTAGTTTTCATTGCATTTACAATATTTAAACTGTTGTTTTTTGGGGCTTAGGGGGAGGTACCTAGGTTAGGTTATATATTTAATATATGCTATGCTTTACCCCTCACCCCCCCCCCCCAATGTGTGAATATATAGCCCAAATTTGTTTCTAAACTATTATATATTCATCCTATTTTATTTTATTAGCATTAACCAAACTTGACTTTTTAGAAGTGACCATATAATGCACCAGTACCAAAAAACATATGACTAGTTTATACATAAGTTGTTCAAGAGTAATATATTCCAAAAATATCTATTTATAACAATTCAAACCTCATTTACTGGGAAACTCAAAACCCCATAAAGTGTTTCCCTACCATTTCAAGTTTTTCAAATGCTGTCAACAAAAATAGCACTGAATTTTGGGTAAATTTTTTGTTATTCATATTATTGACTTATGACTAAAGTAAACATACCACTTGATGCTTTTTTTATGCTCTTTCCAAATATAATAATCATTTTTATCAGAAATGAATTTTACCCCCAACCCTATATATACCAATTCAGGGTATATATATGCACAGTAGGGGAGGGGGAAGTTTAAACTTATCTCTCATTTACATCAGAAATAAAATTTACCCCCCCCCCCCTGTAATTTACAAAAATATAACCAGAACTGATATATATAGGGGTGGGGGTAAAATTAATTTCCAACAAAACTTATTATTATATTATGAAAGATTACAAAAAAGGCATTGAGTGGTATGTTTACATTATTCATAAGTCAATAATGTGAACAACAAAAGAGTTACTGAATTTTGCAATTCAAAGCTTTGCCATCAACAATTCATGGCATATTCTAATTCAGGGTATATATTTGCACATTAGGGGGGTGGGGTGGGTAAATTTCATGGTAAATTTGCAGTTGGCTATATGATTTATCTAGGAAGAAAATGAAAAAATATAATTTGATTTTTTTGTTATGCTCTTTCATTATTCATACAAAATACCTTTGGGTCCCCTTTAAGGGCTCAAGATACAACTAGCCCCAGAAGTGATTCTTGAATCATGAAAGAGCATTAAAAAGGCCTCAAAATGACATTTTCACTTTCATCTTAGCTAAATTGTGTAAATCTAAATCTTAGCTAAACCCATAATTTTGCTCAATTGAATAGGCCTAGGCTACTGGTTTTTATGGGTCAATGATCTCTAGAGAAAGAAGGAGTGAAGGTGGGTAGGCTACTTCAAAATACCTTCCCAGTAGATTAGTCAGGCTCTGAATACATTTCTAAGATTTTCATTCACTTAACTCAAATGCATTCCAAGACAGAAAAAACCTCCTAAACTATAATTTTACCCTAAATTATGTTGGCAGCTATAAATTTAGATGACTAGGCATATTTTTGAAAATATCAATTTAAATTAAAACAACAAAATGAACAAGCTTTTTTACAGCCTAGACTATAGACTTACACCCAAACATTAGTATAAGGTGGGAGGTAGTTATCAAATTACCACTTAATTTATTACTCTATTTCTAACAAATACAGGCTACTTACTCCTAGTATCGTTGTTAAGATATGAGTTTCTGACTTTCTTTGAACTTGAACATGTCTTTATTTTAAATACTATACAAGAAGGGTTACGGTTGCGCTACCTAATAATATTGCAAACATAGACAGCGCTGATAATTCCAGGAAAATAGAACAGTTCGACAATTCCATAATGAATATATTCATGGAGTGTCGTAAAAACCAAACAAGGAAAAATAATTATCAAAACAAGAGGATCCGAAAAAAGAACTCATATAAACTCAGAGTGATAAACAGTCTATGCAAAAGTTAAATTCTTGTGTTAGTTACTTTTTTGGTTTCACCTTTTTATAACAATCAGGGAAATACATTCATGCGAAAATTACAAGTCAAATTTAAACTAGCACCAGGAAATTGAGCATCGGTCAGTGAAAAGAAAGACAGTTTTTGTGTATAGGAAGTATGGCAAACTCTCAAAGATCATCTTTTTTGGCTATCCATCTAGGGTCAAATGAAAAGTACTTCCCAAATGGGGTGGGAAGAGGTTGTAAGAAGGGATTTAAAGAAAATCAGACCTTCTTGAGGGTGGGTAAAGAGAAAAACTTTGAACAGATTGTGATGGAGGAGCAACTTGCACACCTGTGGTTACATCATTGGATTTGGTGCTGCAGTGATTTGTTAGTAGTAGCCTCTGTTACTGTAGTCTAGACACTTCTGCCGTTTGTATTTACCATTCAAAGCACGTCCATTTACAGAATTTTTTCGGCCTTTTTCTGCACACATGAGTGTGTCTCTCTTGTTCTTTTTTTCAAATTTATTAGCAAAAATATTTACTCGGACTTGTCTGGACTGTGCTACTTGATAACCTTGTTATGTTGCTTTTACTATGAATAAGAAGAATAATAGCCTTTGTTGGGATTAGCGCCATGTGTTTATTGCATTCTTAATTTATTATGAGTGAATCATATCTAAGATTCTTCTGTCCACCAGGAAAGTAGCAAAATAAAATTTTTAGTTGATTTCAGCAGTTCTAAGTTTTTGTTAATTATTCCTTAGTTTCTCTCCTAGAATATAAACCGAAATTATATTTGCAGTTCAAGTGTGGGCATCCCCTGATTAGGACAGACATCAAGCTTATCTGGTAAACATGCTAAAATTTTAAAACATTTAGTATTTTACTATGTTTGCCGACATTTGCAAGTTTTTAGCCTTTATTCAGCCTAGGAACCAACTGCTAATTTCAGGTATATAGTTTTTTTCCGGTGGTTGAATCTCTAATTTCAGTCAGAAGACAATTTCTAAAAAACATAATAAGGATGCTGAAAGGAAAAATAGGTTTTTACAAGATCGTGACCTATCTAGATCGTTTTTTCACGCCAGAAAATTTTTATAGTTGACTTTTCAGAAAAAAATGATTGTCTGGTTTTTGAAAAAAAAAATATGCACACACAAATATATACAATCATCTCTTGTTAATAATCATCATTATCATCATCATCACCCCATATTTTACAATAAATAAAACACATACAAAAACAGAACAATCGGAAAAAAAGTGGGTCCCCAAAAGCAAGCTTGTAGCAGGGGCAGATCCAGGATTTTTTTAGGGTGGGGACGTAAAATAGGTTGATCCGATAAAGTTCCGTTTGGAGCAAGTTTAATTAACGCAAACTTGCGTTAATTAAGTAAATTACACTACTTTAGACTACTCTAGGGGGAAACCCCCCCCACCCCTGGATCCACCACTGGCTTGTGGAGGGATCCATTAAACACCAAACTACTAACTGAGAATACACACGAAAATGTCTCAATTAACTTTCAAATGGAAAATGTCAAAAATCTGATCAAATAAATGACGTCATAATCGAACAAAAAAAAGAACACAAAAAGAGAAGAAATAAGAAAAGAGAAAATGGGAAAAATTAACCAAGGAGGGAAAAAAATTACTGGATTAAAACTAGGGAAATACCCACCGAGAAACTGCTTTTGCGGAGAGAGATAAAGAGACTACAAGAAGGATGGAGTTCCTTAGTATTTGAATTTATAAACAGAAGACCTCTGAGCTGCTGTTGATGATCACTTGGGTACAGTAATTTTGCGGTAAAAAAATATATGCAACGAAGAAAAGCACCTACCCTAGCCTGTCCGTGAAAAAACTACTGTAGAGACGAAGGAAGCGCAGCTTGAAAAGCAGAATGCGCTAAATCAAGATTACCTCTACCTTCAATACGATCCAGCAGAGTTATTTCAGTACCATTATATAAACCACGATACGACGTCAGTCCCATTTCTGGGCTAAACCGTACTTTCCA
Source organism: Artemia sp. Qi Xiang Cuo (assembly GCF_049724085.1). Lineage (NCBI taxonomy): Eukaryota > Metazoa > Arthropoda > Branchiopoda > Anostraca > Artemiidae > Artemia > Artemia sp. Qi Xiang Cuo. Next base: position 2,764,295 of record NC_142799.1, on the reverse strand, counting down.
TCCAGTGACACGGTTTCGCTTGAAATGAGTAATATCTTTTGTCAAACCAGTGACGTCTTAGCCATCAAAGACAATAACGGCGTCTGGATATTTGGCCGAAACGTAGTTCCAGTATTGGTCTAAGAGCTCCTAATTTTTTTCTTTATTAACCCAGGGAATCATATGAAGCAAAGCGCCCCCGTCTAAGACGTAGGTTTAAGTTAGAATAAACTTTCCCCCGATAGTTTCAAATTTTCAAAGTCGTTTGATAGCTTTTGCCAGCTCTGATTTGTTTGGATTCGAAACCTGCTAGAATTGTCGAAAAGCGACGCAGTTTAGTTTTGTGGCACTGTACGGTGGAAAGCTACTAACAATATTGATAGTTACCGACACTGAGTCTTTCAGCAGAAAGTAGCAAATTCTACAACTTTGTCCATCCCCAAGATTTTTCTCCTCCTTCAGCAGCAGCAAAATTTCACTGTTTCCGAACCTATCTTCAAGTAGAAGATTAGATCTTGCTTCAGAGCACAGTCCTTGATCCTAAGAATTGGGGATGGAATCTTTAGAACGACATGCTGTATCATATCCTCACGAATCTTCCAGCGGCACGAAAGAAAATCCTAATCGTCGTGAAGTATGGTTGTAAGGGTAAATTGATTTGGACACGACTTCTTCTCTACATTAGCAGTCCAATTTTTTTCTGTATGTTTTCAACTTTGCGTAATGTTGTTCTGAGACCTATATTGGCACTTAGTTTATGGGTGGAGGGAGAGGAGGGACTGAGAATGAACGTTCAAAATAAAAACAAAGTGCATTTTTGTAGTCTATGTACCAGATTTACCTTTTACTGACTTTCTATACGTGCAAATTATGTTGTTTTTAAAAGTCGACATTTTAGAAGAAAAAGACAAACACGGTCAAATTCACCTCGACCGGAATCCTTGAAGAAAATACTTCAAGGAGCAACAGCAACAGCAGCAGCAACATTTTAAGAAATTTAAAATAAATTTTCTTGCGAAATATTATCTCAATTAATCAGCAGTTGTACCGAACCAATCCTGCTCAAATCATCCTCAGGGCTATACTATGGTGTTTCTCCTCTCCATAGTATAGTGCAGACGGTTTGATATCATTGTATTATCCCTTCTTGCTTTAGTTTTGTTTTAGTTTAAAGCTTTTTCCAATAGGCAATGCTTAGAAGTCCTCAAAAAAAAAGTCCCCCCAGATCCCACCCCAAATACCAGTGAAACTGATACCCATTTTGGCTGGTCAAGCTCACTATCTCAAAGTTCAAATGATAGCTCGAATTCTGAGAATAGGACAATGATCAGTGTAGGGGCTAATGTCACTATAAATGATGATAATGAGTTTCAAGAGGTCCTTTCTAGAAGCTCTAAAAAAAGGAAAAAAATTATCCCCAATCAAAAGCATTTCCCCCCTCCCTGCCCAAGATCCTCCCTCCCAAAACATAGGAATTTACCATAAAATTACTCCTACTACCCCCATTGGAATAAAAAATATTACAGCAATAAGAGTTGCAATTTTCAAATTGATAAAATCAATGTTCTCTCTTAATATTCACCGTGATGGATCTCTGCTAATAGCTGTCCAAGATCAGAAATAAGCAGACACAATAATTAACCTAAAATCCCTTCTGAATACCCCAATTAATGCATCTAAATGGAACCGAAAACAATGACCAACAAAAATAGTAGTTTATAATGTTCCCCCAGAAATATCCATTCAGGAGTTAAAAGAAGGGCTCTCAGATAGGGCTGGAAACAAAATCCCAGTTGAAGATGTTACCCAACTTGGTAAACCTAACTCTAATGGCCTAAAACAAGTAGATCTTTCTTATTTACACTGAAGGAAAAAATTAGCATCCCAGAAAAGTTTTTCCTATTTGGGCAAGTCAAACCACACAAGGAATACAAACCGAAGCCTATCCAGTGTCAGAAGTGTCTCAAACTGGGACACGCAACAAAAAAATGCAATGAAACTCTCCTAGAGTGTAGTAATTGTAAAGCATACCATCCTAAAGAGTTGACAACTTGCAACAACACTCAGCCTACATGTATCAATTGCAAAGGCCCACATGAACCTACAAAGAAATCACTATGCCCTGCAATTAAGAAAAGAGCTCTAACACTCCAAATAGCAACAGAGAAGGCCATCCCATACCCCTTTGTAGCAATGGAAGCAAATGCTGCCCAACAATACCAAATAAAGCCCGTAATGAAGCCAACCAAAACCCCCAAGTCAAACGCCCCCAATGCATCAAGTACCCCGTATAACACATCATCTTCTAAGCCCCCTAGATCACATCCCTCTCAGAAGGAATCACCGAGTCAACAAGCCTCCGTGTCCGGTGAGATGAGGTCAGCCTAGCCCCCCCTCCCAAGAAGAAACACTACCAGGAATTAATCCCTTAACTGTCAAACAGGATGCACAACCAAAAATGCAATCCCCAAATATATGCTTATTCATTCTAAACTGTAATGCAGTTCAGGCCATGAACATACATCAACCACAGAAAACAAAAATTATTGCAGAATTGGCAAAAATCTAAATCCCTGACGATATGCTCATTCAAGCAAAAAAAGATCTTGCTTTACTGTTAACAAAGCTGAACATTGATACACAGTCATATGAAAATAAATCAACAACACAACACATATCAATACTCCAGTGGAACATAAAATCACTCACAGAAAATAAGCTAAATGAACTAATATCTTTTATGAATAATAATTCCATTAATATTGCTTGCCTCCAGGAAACTCATTTAACCCAAAATCAACAAATTAAGTCTCTGAGATATACTATCCTGAGAAAGGATAGATCGTCAGAGAGGAAAGGAGGCGGTGTAGCTCTATTAGTTAAAAATAATATAAAATTCCGTTGCATCAATTTTCCTGATTTTACTAATGATGTTGATGCAATTGGTATCAGTATTTGGCTGAATAATACACAAACCTACATAATAAGCTTTTGTAACCCTAAAGGCAAAAATACAGATGCCATGAATTTCTTTAGTTATATAAATAATTCTAATATGTTAAAAAATATCATTATTTGTGGAGAATAATGAATTAGCTGTTGTTACCCCTCCATACCTGAATACTTACTTCCACCCCAAAAGTGGCAGATTCTCCACAATTGACCTACAATTTGTGTCATTAAATATTTTCAATAAAATTTATATAAATAAAATTGATAGTCTATGTACTGACCACTTTGCTATAGTGTGCTCCCTAAATAAACCTGCTGAAACTCTACCACATACCTCCAAATATATCAACACCAAAGCAAATTGGTCTATGTTCCAAAATAAGCTGAATGATGAAATCACAAGTTTCACCCAAAATTCATACATTTCAAACACAACAGTTGACACAAATGCTAAAGTATTGACATATTTACTAATAAATACAGCTAATCATGCTATCCCCAGGACAACACCCAAGAAAACCTTCCCTAAACACATTCCTAAAGCATGGTAGACAAATGAGTGCCAAAATAAATGGAGAATAAAAAAGGCAGCTAGGACAGAATTCATAAGAAAACCATCACCTACTACATATTTAAAAAAATTACAAGCAGAATCTAATCTAAAAAGGACTATAATAGATGCTAAATATAATTACTGGAATAATTTTGCAAATAATATCTCCAGAGAAACTCATGAGCCAATTATACATAAAGTCATGTGTCACATCTGTGGGGAAAAGATTTCCCCCAACCCACTCCTGTATGAGCTTATACATAATAATACCCATTATGACAATGATAATGAAAAAGCTAAGCTTTTTGCAACTCTTTTTGTTAATAAGCTAACATCAAATAATCGAAGCAAAAGGTCCCCAATTCCTATGAACCCAAGTTACCAACCACGCCCAGGATCCGAGTATATAACTAGCCCATTTTCAATCCAGGAAATGAATAATGCAATACATCATATTAGGACCGAAACTAGTGGCAGCTATGACAATATACACCCTACATGGATAAAGAATCTCACCCCTTCATACAAACAAGAACTGCTAAATTGTTATAATCACGCTTGGGCATCCTCTATGTTCCCAAATATATGGAAATGTTCGTCCCTCCTACCAATCCTAAAGAAAAATAAACCCAAAGAGAACCCTGAGTCCTATAGGCCCATAATTATTACTCCTGTGATGGGGAAAATAATGGAGAAATGATCTATCACAGACTCCTTTGGTCTGTTGAAAAAACTAATATGATCCCTCACACCCAAACTGGATTTAGGAAACACAATTCCTCAAAATATGCCTTACTTTTACTAACTAATGCAATACATGAAATATTCTCAAAAAATAATGTCCTAGTTGCCGCTTTCCTAGATTTTGAAGGGGCATATGACAATGTGAACCACCAAATCCTTTTAAACAAACTTGCATACCTTGGACTACCCCCCAAGCTAGTATCTTTTATAAAATCCTTCATAGAAGTGCGAAGTTTCATTGTTTGTGTTGGTTCAGCCTCTTCACCCTAAAAGACAACAACCAAAGGCCTACCTCAGGGAGCAGTCCTCAGTTGCCTCCTCTTTGCCCTATATCTCTGGGACATGAACCTACCCTACACGAATCTACAATATGCTGACGATCTGGTGCTATGGTCATCTGGCAACACCTTTGAGATAGCACAGTCAAATCAGCAAACGTCACTTTTCCAATTTGAAAAATTCTCTCAACATTCAGATTTACCTATTGCACCTACCAAGTCAAAAATAATCCAATTTCACCGAAAGCGAAACCATGTTAATGCAAAATAAACTCTAAATAAAACAACTATTCCAGAAGATAATCATATTAATTACCTAGGTCTCATGCTTGACCAAAAACTTAATTTCCACCTCCACATTTCCAACACAATAAAAAAATGCTATAGAAGAACAAATATACTAAAAAGACTTCTTTCCACACCCTGGGGCTGTAAGGAGAAAACCTTACTCCCGTTTTGTAAATCACATATAAGACCCCATATTGACTATGGGCTCATCGTCTATGGTGCATGTGCAAAGACCCAGATGCAAAAATTGAAACAAGACAAAATGATATAATACGTCTCATATTTGGTCTTAGGAAACCCACAAGCACCAAGTTTCTACTTATGGAGAATGGATTATCAACAATAAGGGAGAGACGTAGCTTTCTCTTGACAAAACATCTTACAAAAATTGAATCAAATAGCTCACACACCCTACATAATTGGTTAAGAAATCCAGCCATGTATAGAGGCATTGCAGATGAGTATACCAACATTCAGTAGAAGTTCCCCGTACCAGCAAAGTCTATTGCACCTAATTTCCCCCAATCCCCTCCATGGAATTGGTCAAGTCCCATAATAAATACTGATTTCTCAAAGTGGACTAAAGATTTAACCCCCATCGATTTGTCCAGAAAAAAATTTGCTGAACTTAATAGAATTACGTATAAAAATAACTTCCAAATATTTGTTGATGGGCCAAAAATGAATGAGAAGGTAGCAAGTGGTGCTTTCCTTCCTCACCTGAAAATTGCAATGGGCGAGAGATTATATAATAATTTATCTATAATGTCTGCTGAGTTAAATGCCTTTGTCATGGCATTAGAACACATTAAGGAAAACCAACCTTTGTTTGCAATTACAAATAATATTATTGTATATTCCGACTCTTTATCCAGCCTTGAGTTGCTGGCCTCAGCTCCTCAGTATAAGTTGGACATTGACACTTTTCATTGTCTCAGTATTATTGATAATCTTGCTTCAAGTGGCATAAAAACTTATTTTCAGTATATTCCTAGCCACTCTGGCATAAGTGATAATCATGAGGTTGATGAAATAGCAAAAAATGCTATAAACATTGACCAGCCAAGTGGGAGACCAATCCTGATTAGAGATATTTACCGATGGAGGCTATCAGATATTAATTTTAATAAGATCAATGCTATCCTTTCCCCCTTTCCCAATAAGTATCTTTCTAAAATTTATCATAGAATTCATTCTGGAACAAATGGACTAAATTTTCTTGCATTCTCGTATAAGTTTTCTAATTCAAGTGGTTCAATTCCCCTGTCCCCTCTTTGCAGGCATTGTAATATGAATAATGAAACAATTGACCATTGCCTATTTGAATGTAAAATGCTGATGTCTGCACAACATACCTTGCTTTGCAAACTGTTAAAATGCTTCAGACACCACAAAATATCACTATCAGCCAAGAGCGTAGCCAACTATACCTGCACACAGAGCATAGAAATTGACATCTATCATCTCATTATTGAACTCCTAGAGTCAACAGATCTACTGAAAGATATATGAAATTACCTAATAATCATGAGGCAATCGAGCCAGTAGCTCTGTAGCCTACAGAGTGACGCAAAAGGAAAAGGACTAAATAGTATTACTGACAAGCCCACCTGCTAAATAGAAGAAGAAGAAGAACCGCTTTTAGCCGATTCTTTTACATGTTGTAGAGAATTGAGAATTTTTTCCGGTTCAAATGATACCAAAATCAAAGCTTTTACAATTTGTTTGAGGTAACTCTAGAAATTAATTTAGATTGACTGTACTATAACTAGAAATCAAAAATACTTTCCACAAATCTTGCCCACATTTTTACTCCAATGCATTTAAAGTTTCGTCTTTGGTTTATTTCCAAGAAATTTTGGTGCACGATTCATGATGTCATATTGATTTTTTACTCTTGCATGCACCTCGCCCCATCGTCACATCAAACTACTTATGAAAGAATTTGAACTTGCAGTTTGCTGAGCAATAACAGAAACAAAATAGGTCAAGGACACAGTTTGATTAATGGATTTGAACTGTCAGGAGTAGTAGTCCTACATGTGCAGCAAAAGGGTTAATTTGTCAAAAGTAAGAAGTAATCGATTGCTACTTAGCGTTAAGTTGAAAAAACATGGAACTGCATTCAACATTTTGGTACTTGTTTTAACAAATGGTTTTAATGTTCTAAATGCAAATATTACTGATCTTCATAATTTTCCTTACCAGCCCTCGATATAATTAAGCTGAAAAAAAAAGTTATCTGTTTGATTAGATAGTTGATATTTTATTTGATATTCAATTTCGGTTGGTATTTTTAACTGAAAGTCATGTTTAATGAACTGAACAATACATACGTTCTTGTGAATAATTAATTAAAAAAACAGCGTTTTCCACAAAATAACTTTTTCAAAAAAAAAATAAAGAACTCCATCCAACGAAAAATTAACGAAAATAGAATTAAATAATCTACCTAGCATACAATTACCACAAATCGGCATCAATAAATAAATGGACCCCAAAACGAACAGAAACTACAATAGATAACCGAGTCAAACTCCAACTGGAGTTCTTTACTTTTTTTGTTGTTGAAAAACTTATTTTGTGGAAAAAGTTTTTTTCATTAATTTCTGTTCGTTTTATATTGAGATAGTCTTTTTCAGGGAAAAAGAAAATAATAGTTTTAATTTTTCTGTTTTTTTTTAAGAATTTATAGTTTGGCCTGCTATTTGTAAGCTGGTAAACTTTTTCAACAATTTGAACAACATAAACTCTTTTGAAAATCATGACGCAAATAGTAGTGTTTAATTTAGTCATGTACATCCTCTAGTTGACCTGATAGATAAAACTGAATGCCGTTGCAAAAAATTATATCTGTTGTCTTTAAAAGTCTGGATACACATACACTCTTTTGATTTAGTAAAATTTTAAGAGCAGAAATAGTAATAGAGAAAGCCCTGAAAGTTTGAGCTTAATATCCTCAGTCGTTCTTGGTATTTTGCTGAGATGTCTTATTGGCAACCAGCATACAAACAGTGCGTTTGTATTTAATTTTAAAGCAACATTTAATTTTTAAGTATAATGGGCAAATTACATAACTGTGGGGGGGGGGTGACCAACCCAACAACCCTAGAGATATAGTTATTAGACCATTCAGCTATGCTGAAAAAAATGGATTTCTTAAAAGTTTGATTGGAAGTATCTGGAAAATTATGAACTAAAGAGGAAGGCTGATTTCCCTCCGATCACTATTGACTCCTAGTAGGGCACTAGAACTTTTAATTTTCAATCAAATTAGCTCCTTTAAAATATCAATGATATTACTAGTTATGATAGGGATTCGCTGCCTATGTCCTTATATGCCCTTTATTGCTTATATGCCCTTTTAATACCTGCATGCATATACTTTTTTTTGTTTTTTTGATACCCCCCCCCCCTAAACGTTCTCTAAAAGTTTCAACATAATACCATTAGGGTCGTTAGTTGCAGTAACCGTAAAAGCAGCAATAAATGAATACACACAGTGTCTTCTGACTAGTTCAAAATCCACAACCTATGAAGGTATGAAGGTGAAATTTTCAAAAAAAATCTCTGTTGTACGGATGACAACCTGCCATCCGTTTGCTGGTTATCAAAAGGGCATATCAGCAATATCTTAGGAACACTTTCGTGTGTGAAATTAAAACTTACAACGCTTGTTGTGGGGGCTGTTGAACTAACCAAATAACAACTACCCAATTTGCATCATAATACACTTCTGCTTCTACTCCTACAACTACTATTACTGCAACTATTATTATTACTGCTACTGCTAATGCTAAAGCTAAGACTACAGCTATTAATTGTACTCCTACTGCTAACTGCTATAACTACTGGTGCTACTACTACCACTAATAAACCTAATGTATAAAGGCAAGAATTATGGGCAATATTTTAACTGTATTGAAATAAATCGAAACACACTATGCCCATACAAGTTGTCAAGTGGACGTATCAGCAATACTTCAGGACCGGTTGATGGTATTAAGTTAAAAATTTCATCGTGTGTTGAAGGTGATGTTGGAAATAAGGTGCTATTTGCACACTGCCACTAAGCCTATTACAACTCCTGCCACGCATAAGTACTGAATTGTAACAATGCTGAAAAAAATTGATGTCTCAAAACTTTGTTTGGATGTTTGTCATGGGAAATGATGGGCGTGGGGGGAGGGTGTCTCTCAAATCACTTTGACTCCTAAAAAGGGCACTATGACTTCCAATTTAAATTCAAATGAGACCCGTCTGAATTTAATACGACCATCCATATAAACCTTATATGTCCCCAGGGCATAACTTAAAGCCCTTGCCCCAGGGCTCTGGGAGTTGTCCCAACCCTGGAGGCATTGTTATAAGTTCTTTGGCTTATTTTAAACAAAATTGCCATTGCACAATTTCAATCAGATACATTCGGTGAAAACAACGGTAGTTGGGTGGGGGGGGGGCTACTTGACCTCCGTCACTATTAACTTTTGAAAGGGAACTAGAACTTCAAATTTCATCCAAATGAACCACCTCTAAAGTTTATACAACCATCCCTTCCATAAGAACCTTAAATGCCCCAGGGGCATAACTTACAACCCTCACCCTCAGGCTCTAGGTATTAACTTCAAACGCCTTGTTATATCATATTTGGACTATAACGAATAAAAGGACTCTCAAAATATCTATTGGATACATATTGGGAAAACGCGACGTGTTTGTGTGTGTGTGGGGAGGGGAGGGGTAGATGCCCACTGACCATTTTGACTCTTAAAAAGGGCACTATAACTTCTGTTTACCAATCCAATTAGTTCAATCCAAAGTATCTACGACCACCCTTTCTATAAGAACCTTACATGTCCCCAGGGCATAACTTACAACCCTTTCCCTGAGAGCTGTAGGGGGGGGGGTGGAGACATAAATTCCGAAACCTTCAACTAGGATGAATAAAATTATTATCTCCAAATTTTGACTGGTGGTGTTAAGGGAAATGATGAGCATGGAGGGGGGCTGGTTGCTCTCAAATCACTTTGACTCTTAAAAGAGTATTATAACTTCCAATTTCAAATTAAATAAGTCCCATCTGAAGTTTATTCGACCGCCCATTCCATAAAAACCTTATATGCCCTCATGGCATAACTTACAACACTATCGCTTGGGTGCTGGGGGGGTGTATCACCCCTAGAGACATGATTATATGTTCTTTGGACTATTTTGAACAAAATCACTATCTCATAATTTCAATCAGATGTATTTGGTGAAAAGGGGGATTATTGGGAAGGGGGAGTCTAAATGCCCTCAATTAATTTTGACGCTTAAAAAGAAACTAGAGCTTCCAATTTTCAACCAAATGAGTCTCTTCTAAAGTTAAACAACCATCCCTTCAGTAGTAACCGGCTAATGCATTGAGACCCTACCCGCAAACCTACGCCTGAGGCAGCGGGTAGGGTTTTAACGAATTGGGGTTACCAGGGTCATTTGCCTATTACAATGACCTTCCGGTTTTTCTGGTAGGTAATTCTAATCTAGAGGTCAATACATCTTTCAAAGAGGAACGAGTACGCACTACCGGTCCTAGTGTGATTGATTTTTTGGACAATTGCCTTTAGTCAAGAATAGTTTGTTAGGAGCGTGTCGTTGCTAAAGCTAACTCTCATTGGAAAAAAGGGGTATAAAGCTTTTTTGTTTTTGATAAGAATTGCACAATGAATGTATCGTTTGACGTGGGCATTTTTTATGAACCAATCAGAGGTTGTTCAATATACGATAACTTGATTTGTGGTTGGGATTTGAATAAAAGAAATGGTTATATTTTTTGCTTGCGTGTATAGGAATTCCCATGTTATTTGCTTGCAGGTATAGATATTCCCTAGTTATTTGCTTGCATGTATAGGAATTCCAATGTTATTTGCTTGCGTGTATAGGAATTCCCATGTTATTTGCTTGCATGTATAGGAATTCCCATGTTATTTGCTTGCGTGTATAGGAATTCCCATGTTATTTGCCTGCATGCATAGGAATTCCCTTGTTATTTGCTTGCATGTATAGGAATTCCCATGTTATTTATTTGCATGTATAGGAATTACTATGTTATTTGATTGCATGTATATGAATTCCTATTTTATTTGCTTGGTTGTATAGGAATTCCCATGTTATTTGCTTGCGTGTATAGGAATTTCCTTGTTATTTGCTTGCATGTATAGGAATTCCCATGTTATTTGCTTGCGTGTATAGGAATTCCCTTGTTATTTGCTTGCATGTATAGGAATTCCCATGTTATTTGCTGTTAAGTCCATTGCTTTGTGTTTTTACAACCAATCATGTTACACTCCCCACGGTCTTTTAAAATATTTTTTGTAATAAAATGATACCTGAATCCACTCCCCCACTTTTGGCTCCACTTAAAGTGATTCCAGTTCTAAATCTTCTGGCACCAACCCAGGTTCCAGTCCCAATTCCAGTTTCAGTGATTCTGGTCCTCTTAGTTTCGGTTGCGCCACTTCTGCTCCCTGATACCACCGTTCCGATTCCACCAAACCAGTTCCAATTTACATCAGTTCCAGAATTTATTATGCAGCTGTCCTCGTAGCAATCTATGGCTGGTCATTGACAGTACCTAGTTTACTATAGTTTGGGGGTCATTTTGAAATGGTTTTATATATTTCCCCCTGTAAAATTAAAACTTTTAAAACATACAGAGATTACCTTCTAAAAAGAGGGCAACCCCCTCTTTGCATTTTAGATGACAGTTAAGTTTTAACATCACTCATTTGTTTTAGCAAAATATTTGATCTATTTCAATATCTTTTCATCTTTAATTTTATATTTTCTTGATTTGAATATTTTAATCGACAAGTAGTTTTTACTCTTTTAGAACTATTTTGGATTTGTGGTAAGTATTTTTGTATTTTTTAAGAATAATTGATTGTTTTGTAAGAAATGTTTTGGATTTCTTAGAAATTTTTTAATTTTTTAATAATTATTTCGGTTTTGTAAGAAAAATTTAGATTTTGTTTGAACTTTTTATATTCTGTAAGAACTATTTTTGATGTTGTTAGAAATCTTTTTGTTTTGCAACATGTATTTCGAATTTTGCAACAACTATTTTTTATTCTGCTAGTACTATTTTGGATTTGTCTAAAATATTGTTGTATTTTGTAAGAACAATTTTTGTTTTTTCAGAACTATTTTCGGGTTTTGTTAGAACCTTTTGTATTCTGTAAGAACTACTTTCGGTGTTGTTAGAATTTTCGTGCTTTGTGACAAGTATTTCATATTTTGCAGAAGCTGTTCTTAATTCTATTAGAACTATTTTGGATTTGTGTAAAGGATTTTTCTATTTTGAAGAATAGTCTTTGTTGTTTAAGAACTATTTTCGATTTTCTTACAACTTTTTGTATTTCGCAAGAATTGTTTCTGCTTTTTAAGAATTATTTTTTGAATATGTTTGAATTTTTGTATGCTATAATAAATATAGGGTGTCTAAAAAAAAAATGTACTCACACTTAGAATAACGAGAAATCCTTTGTTTATGAATATACAGCAAAATGGAATAGCTTCGAATATAGAAGACAAATATGATTAGGAATCATGTTCATTAAGACGTGATTCATTAATGTGATTAAGGACGCTGTTCAAGCGTCTGCCCTGGAACTGCCACATTCCAACACCAATTCATGCCCTAAACGAAGACGATCCTGACCGGTGAGTTGAATTCTGTGAATGGTACCTGGCGAAATGTGCAGGGTTTCCACACAAAATTGTTTGGAGCGATGAGGCAACCTTTAAATTAAATGGCACCATTAATCGCCCTAATTGCACGTACTGGGCTCCTGCAAATCCTCATGTAACACTTGAACACCATTTCAACTTGCCAGTAGCAACAGTGTGGTGTGGGATATATGCACTTGGCATCATAGTGCCATTTCTTATTAATGGAGTGGTTACTAATGAGAGCTACCTTAACTTGCTTCAAGAGTTTGTTGGTCTAAAAATTCCTGAGATGTCTGGTGATGACGGCGAAATTTACTTTCAGCAAGATGGTGGACTTCACGCCCTTGGACTTCTTTCTTTGAGGATATCTCAAAGACGAAGTTTATCGCACCAAACCAAGAACAAATGAAGCTTTGAAAATGGAAATTGAAAGACAATGTCGCAATATTCCTAATGACCTGTTTCGTGATGTTTGCGAATCCCTTGGTGCTCTTTATCCACATTGTCTGGACAATAATGGCAATCAATTCGAACATTTGCGAACATAATTTCTTAATCACATTTGTCTTCTATATTCGAAGCTATTTCATTTCACTGTATGTTAATAAATAAAGGATTTCTCGTTATTCTAAGTATGAGTACATTTTTTTTAGACACCCTGTTCTGGGACGTTGTTAGAAATTTAGTGTCTTGGAGCAAGTATTTTGTATTTTGTACCAAGTATTTTTTATTCTGTTAGAACTATTGTGGATTTGTGTAAAGTATTTTTTGTATTTACTACGAATAATTTTACGTTCGCGCACGTAACCTCGTCTAAATGAACCTTAAAAAAATGAAATAAAGTTATGTCGACTTTACATATCTCTCCCGATTGGTCTCTAAAAATCCAGTCCGGTTGGAAACGTGGAGTTTTCATACTGCTCACTTTTTTTGCACTGTGTAGGAACCAGTGGAGAATCCCCGCTTGTTTTGAAAGGTGCCAAGGAAAGGCATAGAAATAGCATGTAATTTCAAAACGCGTTTAATCACGTTTCTTGATTGAAGTATCTGTACTGGTGAGGAGGACCACACTACCTTTCCATCATAAACAATAAGTAGAACAACAGGGGAAATTTTATAAGACAGTGGAATGCAATTTTAAATGAATATTTTGACCCTATATCTAAGGGCCGTCCTCAGCAAAACAACGAAAAAGAAACAATATAAAAGAAACTCACATTATTTTGATACTAGTAATATTTTGAAAATTAAAAAACTTTTTTAATTTTTAACGATATAATTTCAATTTGAGTTAAAAAAAAAATTTAAAATGGTTTTTTAAATCAGAAATAACTAAAAAAAAAACACGAAAGTTAAAAAAAATACAAAATATCTATTGCAATACCAAAGCTATTCTTAAAAACCACATAAATACTTTACACAAATCCGAAATAGTTCTAACAGATTAAAAACATTTGCTACATAATACAAAACACTTGCTTCAAAATATGAAAATTCTAACAACATCCCAAATAGTTCTAATTGAATACAAAAGTTCAAACATATTCTAAAAATAATTTTTACTGAACATAAATAATTCTTACAAAATAAAATAAGTTCTAAAAAATAAAAAATATTTATTACAAAAAAAAAATTATTATTACAAAATATAAAAAATATTTTAAACTAATCCAAAATAGTTATAGAAGAATAAAAAATAGTTACTACAAAATATAAAATGCTTTTCAAAAATAGCAAAAATTCTAAAAACATCGAAAACAGTTCTTACAAAATACAAAAAGTTCATAAAAATCCGGAAATAGTTCTTACAAAATATAAAAATACTTTAGACAAATCCAAAATAGTTCTAACAGAATAAAAAATAGTTCTTGCAAAATACAAAATACTTGTTACAAAAAAAAAATATTTCTAAAAAAATTAAAAATATTTATTACATAATATAAAATTTAAAACAAAATCCAAATCATTTATTACAAAAAATAAATAATTATTAAAAAATACAAAAAGTTTTAATAAATAAAAAATAGTTCTTACAAAACAAAAATTATTCGTAATAAATACAAAAATACTTTACACAAATCCACAATAGTTCTAACAGAATATAAAATACTTGGTGCAAAATACCAAATACTTGCTTCAAGACACTAAATTTCTAACAACACCCCAAATAGTTATTATAGCATACAAAAAATTCAAACATATTCCAAAAATAATTCTTACAAAGCAGAAACAATTCTTGCAAAATACAAAAATTTTTAAAAAAATCGAAAATATTTCTTAAACAAAAAAAAATATTCTTAAAAATAGAAAAAATCCTTTACACAAATCCAAATTAGTTTTAAAATAATTAAAAATAGCTTCTGCAAAATATGAAATACTTGTCACAGAGCACGAAAATTCTAACAACACCGAAAGTAGTACTTACAGGATACAAAAAGTTCAAATAAATTCCAAAATAGTTCTTAAAAAACAAAAATCATTCTTACGAAATACAAAAATATTTTAGACAAATCCAAAATAGTACTAACAGAATAAAAAATAGTTGTTGCAAAACTTGCAATACTTGTTACAAAACAAAAATATTTCTTAAAACATCAAAAATAGTTCTTACAGAATATAAAAAGTTAAAACAAAATCAAAATTTTTCTTACGAAACATAAATAATTCTTAAAAAATGTAAAAAGTTCTAATAAATCCAAAATAGTTCTTACAAAACAAAAATTATTCGTAGTAAATACAAAAACACTTTACGCAAATCCACAATAGTTCTAACAGAATAAAAAAATACTTGGTGTAAAATACCAAATACTTGCTTGGATTTGAATACCAAATTCAAGACACTAAATTTCTAACAACATCCCAAATAGTTATTATAGCATACAAAAAATTCAAACATATTACAAAAATAATTCTTACAAAGAAGAAACAATTCTTGCAAAATACAAAAAGTTGTAAGAAAATCAAAAATAGTTCTTAAACAACAAAAACTATTCTTAAAAATATAAAAAATCCTTTACACAAATCCAAAATAGTTCTAACAGAGTTAAGAATGTCTTCTGCAAAATATGAAATACGTGTCACAAAGCACGGAAATTCTAACAACACCGAAAGTAGTTCTTACAGGATACAAAAAGTTCAAACAAAATCCGAAAATAGTTCTTAAAAAACAAAAATTATTCTTACGAAATACAAAAATATTTTAGACCAATCCAAAATATTACTAACAGAATAAAAAATAGTTGTTGCAAAATTCGAAATACTTGTTACAAAACAAAAAGATTTCTAACAACATCAAAAATAGTTCTTACAGAATATAAAAAGTTCAAACAAAATCTAAATTGTTCTTACGAAAAAGAAATAATTCTTAAAAAATATAAAAAGTTGTAAGAAAACCAAATTATTTATTACAAAACAATAAATTATTCTTAAAAAATAAAAAATAGTTAACACAAATCCAAAATAGTTCTAACAGAATAAAAATACTTGGAGCAAAGTACAAAATACTTGCTTCAAAACTTTTAATTTCTAACATCATCCCCAATAGTTCCTATAGCATACAAAAATTAAAAGATAGTCCAAAAATAATTCTTACAAATCAGAAACAATTCTTTAAAAATACGAAAAAGTTGTACGAAAAACCAAAATAGTTCTTAAACAACTAAAATTATTAAAATTTCTAACACAATAAAAAATAGCTACTGCAAAATATGAAACACTTGTCACGAAACGCGAAAATTATAATGACATCGAAAATAATTCATACAGAATACAAAATTCAAAACTGGTTTTAAAAAAACAACAATTATTCTTAAAAAATACAAAAACACTTTGAACAAATCCTAAATAGCTTTAAGAGAATAAAAGTTTTTGGCGTTAAAATACAAAATACTTTTTAAAAAATACAAAAAATTCAAACCACAAGAAAATTATTTATCAAATAAAACAGAAATTTCAAAATAAATCAAATATAGTTCTAATAGAATAAAAAAAATAGCTACTGCAAAATACAAAATACTAGTTGCTACAAAACAAAATATTTTGTTTTGTGACACAACACCAAAATTCTTACAACATCAATATAGTTCTTACAGAATAAAAAAAATACTTGGTGCAAAATACCAAATACTTGCTTCAAGACACTAAATTTCTAACAACATCCCAAATAGTTTTTATAGCATACAGAAAATTCAAACTTATTCCAAAAATAATTCTTACAAAGCAGAAACAATTCTTGCAAAATACAAAAAGTTGTAAGAAAGTCGAAAATAGTTCTTAAACAACAAAAACTATTCTTGAAAATAGAAAAATCCTTTACACAAATCAAAAATGCTTCTAACAGAATAAAAAATAGCTTCTGCAAAATATGAAATACTTGTCAAAAAGTACAAAAATTCTAACAAAACCGAAAGTAGTTCTTACAGAATACAAAAAGTTCAAAAAAATTCCAAAAATAGTTCTTACAAAACAAAAATCATTCTTACGAAATACAAAATTTTTTTTGACAAACCCAAAATAGTACTAACAGAATAAAAAATACTTGTTACAAAATTCGAAATACTTGTTACAAAACAAAATGATTTATAATAACATCAAAAATAGTTCTTACAGAATATAATACGTTTAAATGAAATCTAAATTGTTCTTACGAAACAGAAATAATTCTTAAAAAATATAAAAAGTTCTAAGAAATCCAAAATAGTTCTTACAAAACAAAAATTATTCGTAGTAAATACAAAAAATACTTTACACAAATCCACAATAGTTCTAACAGAATAAAAAATACTTGGTACAAAATACCAAATACTTGCTCCAAGACACTAAATTTCTAACAACGTCCCAGAACAGGGTGTCTAAAAAAAAATGTACTCATACTTAGAATAACGAGAAATCCTTTATTTATTAACATACAGTGAAATGAAATAGCTTCGAATATAGAAGACAAATGTGATTAAGGAATTATGTTCGCAAATGTTCGAATTGATGGCCATTATTGTCCAGACAACGCGGATAAAGCGCACCAAGGGATTCGCAAACATCACGAAACAGGTCATTAGGAATATTGCGACATTGTCTTTCAATTTCCATTTTCAAAGCTTTATTTGTTCTTGGTTTGGTGCGATAAACTTCATCTTTGAGATATCCTCACAGAAAGAAGTCCAAGGGCGTGAGGTCCACCATCTTGCTGAAAGTAAATTTTGCCGTCATCACCAGACATCTCCGGAATTTGTGGACCAACAAACTCTTGAAGCAAGTTAAGGTAGCTCTCATCAGTAACCGCTCCATTAATAAAAAATGGCCCTCTGATGCCCAGTGCAGATATCCCACACCACACTGATACTCCTGGCAAGTTGAAATGGTGTTTAAGTGTTACATGAGGATTTACAGGAGCCCAGTACGTGCAATTATGGCGATTAATGGTGCCATTTAATTTAAAGGTTGCCTCATCGCTCCAAACAATTTTGCGTGGAAACCCTGCACATTTCGCCAGGTACGATTCACAGAATTCAACTCACCGGTCAGGAACGTCTTTGTTTAGGGCATAAATTGGTGTTGGAATGTAGCAGTTCCAGTGCAGACGCTTGAACAGCGTCCTTCATCACATTAATGAATCACTTCTTAATGAACATGATTCCTAGTCATATTTGTCTTCTATATTCGAAGCTATTCCATTTTGCTGTATATTCATAAACAAAGGATTTCTCGCTCTTCTAAGTGTGAGTACATTTTTTTTTAGACACCCTGTAGTTATTATAGCATACAAAAATTCAAACATACTCCAAAAATAATTCTTACAAATCAGAAACAATTCTTGCGAAATACAAAAAGTTGTAAGAAAATCAGAAATAGTTCTTAAACAACAAATACTATTCTTAAAAATAGAAAATATCCTTTACATAAATCCAAAATAGTTCTAATAGAATTAAGAACAGCTTCTGCAAAATATGAAATACTTGTCAAAAAGCACGAAAATTCTAACAACACCGAAAGTAGTTCTTACAGAATACAAAAGGTTCTAACAAAACCCGAAAATAGTTCTTAAAAAACAAAAATTGTTCTTACAAAATACAACAATATTTTAGACAAATCCAAAATAGTACTAACAGAATAAAAAATAGTTGTTGCAAAATTCGAAATACTTGTTACAAAACAAAAATATTTCTAACAACATCAAAAATAGTTCTTACAGAATATAAAAAGTTCAAACAAAATCTAAATTGTTCTTACGAAACCGAAATAATTCTTAAAAAATTAAAAAATTTCTAAGAAATCCAAAATATTTCTTACAAAACAATAAATTATTCTTAAAAAATACAAAAATACTTACCACAAATCCAAAATAGTTCTAACAGAGTAAAAAATACTTGTCGATTAAAATATTCAAATCAAGAAAATATAAAATTAAAGATGAAAAGTTATTGAAATAGATCAAATATTTTGCTAAAACTAAGGAGTGATGTTAAAACTTAACTGTCATCTAAAATGCAAAGAGGGGGTTGCCCTCTTTTTAGAAGGTAATCTCTGTATGTTTTAAAAGTTTTAATTTTACAGGGGGAAATATATAAAACCATTTCAAAATGACCCCCCCACTATAGTAAACTAGGTACTGTCAATGACCAGCCATAGATTGCTACGAGGACAGCTGCATGATAAATTCTGGAACTGATGTAAATTGGAACTGGTTTGGTGGAATCGGAACGGTGGTATCAGGGAGCAGAAGTGGCGCAACCGAAACTAAGAGGACCAGAATCGCTGAAGCTTGGATTGGGACTGGAACCTGGGTTGGTGCCAGCAGATTCAGAACTGGAATCACTTTAAGTGGAGCCAAAAGCGGGGGAGTGGATTCGGGTATCGTTTTATTACAAAAAATATTTTAAAAGACCGTGGGGAGTGTAACATGATGGGTTGTAAAAACACAAAGCAATGGACTTAACAGCAAATAACATGGGAATTCCTATACATGAAAGCAAATAACAAGGGAATTCCTATACACTCAAGCAAATAACTTGGGAATTCCTATACATGCAAGCAAATAACAAGGGAATTCCTATACAAGCATGCAAATAACATGAGAATTCCTATACACACAAGCAAATAACATTGGAATTCCTATACATGCACGCAAATAACATAGGAATTCCTCTACATGCAAACAAATAACATGGGAATTCCTATACATGCAAGCAAATAACAAGGGAATTCCTATTCATTCAGGCAAATAACATGGGAATTCCTATACACGCAAGTAAATAACATGGGAATTCCTATACATGCAAGCAAATAACATGGGAATTCCTATACACGCAATTAAATAACATGGGAATTCCTATACATGCAAGCAAATAACAAGGGAATATCTATACCTGCAAGCAAATAACCTGGGAATTCCTATACACGCAAGCAAATAACATAACCATTTCTTTTATTCAAATCCCAACCGCAAATCAAGTTATCGTATATTGAACAACCTCTGATTGGCTCATAAAAAATGCCCACGTCAAACGATACATTCATTGTGCAATTCTTATCAAAAACAAAAAAGCTTTATACCCCTTTTTTCCAATGAGAGTTAGCTTTAGCAACGACACACTCCTAACAAACTATTCTTGACTAAAGGCAATTGTCCAAAACATCAATCACACTAGGACCGGTATTGCGTACTCGTTCCTCTTTGAAAGATGTATTGACCTCTAGATTAGAATTACCTACCAGAAAAACCGGAAGGTCATTGTAATAGGCAAATGACCCTGGTAACCCCAATTCGTTAAAACCCTACCCGCTGCCTCAGGCGTAGGTTTGCGGGTAGGGTCTCAATGCATTAGCCGGTTACTACTCCCTTCCATAAAAACCTTAAATTCCCCACGGCATAACTTACAACCCTCGTCCCTAGGCTCTGGTCGTTTCAGCCCCAAAAGCCCTGTTATACGATCTTTGTAATATTTTTAATAAAATGACTGTCTCAAAATTTTTTATTCGATGTTTTTGGGAAAACACGACGTGTTGAGAGAGGGGGGGGGTAACTGCCTTCTGATCACTTTGAATCTTAAAAAGGGCATTATATATTCAGATTACCAATCCAATGAGTCCCTTCCGAAGTACATACAACTTCCCTTTCTATAAAAACATTATATGCCCGCGGGGCATAACTTACAACCATTGTCCTGAGAGCTGTGGGGGCGGAGTGTCTTCCTCAAAGACACAATTTCCAGATTGTTCAACTACAATGAGCAAAATTGCTATCTCCAAAATTTGATTGGATGTTTTGGGGAAATGAAGGGTGTAGGGAGGGAGGGGGGGCTGGTTGCTCTCAAATCACTTTTGACTCTTAAAAAGGGTACTATAGCTTTCAATTTCAAATCAAACGAGCACCATCTGAGGTTTATGCGACCACCCATTCCATAAAAAAACTTATATGGTCCCAAGCCATGACTTACAACCCTATCCCCAGGGCACAGGAGGGTTGTGTCAACCCTAGAGTCACTGTTTTAGTTATTTGGACTATTTTGTGAAAAATATCTATCTAACAATTTTAATCAGATCCGTTTGGTAAAGAGGGGTAGTTGGAGGGGGGGCTAGTTTCCCTCCATTACTTTTGACTCTTAAAAGGGAATTAGAACTTCCATTTTTTAAACAAATGAACCTTCTCTAAAGTTTATACGACCATCCTATCCATAAATACCTTAAATACTCCTTGGATATAACTTCCCTGGGCTCTGGGGTTTGTTTCAACCCCTAAAACCTTGTTATATGATATTTAGACTATTTTGAATAAAATCGATATCTCAAAATTTCTAATAGATGTATTTCGAGACAATTCGACGTGTGTGTGTGTGGGGTAGCTTCACTTCAATCATTTTGACTTTTTAAAATAGCAGCAGAGCTACTGATTACCAGTCCAATGCCCCCCCCCACTTCGAACTTTATATGACCACGTTTTCTATAAAAACACTATATACCCCCAGGGCAAAACTTACAACCCTTGTCCTGAGGGCTGGGGGGATTTTTTTTATCCTCAAAGAAATAATTTCCTAACCTTTCAAATAAGTTGAACAAAATAGCTATATTGAAATTTTGATTGGAAGTGTTTGGGGAAATTATGGATGTGGTGGGGGGAAGTCATTTGCTCTCCAATCACTTTCGACTAATAAAAAGGGCACTAGTCCTCTCAACTTCCCATCGAATGAGTTTTTTGAAGTTTCTACGACAACGTTTTCTATAAAAACCTTACATGCCCCAAGGGCATAACTTACAACCCTTGTCCTGAGGGCTGTCATCCTCAAAGACATAATTTTCAGACCTTTCAACTACGTTGAAAAGAATGGCTAGATCAAAATTTTGATTGGAAGTCTTTGTGGAAATGATGGGCGGGAGGGGGATTCTCCCTACGATTACTTCCGACAATTAAAAAGGGCACTAGCCCTCTCAATTTCCAATTGGTTGAGCCCTTTTTGAAGTTTCTACGACAACATTTTCAATAAGAACCTTATATGCCCCCAGGACATAACTCACAACCTTAGCCCTCAGGGCTGTGGGAGGTTTGTCATCCTCAAAGACATAATTTCCGGATGCTTCAACTACGTTGAACGAAACAGCTCTATGAAAATAATGATCAAAAGTGTTTGGGGAAATAAAAGCTATGGGGGGCATTCGCCCTCCATCACTTTCGACTATTCATAAGGGCAATAACCCTCTTAATTTCAAATGGAATGAGCCTTATTTGAAGTTTTACGACGGCGCTTTTTATAAAACCTTATATGCCCCGAGGGCATAACTTACAACCCTTAACTTGAAGGCTATGGGGGGGGGGGTGTCATCCTCAAAGACATAATTTTCGGACCTTTATATTACGTTGAACAAAATGGCTATATCAAAATTTTAATTGAAATGAGTTTGGAGAAATGGTGGGCGTGAGAGAGGAGCTAGTTGCCCTCCAATCACTTTCGACTATTAAAAAGAGCACTAGTCCCCTCAATTTCCAATCGAATGAACCCTTTTTGAAGTTCCTACGACAACGCTTTCTATAAAAACCTTATAAACCTTATCTTTCTTCTGGCAAAAATATGAAACTCCGCATTTTTAGATAAGAACTTGTTACCCTACAGTAGGATTATCTGATATGTTGACTCTAATGGTGTGATTTTCATTAATATTATTTGAACTTCGGAATGTTTGCCCTCTTTTTTGAAAATTAGGCAATTTATTTCAGGCTCGTAGCTTTTAATGGGTAACATTAAACTTAATGGTAAACAAATACTATATGTAATCAATAAGCAAATTGCATAACTTAAAGCTCGTTTCCCAAGGGCTGTGGGGGGGGGGGGGTCATATCCTCCTTAGTAGCACGGCTACTGGACCTCCAAACCATGCTAAACCAAATGTCTATATAACATTTTATTGGATACTTCAGAAAGAAAAGGGACAGGGAGGGGGGCTAGTTGCCCTCCAATTTTTTCGGTCACATAAACAGGGCTACAAAAATTTTAATTCCCGTTTAAATGAGCTCTCTCCTGATTTTCTAGCACTATTGATTCAATAAGATCATTCCTGAAAAAATAACAAATAAAACACACACAAAAAAAACAACAAAAAATAAACACGCATCCATGATTCTTTGTTCGGGCAAAAAAATACAACATTCCACATTTTTGTAGAAAAAAACTTGAAACCTTTACTTGTTCTCTGATACAGCCTACTGACTCTGATTGTGTGATTTTCATAAAATCACTTGACTTTTTGACCCAATGGTGCAATTTTCATTAAGATTGCTTGATTTTTTAGGATGTCCCCTCCCCCAATTTCGAAAACTAAGGCAAATTATATCAGGCTCTTAACTTTTGATTGGTAACATTAAATCTAATGAATTTTATATTTTGGAATAAGCCCAAAAAGCCAATTCCTTTAATGTATTTATTGTTATTAAACTTTTTTTTTTAGAATTTCGGTCATCAATTGGCCGAGTCGCTACCACAAACTGTTAGGTAAGGGAAGTGTTAAAGAGAGATGGGCAGAACATTCTGAGGATGTTTTGATTCATGATAAAGTTGTAAGAAATGTAAACTTTAAAAGAATGAAAAAATTTGTGACAATTTGGAAGTAAAGAAAGATATATTTTACGAAGAAGAAATAGAGACAAAACTAAAAGGATTAAGAAATAATATGATTTCAGGTGTTGATAATATGAGAAATTAGTATTTGAAATATGGTGGCTGCGAAGTAAGAGATGAATTACTGAAGATTATGATTACAATTTTTGAAAAAGCTTTACTTAAAACCTGTTATAAGAAAGTTGGTACGAGTGAGTGTGGTGATTATAAAAGCATTATGATACGGAAACTTTGGTGGTATGTTTTAGATTTGAGAAGCTGAGATAATGTTTACGCGAAAAACAGTGGGGTTTTAAGAAGCAGAGAGAATGTGCCGACCAAATTTTCTATCTTATATTAATAATAGTTGAGGAATGAGAGAAGCGTCAGACCCCTTTAGTCCTCATGATTATAGATTATGAATAGGCGTTTGATTCAGGTGATAGAAGAGCTTTAGTGAAGCTCCTGTCCTTACATGATGCACCATTTAAGCACATTAAAGTGATTAAAGCCACGCATGAAAACAATTTTCCCGTGGTTAAGGTAAGAAGTGAGGTTAGTAACTCGTTTGGTGTTGAAACAGCAGGGTTGTGTAATATCCCCTTTTACATGGATGATTTTGGTGGATATTGTCCGAAGGAAAACGGCAAAAGCAATTGGAGAGTGTAATGGGGATGATTTTCCTAATAAATTTTTTCTTATTTAGTTAGTTTTGGGAATTTTTTCTGTTTTGTGATTTTTTAGTGATTCGGTATTTATTGGTGGCTCTACCTAAAAAACTGGTGATTTTAGTGTAAAATTGGCAATTTTACTTTGTTTGTGCTCCAACTGTTTATGTTCGCGCAATATTAATGTCCCTTCCCCACTCTAGTGCATCAGCAGATTGAGAATTCTCTTATTCAAGCTCAATAAGAGCACCAGAAAAAAATTTGGACCCCAGCGCCATGTCTTCCCTTATGCATAGGTTTACGACGAATGCACTTGTCTCGAAGGTAAGAAAATGGAAGTTCAAGAAGCTGAAGAAAATTAACGATTCATACTCATGTAACCAAAGCATTTGCTTAAATTAAATCAAGTAATTATGTTTTGTTGTCAGTTCAAAAATCATAGTTTGCCATTTTTCCTTTCATTTCAAAAGTTAGTATAATTTTTTGCTTTCCAATACGAGAAGAAGCTAAAAGAATCTTATTTTACTCTTAAGTTGTTACTTCAAGAAGAAGTAGGAAAACTATAGATACAATTCACATCATATTTCACGTCCCCATTAAATCATCACCGCCGTCTTCCATGAAAAAGAAATGGCGTCAGGGTGAGGATCAATTCATTTTTCCTTTAGCTCCTTATTTATTATTATTTTTTCTTATACAAAATGACATGATAGTTTTAAATAGAATTTGTTTTGAAAATCATAATTTTACAATTTTAAGTTATTTAGATATCACTGCATTTTTAAGGCGAAACATATTTTCTTGGCCTAAAAGAAATTATAGAATGTTGGAGTTGTGTCTCTCCATATTTTTCACCTGAATATTTATCAAATTGTAATTATTTCGGATTTTTTTAATTTACTTCTAAGCAGTAATACAGCTAGTGGATAGCTATTGGTAAGAAAAACATCCTTTGCTTTCTTTTGTCTAAAAAAAGGAAATGAGGCGGTACAAACGGCTTCAAGGTAAGATATCATACTTATTTTGATGAAATATACATGTGTTCAAAAACATAGCACATACGTAAGCGCAATATCTTGTACCCCCCACAAGGATCTATAGCGGGGAATGCTGGCAGAAAAGAAAACACATTAAAGAGGAAAATGAAATAAGCAGGGAGCCGCAGTTGAGTGAACTTAGTTGAGATTAAGCAGTTGACCATGTATAAGTTTTCTGCTGGGGTTATTACCAGGTGATTATTTTACCTAAACCTAAAACCAAGGAAATTTTTTGAAATAAATTCCCTTTTTGCCTTTGATGTCTAAGAGTCTGCAGTATCTGGGAATGAACACTTAAAAGGGGGACTGTAACTAGTGCTGTGGACAAAATCTGGGAAAATGTGGCATTTTAAGAGCTTTAGGTATGAAAAATGCTTCTCTTTGTTCTGGAAACTAGTAGAGATCAATAGCACGTACGAAGTCAATTAAACATGTAAATATCAATAGCAAGCATAAATTCACGTAGAAAAATTGGGTTTGAAAATATATCCACTGGATAGTATCACAAGCATTTCCGACTTTTGCTCTAAAATTTGATTAAACTTAGGAAAAAAAGTTTGATAATTGTCCTTGAATACCCATTCCTTAACGCCAAAAAACAACTACGTTGAAACATTTTTACTCTACTGCTTTCAGAATGCTGAGACGAATTGTTTGATGTTGCACTTCTGTAGATGCTAGGACATGCAAGACAACAGGCATTTTCAAGTGAAAATTATCTTTTCATTCTAGTGAACCTTTCTACACGAGGCCTAGATAATGAGGGCAACTCTTGTAGTGTCTGATAAAGTGCAACTTACCACCAGTTACAAGACGTAAATTCCACTATTCTTATTGCTTTGCTTGACAAATATGGAAGTACATAGTATTAAATAAAAAAAAAGTTTTTTCAACTGAAAGTAAAACGCAACATTAAAACTTTTGACAAACAGTAATTATTATGTATATAAAGGGGGTTGCCTCCTCCTCAACACCTTGCTCTTTACGCTAAAGTTTGAATTTTGTTCAAATTCTTTAAGAATGAATCCTGAAACACAAGGACCGTTTAATTAGAGCAATAAGACGCTTTTTTAAAAGTACTGTAAAACTTGAGCGTAAAGAGTAAGGTGTTGAGTAGGGGGCATTAACCAAACTTCACTTCTCACGTGTTCCAGATAGTACATAAGTACTTTTTAAACTGATGGAACTTCATATGTTACAAATCAGTACAAAAAGGGAACTCTTTGATGTTTCAATTTAAATCAAAACTGCCTTTTTCAGAGTTTAAACTATTATTAGACCGGGCCCCTCCATTACTTCTCAATAATGTACTTTTATAGTTGTTTTATTCTTTCGCTATCCCTTTTTTGTTGTGGAGAAGAGAGACTTGTTTATAGTGTGTTCCGTGGTATTCAAATAGAGCCGTTATTGCAAATACAGCATTATTTATAAAAATAGGAATTTAGCTCTCTCGATAAGGAGTTCTGTCTTGCCAAGATTAAGAAAATATAAATTTTCTTACTTGTTTTAGAGAAGAAATGTAAAGCAAGTCACCATTTAAGTCTATAGTCCTAGATTGTTAAAAGAAGGTTCATTCTGATGAATACTTGCAGATATGCTCTTTTAAATGAATTAATTCAATAGAATGGAAGTGCTTTGAAATAAATTATACCAGAAGAACATGCTTCGCCCTTTTTTTCCATTACCAAAAACGTTTTATTTTACAGCTAAGCATGAGCTAAGCCGAATAAAGGAACCGCTGCTCTCATTTGCTCTAAAAGGGAGGGAGGGGTCTAACGGGTCCCCTAGATTCCGAAAATATGTGTTTGTATATCTGTTAAAAATGCTCCGTTTCTTCGTATTTTTGTTAGAAAAATAAACAAAATTGGCAGAAATATCAACAAACAAAGAAGTTTGTCCCTTAAATTTTGAATTGTATATTAAAGCCGACCATCCCCCCTCCTCCTCCTTGGTTGTATTTAAAATGAGACCCTCATTTTACTCACTACAGCTTGTTAGTTAGTTTTTATTTGATATACCAAGGGATATTCACTAAGTCTCAAACATGATAAGAGAACGGTTGTGAATTCACAATTAAAATTTTATAAAATTTTCATACTTGCTATACAAAATATTATTCAAACTTTAGAAATATGTTTTAGTCTACAATAAAGATTCTATAAATGAAGAATACGCTCATAAATGTAAGTTTAATCATTTATGTAAATAAATAAATTCTTGTGTGAGGTTCAACTTATAAGCAACTGTTTTTGGGGATAAACTACAGTTGAAAGGGATTTTTCTATCAAGGAATAAATCACTGACACTGATAAAAATTGCTACTAGCAATTTTTGGAGAACTCTTAATAGGGTTTGGTTTACGCCGGTACCTCTAGCTTGCAGCTCGGAAATCGTTCAATCTATCTGAATAGCAAAGTATAATCACCTACGGAACAAGTACTGACAAAACCTATCCTCTCCACACAAAAAAAGTGACCCTTTGTCCGCGTCTCCGGAGACGATTCCATACCTATGCAAACCTGGCCACTAAATACCGTAGTTCCACAATTCCATACAACTTTCCCGGTCACTCGTCGCCTGAATCACGCTCTAGCATAATTTATTGACTCGTAGCAAAGTACTTTGGCTCGGAGCGATTAAGTAGTACAGCACTTTGTGTCTAGAGGCGCTGAGGTACGCGGGGTCACTTTTGGAGAGTTTTGTCAGTACTTGTTCCGTAGGTGATTATACTTTGCTGAATACCGATCAACGTTGAACGATAGAAGATTTAATTACTGTTACCATATAGGGTTACCAAATTTTTTTTCACGAAAATGTCCTCTGAGCATCCAAAAATATGTGATTTGTAGCCAACACATGTCCATATTTTTTCTAAGATATGTCCATCTTGAAATATCAGAAACTAGATGTTATTTTTCTTATCACTTTGGGTATCAAACAGTTCGTGGTAACGAACTGTAAGTAAGGAGCGACCCGGCTCAATGGTAACCGAAACTCTAAATAATGGAATTTTGATACCAATAGATACATCAAAAGAATTAGATTTTAATGCTGATTTCAAATATATAAATTTCATAAAGTTTAGTCCAACACATCAAAAGATACGCACCTGAGAAAATTTGCCTGATTTTTGAAAAAGGGGTGAAACACCCCCTAAAAGTTATAGCACCTTAATGAAAATCAAACCATCAGATTCAGAGTAACAGAGAACCCTTCTGCAGAGCTTTCAAGCTCCTATCTGCAAAGATGTGGAATTTGGTTTTTGTTTTGCCAGAAGAAAGATCACGGATGCGTGTTTATTTGCTTTTTTGTTTGTTTTTCCCCAGGGGTGATCATATCGACCCAGTGGTCCTAGAATATAGTAGAAGGGCTCATTGGAACGGTAGTTAAAAGTTCTAGTGCCATTTTTAAGTGACCAAAAAAAATGGAGGGCAACTAGGGACCTTCCCATGTTCATTTTTTCCCAGAGTCACCCGATCAAATTTTGAGATAGCCATTTTGTTCAGCATGGTCGAAAATGTAATATCTATGTCTTTTAGGATGACTTAATCCCCCAAAGTCCCTGGGGGGAGGGCTGAAAGTAATGAAAGTAATTACTGAAAGTAATTTAAGAAAGTCCAAAGATTTTTTAAGTTCTTTCAAAAGAGCTATCTATTCTAATTAACCGGCCTTTGTGATTCAGGGTTCATTCTTCAAGAATTGGAACAAAATTTGAACTTTAGCGTAAAGAGCAAGGTATTGACTAGGGGGTGAGCCCCCTAATATAAGTATTAAAAATATATTAATATAGAAAATCGTTACGTAAGTTAATTCGTAAGTTACGTATATTTATTACTAATACAAACGTTCGTAAATAAAATTAAACAACTTTCGAGAAAGCCATTTAACCAAATAAAAGTGAAATTAATATGCCAATTTTGTTTTAATTATTCATGTACGTCGAGCCAAAATTGAAACCTGCATTAATTCATAAACTTTCAAAAATTAAATAAAAAAAAACAATTTATTTTAACTGAAAGTAAGGAGCGACAATAAAACTTAAAACGAACTGAAATCATTCTGTATATGAAAGGGGCTGTCCCTTCCTCAACGCGTCACTCTTTAAGCTAAAGTTAGACTCTATCTCACAGCTTTGTTTTTTAAAACAATAAAAAACTTTAGCGTACAGACCGAGGGGTTGAGGAGGGGGCAGCCCCTTACATATACTGAATAATTTCTGTTCGTTTTAAGTTTTAATGTCGCTCCTTACTTTCAGTTAAAAACACTTGCTTTTTTTATTTAATTGACCAAAAGACGCTTTGTAAACCTCTTTCAAAGCGGCCAATTAACATAAATATAATGAAAACGAATAAAAAAATCATGTAATACGAGCACAAAACTTATAAAAACGTGTAAACACTAAAAAAACTTGTGGGGGCCTAGGGCTAATCTTCGAACGGGAATTCCTCTTGAAAGGTATGGTCAGCATGAGAGTCAACATTCTCTCTTCATTTGCTAGCTTTTTGCCAATCGGAGTATTTATTGTGCATTTCAAAATGTATAACCTAGGATTCCAGCGACGTTCCAGAACGCTGAATTACTTGCTTCACATGCATTAAACAACTAGTCTAGAAGACCAATTCGTAATTTGGTCTTGATAAAACCAAGTAGTGCAAATTGTCTTTCAGCTGATGCCCAAGAGCGGACAGGCCACATAACACCATCATAAAATCACAAAAATCCTTGTAATTTTCTTTCCCCTTGGAATCTTTACTTTTTCTTAAGCAAGACCAGAAAACTGACGGATTCACTTCTGCAGTGTTTACGCGAATAACATGTTCTTTTTGTCAAAAATGGAGCTCCAAAGTTCGTCAAGACCGCTTTTGGAGTTCTCTGGTTGAAATTCGGTTTTCCGAGCAAGTGGAGAAACCGCCTGGAAAACACAATTCAGTCGCGCTCTCCTCCAAGGGCAATTTCAGGAACCAAAAGTGACAATACTTTCAATGTTTCGTCTTTGTGGTCAGTTCTACTTCTGTTTCGGCTAACAAGTTCTACACTGTGTGAGAAAGCTTTATTATAACCTAAATAAATTGTAAAAATAACAAACCTTTATTATGATCTTTGTGTAAAGAAAAGCAAATCAAATTGTGAAATCTGAGCTGAGCAAGAGATAATACCCTTGGCTCAACAAGGTACAAACTTGTCCATAAAATGCAAATAAACCAACCTGATTCAAAATCAAATTCAACGACAAAAAATCACTTGACAATATTAAATGATAAAATTACATAAAGAAAAGGGTTTTTTTGAATATAATGACAACAACTTTCCCGGTCACTCGTCGCCTGAATCACGCTCTAGCATAATTTATTGGCTCGTAGCAAAGTACTTTGGCTCGGAGCGATTAAGTAGTACAGCACTTTGTGTCTAGAGGCGCTGAGGTACGCGGGGTCACTTTTGGAGAGTTTTGTCAGTACTTGTTCCGTACGTGATTGTACTTTGGTGGGAAGATAGGGGTAGTATTTTTTGGAACTAGGAATGAGTAAGTGTCTTCTTTATAATTAGGATAACAAGCTACCACTCTCTGTCTAAATTTCCCATTGAGAATAAAAATTGAGATAGGAAATAAACTTCTGAAACATTTCTGTCACCTGGGCTAGATCAAGCCATATACTAAATAAATTTAATACTTATATAGGAGACATAAACTTGTGCTGGAGTCAAAGCACGACATATTATTATATTTGGTGATTTGGGTTTATAATTCGGTCAGAGTATATAAGTTAACCAAGACTTGGGCACTCTAGACAAAATATAGCATTCTTAAGGATTACAATAAAAATAAAATTAGTTTCGTCTTAGAAACTGAAACTTGTGAATAACCTGAGGTTTAAGTACAAGAAAAACCCCTTAACCTTAAAGAATAAATTAAAGAGCTTTTTGCCTCCTCCTTCCGGCTTAGTGACTCTAGGAACTTACCTAGCGTTTATTAAAATCATAGGCAGCGCGCTAGTGCTGCTTAAGTAAACAACGATGTGGGCACAAGTAGAAAGGCCCCTATTGCTCCCACGGGGCCCTACTGCTGCCATCTACAATTTAATTTAACGTTCACAGTACATAATTTATGGTTTTTCTCACTGAGAATGAAAAAACAGGATTTTTCTCACTTGAAAAAACAGGATTTTTCCCACTTTGATGGATGTTTCATGGATGGTTATGCGTGTTGGTCAATTTATTTGTGGTTTTTCATGGATGTCAACAGCAATTTATATCTGTTTTTATGGTTTTAAGTCAGTGAGCATGAAAAAACAGGATTTTTCTCACTTTGATGGATGTCTCATGGATGGTTATGTGTGTTAATCAATTTATTTGTTGTTTTTCAAGGATGTCAATAGCAATTTATGTCTGTTTTATGGTTTTTGTCAGTGAGAATGAAAAAACATGATATTTCTCACTTTGATGTATTTTCAAGGTCGATTTGTTTTCTTGGATGTCAACAAGAGTTCACATCAACAATTGCTGGATTATTGAGTCTAACAGGGAACAGGGTCAATAACACCTCTTTCAAGATCAAATGATTTGTTGTTGTTCGTCCAGGTGTACGCTAGGGGGAATGTTTTGATCCAGGAATAGGAAACCGGAAGTACATGCATCCTTCTAAACCAATCAGAGGGCTGGTTACATCTCCTTGTAGACCAATCAGAGAGTCGCTTGCATATGATTTTTACTTTGCTTAAAAAATAACCCTTGGGATTTAGTATATAAAGGACATGCGTTGTCATTAAATTATAATATAGTTCTGTGACGCAAAGGATATAACACAAGAAATTATTGATAAGGAAACTTCGTCTACAATGATTAACAATGTGAGTACATTTTCATTCTTTATTTTCAAAATAAAATTATTTTCCTTGGTCACCCTCCAGTATATTCAGGTAAATAACCCCCCCCCCCCACACTCTAATACAAACTCTACTATGCTATCTTTATAATCGGTAGAAAACGTAAAATATGTTCTTTTTACCACCTAAACCTAACCCCCCTTGCAATAGAAATAATTGTCTTTTTTCGATAAAATTCTTGCTCTCTCATATTTCTATCTAAAGTGACAACTGACTTCTGTCAGCTATCAATATGCTGATTATATTTAAGCTGTCACCCTATCCTTTATCAGTCGCGTAAAAGATTTAAATAGGGTTAATTACCGCATCCTGTCAACATTCATCCGGTATCTACGAAACCATAGGATTAAGCTTTTTGTAGGTTTCACAGAAAAACACTTTTTGTTCCGGTCAAATTAGCGACATATCTTTCTACAGTAAATCTTATGAAATGCAAGAGGGATCAGGTGTTGCTTATGATAAATAGTTTCATATAGTATCTGTTTTTCATTTTGAGTACTCAGTGTTTATATGGGGGGGGGGGAGGGGGAAGGGGATTCATTTTCTAAATGGTAAAAATAGAATTTCTATGCTTTTCGGGTTCGATTTCTCACAAGTTGTGTATTTAATTTTTTCTCAACAGGTAAAAATAGGAGCATTTCTCATAAATTTTACCTTTTTGCTTTGCTTATGGGTAAGGGGGAGGGGGCTTTATAGTGATAAATGCTTTCTAGACAAAATTATGGCTAGGGGGATGGGGGTACTAATTTTCATTCTGTAAAAAAAAGGGGAGAAATTATTTCGATATTAAGTTTTTTCTCTTCTTTTAAGGCAAACTGTGAAGAATATATTGCCCCCCCCTCCATCGAAGAGGGCAAGAGAGGACGAGGCAGCCCCTGCGAAGGCGACAGTTAAGCAATATGGTCGCTGGCCGAAGCCTCCCAAGCAAGTGTTGACTGCCCAAGTCTTATCCACGCAGGCGCCATTGCAGCCTGGTAGAAAATTGGAGAGCGAGTGGATGGCTGCTCTCAAAGGACCTTTAATAGCTACCCTACTTACACAACCTAGGGGGGTGGCCCTACAGCAAGCTATTTCAGGGCCTTCTGGTATCCAACTGGAGCTAAACTTCGCAAATGTAAGCATTTTCCCCTCTAGTTTCTACCTATTTCTTCCATCTTTTTAGGCCTTTTCTTTTCGCTTTTTTTTCAACACTGTAAAATTGTGTCAGAGATTTTAAAAGATGTTTTCTCCCCACTCAATTTGAAGGACAAAGATTATACCATTTATCTTGTACACATACGGATTCTAACTTGTGTAATATTGTTGACAACTTTCAATTATAACTTGCCAAGATTTTGGGGAGACATTCAATAAGAGTTAACGGTTCCCATTTAATTACATTTTCCTGAATATCTTGAAAATAACAGATGAGATTACAATAATTAAGCTTGTGGGTTCGCAACCTGTATGAAAGTAGAGAAACGAGTTATTTCCAAAATTTAGGTCTAACAATATATTTTTAGGACATTATGTAAAAAAGGGGGGAAGAGGCCATGCCTCAATTCTATCATCATCATTGTAAAGTGAAAAAACTAAACTGTTCTTTGCGTTAGGGCAGTAAGAGGGTCGGGGGTTTCTAAGAAAAAGATAACTGTATTATCTGTAAATTGATTATCATTTACATCTAAGATCGTAAATTTATGACCTATAACCTGCTAGGCTAACAATCTTTTCTATTTTAAAAGACTATAGATGGGAAACATTTAAAAGTTTTTCTCAACAAGGTAAAAATAGGAGCATTTCACATAAATTTTGCTTTTTGCTTTGCTTATGGGTAAGGGGGAGGAGGCTTCTTAGTGATATATGCTTTCTAGACAAAATTATGGCTAGGGGGATGGGGGTACTAATTTTCATTCTGTAAAAAAGGGGGAAATTATTTCGATATTAATTTTTTTCTCTTCTTTTAAGGCAAACTGTGAAGACTATATTGCCCCCCCCCCATCGAAGAGGGCAAGAGAGGACGAGGAAGCCCCTGCGAAGGTGCCAGTTGTACAGTATGATCGCCGGCCGAGGCCCCCCAAACAAGTGTTGCCTGCCCAAGCCGCAGCCCAATCTGCGCTCGCTTGCCCATCCGCTCCCCATGGACCTTTAAAAGCTGCCCCACCTACGCTAGGTCAGGAGGTTGCCCTCCAGCTTGGTATGCCAGGACCATCCGGTACCTAAATACAGCCAGAATTTGCAAATGTGAGTAGTAACCAAGGTACTATTTCTACGAGACATATAGCAATTACCGTGTTATTTGCTGGGACATATAGCAATTTCAATACTATTCTACAGAAGCTCTTCACCATTTCAAAGAGATTCAGAGCTCCCTCACATTCCGGGACAACCCGATATGTTTCTAGGCCAACCAGACATGGTCTTATACTTTTGAGGACTTGTCTTTCACTTTGATGAAGGACAAGTTGTTCTGACGCAATTTACCAGATTTCTAATTCAAGGTATATACGTGTCTTTTTAGGGTAAATCCCGTGTTAGAAAACCTGCGCGTCTTGTTTAGCTGTTAATATATTCAATTATTTTTTGTATATATTCAGGTTTCAGATTAGGATTTTCAACAGTTTGAATAGTTCATTCAACCTATCAGTATCAGTATTTTTGCAATCATTTACATAGATATGGAATATTCTAAGCAGCTTCTGGTGAATAAAATTTTCTCGTTATTATAATAAAAAGAAATTGTCTCGCCATTAAGTTAAGGAAGAAATTCCTTCCTTACACTGTGTGGTTACCTCTTTTTTTTTAATAAAAGCTTCCTTCTTTTAAATATTAAACAGCCCATGTATTTCAATTTTAGTAAATATTCAAAAAAGAGAGGCATGTTCACTTTCATTTTGGTTCATTGTATATGAAAAATTAAAATAGAATTTGCATATTAGTTTCGGCAGATATGAAAGGTCGCCTCCCTCCTCAATATCTTGCTCTTTACACTAAAGTTAGAATTTTGTTCGAATCACAAAAGGTTGGTTAAGATATCTCTTTTGAAAATGCTAAAAAAAGCGTATAGGGTGAGATATAGGCTAGAGGGTGAATTCCTTATATACTTAATAATTTTTTAGTTTAGGCTATGTCCAGGAATCCATTTCTTCCTTTTTTTCTGTGATTTTAAGTATTTCGTAATTTAGGTATATAACTTTTAAAAACTCTGCATATAATTGTCAACTTTTTTTTGATACTATGGAATTGAGGGTCCAATGCCCTCCGTTAATATTCTGAATAAGTAAGAATTGAGCTAGCTAATAAAATTTTTTCATTTTTTTTTTCAAATTTGGGGGGTTTAGTACCATGATATTCGTATGTACGCGAAGGAACATTTGAGCAGAAAAATATTGATTTGTAAAAAGTAGCAGGCATTCTAAAGCACTAATAGATTGAGCGCTACAAGTTTCAGAATCGACTTTATAGGTCAAATTATATCACGGGAAGAGGGTTTTAAAATCCCCCTTCCCTCCAAACTCAAAATTTTCCAAAATTCTACTTCAGAAGCTTTTTTAAATATCTCTAAAGTGCTAATAGTTATAGCATTACAAACATCAGAATTCACTTTAAAGGTCAAATTATATTATGGGAAGATGTTTTTGAAATCACCCTTCCCTCCAAACTCAAAATTTTCAAAAATTTTACTTTAAAAACTTTTTAAATATTTCTAAAGTGCTAAAAACACCGGAATAAACTTTAGAGGGCAATTTTATCTGTTAAAGAGGGCTTATTACTAAATTTGTTCTTCTTTTTTAAGAATGTTGAGGTGGATTCATGCCCTCCCTCAGAAAAGAGACCAAGATGGGATGATATCGCATCAATGCAAGCTGCAAGGCCAACAGTAATCAGATTTGCTAGTTCGTTGGATAAGCCAGGACTCTCTATGCAACCTGACATGAAATTCGAGTCAGCCTCATCTGATCAAGCTGGGGGGAAGACTCCTCTTCAAGAAGTGCCAGGGACTTCTGATGTACAAACGCAGCCAGAATTTGTATATGTATATATTTTTTTTCCGTATTTTTCAAAAATATGAAAAATTTTCTCAACCGCATACGTGAAATTTTTTTCTAAGGTATTCTGTATTCTTTTATTAACCAAATTAGCAGTATATAAAAGAATTTTTGTGTACCAAATAGCTCATAAAACTTTACCTGTAATTTCTCGTGCAAAAAATCCATTATTTCTTTAAACAAGCTAACTATATAAACAATTCACTATTTCATTGTTGTCAGTCGAACAAGCATTCTTAAACTAGGCTAGCTTTTGTATGTATTTAATCCGTTTATCAAATGTCCCATCGAGAAGAGTGAACTATTAATCTTACAGGTATTAATTGGAATGCTAATCAAGCGCTACAAAAGTGCGTTTATCTTTAACAAGATATTCAAACAAGAAAAAAGGATTCTTAAAAGTTGTTTTCGAAAAGAATTTGAGACTGAAATTC
The DNA here is from genome assembly GCF_049724085.1 of Artemia sp. Qi Xiang Cuo. NCBI lineage: Eukaryota > Metazoa > Arthropoda > Branchiopoda > Anostraca > Artemiidae > Artemia > Artemia sp. Qi Xiang Cuo. Next base: position 2,727,662 of record NC_142799.1, on the reverse strand, counting down.
TAGGGTCGATATAATACACAATTTTTATTTGAACGGTATTGTGAAGTCCTCTACCCTAATTCGAAAGAGCTCAAATCCTTCGACTCCAAAGGAAGCTCCCAGCCCTCAAAGGCC